>NC_074709.1:10379855-10710002 GCF_024334085.1 Lutzomyia longipalpis | reverse complement strand
GAAGAATCCCTCACTGTACAATGAGCAACCCATCTACTACCTTGAAACTCACGGGCAACCATCAGGCTATGAGTTGACGAGTATTCAGCTGGGACGTTTAGATTTACCCAAAGAATGGGAGAGTCCTGCTGGGGAGAAGAAGAACTTCCACACCGAATGTTTGCCATACTTTGTTGCTGGCTTCCGGGGGGATGATCTTGTGTCGCTGGATTGCCTGAAGATTCAACCACAGTGGCAGACACAGATGAAGGATCGTATTGGCAACATTCCTCTGCGGAAGCTCTTCATTCCCGGAACTCACTGCTCAGGATGCTACATGAATGACACACAGACTCGGATGCAGCTCCTGCGACATTTTATCTTCCCGCAGGATTTTGATGTGTGGACACAGCTAGTCTTTGGGGTACGCTACCTGGATGTGAGTGTTGGCTACCACAACAATGAGAAGACACGTGAAAAATTCTGGATTGTTGCTGATAACATCATTGTCTCACCGCTAGACAAACTCCTCGAGGATGTTAAGAGATTCATTGAAGTTAGCGGAGAAGTTGTAATCCTGGATTTCAGGGACTTCCCATTGGGTTTCCTTAGCTCGGGAACTATGGCAGAGAGACACAATGAATTTGTGGAATATCTCGAGCGAGAGCTCAAAGATGTAGCTCTTCCGCGGCAGGATGGACGGGAATCCTTTGATTTTACACTAAATGAAATTCAATCCATGGGAAAGACTCTCATTGTAACGTATGGGATACCAGGATTAGCTGAGAAGAGTCAGTACCTGTGGAGGTGCTGGGAAGGGCACACAAGTGCATCACTTATGGATTCAGAAATGACGGAATATGTGAGGAATCTCTTTGGGCGAAGGAACACGCCGGGCATGGAAGTTCCAGACATTGGATGGGTATTCTACGGGATCCAATCAATTGAAAGTTACGTGGGTAGTTCGAGAAAAATTCAATCAGCTCGCGAGAGAGCTGCAGCAATCAATAGGAATCTCACAACATGGTTGAGTGGTCCATGGGGACTCAATGCCAATGCCGTGGCCATTGATTTTATTCTCTCATCGAATCTCCTGGACATTGCTCTCCATACAAATCGTCACAAAGCCCATAAGGCATCAGATCTCCTCAACATGGACTATTAGAACCATCCAATTTCTGCTGCTAATCCTTCTCTGACTGTGTGGCAATGACCTTCCAAAGGCAGGCAGCCCAATGGAACCTCCCGCGCCACCCTCCTCAACGGCAAAAAAATTCCAAGTGAATGGAATTTTTCTCTCTGTCTCTAAACAGCCTTGCACCGACAACGACCTCCGGTATGCAGCCGATCTATTCTATATTTACAAGCAAATTGGCGGCGACATTCACTCCTCACTGGGTCACATCGTTTAAATGTTCTCAAACGTGGCGAGTTCACCTTCTAACTATAAAAGCTACAAGAATTCCATGCGCCAATTTCATTAAGCTCGCGATGGGCGGCAAATCCACGAAGAGCTTTTATTTTTTAGTGGTTTTATCTGAATTTTTTTTCAGCATTTTATAGCCCAAATTATATAATGATTGTTGAAATAGGTAAATTTTAACGTGTATCATATGCACAAGTGCATTCCAGAGTAGTTGATTGTATAAATTAAAGATTAGGAGTGAAAATTAAAAGATTTTTTTTATTCCAAACTCTTTTTTATTAATTTAAATTAATAAAAAAACGTTGAAAAATGGACCTACCTTTGACTTCGTTTTTTTTGGGGTTCTGCTGGCTGTTCTAGGCTCTAGAAAATCAGCTCCGGATCATCACAAAATCGATGCATCAAATAATTTTCTCATCCGGCATTTTTTTTCTGAAATATTGCAAGAAAACAATTCTTATTGAACGTGAAAATAAAAAAAAAATAAAATGTGAAAGAAAAAATATTGTCCATTAATGTTTTTTCAGGCCTGAGGAAGGAGAAATAAAGCTCCGAAACGTAGCAAAGATAATAAACGAGGAATTTCAAAAAAGGTCAGATCCCGCGTTTGACTCCCACAACATTAAAAATTGACCGAATCTCCAATATTAAAATAATATTGTAGCCAAAAAATCTTAAAACATTTTCCAAAAAAGACAAAAAACAGAGTATTGACGTCATTCTTCACGTTTTTGGGTAGATTTTTGCCAACTTATTAGAAAAGAATTTCTCCTATTTTTATCCATCCATAAGATTTACGTCTCTGTTTATTTCCTAAAAAAAATTAGGTTTTCAACACAAAAACAGGTAAACTCCTTTGTCGATCTTTAATCTATAAATGCAAAAATTGACCGCATTTCTTAACTCTGTTGCAAAATGAAGTGAAATACTTTGAATTTGCATTCCCACGAGTAGACAACTCCACTATAGAACGTGCCTCTGGGCAAGAAAACTCGCAGGCAAATCAGCTTTCGTGGCATATCTTGAGGTCGATAAGAGAACACCACATTCACACTGGAATTACCCGCCAATGCCTCAGCAAAACCGGCGCCAGAGTTCATGCCAACTCCGCACCCTACAATGAAATCAAATACCAACGTGAATCACGCTGAGAATCCTGACAATTCATTCATTTGATGATGGAGAAAGAAAATCAAAACCAAAGAAATGTGGAAGAAGAGAAACCCTTCAGTTTGAAATTTTATTATTCTTTATTTTCTTTTAAGCACTTAATTCTATCAGAAAAACTTATAAAGTTTATTTCTTGCTCTTTCTTGCGCAAAAAAAAGTTAAATTGAAAAAAAATGTTAAACAAAAATCATAATTGAATTGGTGTCGCGTTCACATCAATATGGGACTGATGTGAACGCGACAGTTGCAAAGTTCAGTTTTATTGTAGACTAGTTTAAAACAAATAATTTTCTTCATAATCATTAAATTCTTATTAGCCATAATTTTTAAGAAAAATATATCCTGGTCACTGTTGTGAACGGTTCCCGACATAGTGGACAACTTGTAACAGATGATGCACACTTTGCGCACGCAACAACGTGACCGCACGGCAGAAAAGCCGTATTGTAGTCATTAACAAAGCAAATTTTGCATAGTTTATTTTCTACTGCCTCCCCAGGTGATCCAACGGCACCACCCTTTGTGGCATTAACCTCTTCACATTTAACGGTAGACGCCTCATCGTCTTTTGGGGCCGCTGCTGCTGCTGCTACACTGGACACTGTTGCTGTGCTTGTGGATGATGCAGCCTCAGCTTGTCGCTGCGCATGTTTTGCCTTAACTTCATCAATGTACTTCTGTCCCTTTATCAATTTGAGGTATTCGCAATTATCATACCACAGAGCATGTTGCTCCCATGCACAATCATTGTCCTCCCAATCCTTTAAGCCCCCACCACAGCTAAAGCACTGCACACGATCCCCAATACCCGTGTAGAAGAACCCAGCATCACATAGCTCTTCGGGTTTCATCTTCAAATTCCTCGGCCATTCCCTGAATGTGGCCAAACGATTCGCCTCAATCTCCAACTCCGCATAGTCACATCGTCGCGGTGAGGTGTGATAGAAGAGCGACATGGGTGTAAAGTTATCCGTACTAACGGGTTGATGTGATGCCTCGGAGAAGGTTGTTGGACGTGGATTTGTTACCCCACACGGACCACATGTGTCATAGGAGACACTCGGCAACACCCTATCCAATGCCTCAGCATCAATGGGTACATTCGACGTGGGACGACGACGTAGCAAGGGGCAATTTGTACTCCATCTGTAGTGCTCAGTGAAAACATCATCATCACGCTCCCAACGGCCAATTTCAACGCGACAAAAGGCGCACTTCACAACATCCTGATACCCAAGAAAGTAAAATCCAAGCATTGCCAGCTTGTTCTTATCAATAAATTCAACCGTCCACCCCTCAAAGGTCTGTAGGCGATTCTCTTCACGATGCAAATCCTCAATTGTTGACATTATTGGTGTTGGACGACACGCAAGGGCTTGTGCACGATTTATCTGGGGCCCCACATCATCCCCAACACTTCCGGATGTATTTGTACCTGAACTACCACCACTATTTCCACTTGATGTACTCGGGCCAACGTCTGCGGCACCATCAGCTCCTTCATGCGTGCGATTGTCACAACAATCGTAACTAGGGTTTGTGTATTTATGGAGTTTCGGCAGAAATTGACATACTGCCATTTTAGCCCTTAGAATGATACCGAAAGTTAGCATTTGTCTGCAATGAGAGAAGAGAGAGAAAACCAAAACAAACTTTACAAAGAAATTCCTCAACTTCTTGGTCACTCAACAATGATGAACAAAAAAAATATCCAAACCATTATTAAGGACATTAATACTCTAACACTACACTAAACATTAAAGTGCAAACGAGACTGTGCAACAGCAAAAATATTTCCATTAAGAATCTGCGTTATTGTTGGAATTTTTTTTTCAAAGTCAATAGAATAAAGGAAGATAGAGTAGATAGATAACTTTTGTGATAAGGATAAAATTTGATTGAAGCTCTTAATTAGTAAACAACTTTGGCACAACGCAAAAATAAAAGGTAAACAGCAATCAACAAATTAAGAGATTAAATTAATTTGTTAAGAAGTTTGTAAAAGTTTGTGCATAAAAAGGTTCACAGCTATTGTTTTTAGAAGATATTTTTTTAGATAACAAAAAAACCAATAATAAGCATTAAAGCAAATATTTTAAAATGTAATTTTATAAACGTAAACCTATAGTGTTCCGGAAATTAATAAAAATACGTTATTTTGAATTTGGCGCGCAAGGCGACATTGGAAAGATGGTGAATTTGAGTGGGGAAATGGAAAACGTGGGGTAGTGAAAGATTTGACGGCAAAATTTAAAGATCAAACAAGACAAAGTGAACGGATGCAAAAAGACTTCCTCCGTATTATAAAAAGATAAAATTATCATGAAATTAAAAGGATATTTCCGCGAATAGAGAGAAAATTACAATTTTTTTTCAACAGATACAACACTAAAAATTAAGAGATGGCGTTGGTTGTCAAACAATTCGAAGACCATCTCAGAGACCTTCATCAGTAGTCAAACAATTTTAATTTTCAAAAAGTGAAGTTTTTCTAGCTGAATTCATGTACAAAAGGTCACATTTTTCCCATCCTCAGTCTATTTATCTAGAGAGTGAGAATTATGTAGTCATTCTAGGAAATATTTTTGTAAATAATATTTGATCATTTCTATTGAATAACACCATGATTCATTGAAAACAAGCAATATTATCTCATGCTCAAAATATATTTATTTTAATTTTGAGATATAAACAAAAAGTAAATGGGAATTATCAGTGTAAAACGCCCTAGTAACTGTTGACTTTAACTCCATTCAGTTCATAGATAATCATATTTTTATTAAAGCTCTTTTTTAATACTCAACATTCTTTGAAGAAAAAAAAGTTCTTTTAATGACTCAAACGTTGTCAAGTTAGGAAATCAAAAAAAAAATTAAATCTAAACATCCTGTTGATGAATGATTAAATCATTTCCTCACACATTTCTTCAATGAAGTGGTTTAGCAGTTAAAACAGCAGTTGGATTTGTAATTAACCCTTTCTTCTACATGTTAGAGAAGAAAGAAGAATTTCATTCAAACTTCCTCCACTAACATTCTCACAAAACATTTTATTTACAGTTTCCTTTACATCACAAAACTCTCATAGTGGAGTTGTTTGTGCGGGATTTAATGATGGGGGGAAATTATTATTGGTTGTTTTTCTTTCAATTTCTCAAACCACAATCATGAGATAATCTTGCATTTTATGTACATTTGCAAAATGAGAGAATATTCGCTGTGAGAATATTCCCACACAAAATTTCCCACAAATGGTTGGAGATTTTTCTTTTTTTTTTTAATTTTACATAAACACCCACACTTGTTAGTCATATAAACGACAAATTGCATGTAAAACTTGCATTGATTGCAGTTTAAATTTTATACTTTCAATAGAGAATGGAAGTGAAACTCCCCTTATTTGCTTGAGAGCTGTTCAATATTTTCTATTGAGACTTGTATGACTTTTTTCTCACTTCATCACGAAAAAAAAATGCACCAACATGATTCATGAATCCGGCCCACACTTCCTCTTTTGTGACTTTGTACATAAAATAGTAAATAAATTTATAGAAGAGAAGAAAAAAACTCTCTCTCTCTGTACACTAGGAAACTTCTTATTTAACCAACATACAAATACTATCAAAACCCACATTCCAGTGCTTATATAAAAATTTATTTTTATTTTTCTGAAGCTCTCCTATGGCCGAAGGAAAAGAAGAAAAACACGAGATTATGTGCAGAGAGTGAGAGAATGTTGTGGGGAAAGAAGATGAAAAAAAAACAAGCCACAAACTCAATGAGTCTCTCATTACTTCAAATCATCCCTTTGATGACTTTTTTTTATTCATTAATAAAAGAAATAGATTTTAGGAAGATTTTATTGTTTTTTTAAAGGGGCGCACATTCAAATTTAATTGAAAAAAAAAACAATAAAACTACATAAGCAAAAGAAAAAGAAAAGAAAAAACTTTCAATTAAAGGAAAACACTCACATTGCTGGAAAATTCTTTTCTATTTTTTTCACACAATAAAATCACTAAGATTGGAATGTTTAGTCTCTCTTTTAGTTATAGATTTTCCATATATGTTATGTATGTAATAAAAGCCTCTATATGTTAGCAAAAACACTCCGTATAAGTACACTGTCCCGGGACGACTGTGAGGAGAGAGACACAATGGAATGAAGTGCAGTGTATGCTGGGAAACATCGTACAAGCTCTCTTAGCTGGACCACCGAGATGCTGTACAAAAATTTCCACCACTTTCCACTCTTCTCCACTCCTCAACATCTCTTTCAGAGTGCATTTGCACCAATCCGTCTGTGTGTATGGGTAACGTATTTTATGCCTTGTAGACGCTTCTCTCACTAACCCCAGTGTCTGTGCAAACAACAATAAGTGCAAAAGAGACACTCCATCAGACACTAACCAACACCTCTCTACCTTTCTCCCTTTGGCAAACATACTTTTATGCTATGTGTATATGTTTCTCTTAACATATCCCAACACTACACAGCCACTGAGCATAAGAGAGTGTTCTTCTCCTCAGATGGATACCGCGCGCGCGAAAAGATACCCCGCAAGTCCATGGGAACTTACATTGGAATGCAGTCGGACTAGTTAAGAAAGACTCCCGAGAGAGAGAGAGATACAAAAAAAATTCCTTCATGAACAAAAAAATCCCCGATACCATCCATGAATGTACTTCAACAGCCAGCCAGCCAGCCAGCATCATCTTAAACCCAACATAAGTCTCTCATTCTCTGCAACATTGAAAAAAAAACATGGTAGGTATGTTCTTGAGAGTGAGAGAAGATCCCAATCATTGCTTTTGCCTTTGGGTTCTGTGGTGTGCATAACCAAGAGTAGAATTCCAAGAAAAATGCAGTCAATAAAACATACAAAGGGTGATCTTGAAGAAGAAAATGGACACTAAATCATTTCCAGAGAGTTTTCTCTCTCCGGAAAGAAGGCAAAGATTTCAAAAATAAAGCAGAAGTTTTAAGAAAAAGACTTGATTTTGAAGAAAAATCACTTAGAATTAGCAATCTACTGAGTTATCTTTTCTTAGAACTTTTCATACATAGAGGAGTCATTCAGTTTTCATAAAAAGAAGTAGAATGGGCAGGAAATGCAAAATTAGAAGATTATGTACATTCTGTAGAGTTGATAGTTCTTGGAATGGCGGAAATATAATTTTATCAACTTTTGATAGCTATAGCGACATTTAGCTTACTTCTTTAGACAAAGAGCGCCATCTATTGCTTACCTTAGTGGTTTTAAAATGGGTTTCAGAACTACCTCCATTATTTGACTAACAAAACTATTTTTATAAATTTTATGTGGAAAAATGTTTTTTTTTCTCAGATCCTAAAGAAGCTTAGCAGTAGAGGTAACAGCTTAAGGAAAACTAAAGTGTTAAGTGTGTGGGAATTAAATTAAATAGTCTTAATACCCAGATGGCGCAAACAGCACAAACTTTTACAAACCTAAACAAATTACTTTTCCTTCTCTATGGAAACTTCCTCTGAGATATATCACTAAAAAAAAATACTCAAAGCAATATGGAAATAAAATGTGCATTCGTAAATGGAAAATCCCCTTAGTTTATCAAAATGAAATAAAAAATAAATTCCTCATAAAGTTAGAGGAATGTTATCGTCAATACATATTGCAAATATGCCTCACTGCTTGCACAGCTCATCCAGTCTCTTCTGAGTGAGTACAAAACTACAAAAATAAAATTTAATTTGCTTGCAGAATTCATTATTATTCTGCTAAATTCATCAAAGTCTTCTCTTTTTTTGGTTGCAACTCCAAATTAAACATTTTAATATATTGCTCATTGTAATTTCGCAAAAACAGCCGCGTATGCAAAGAAGAGAAGCCAACAACAATGCAGAGTGAGAGAGACTTTACAATGCGGGAATCAGCTTCTAAATAAAAACGAACCACTCATCGTTTCCTTTCCTATACGTGGTATAACGCGAAGAAATACAAAACAGAAAATTTACGAATGACTGCCTGAAAATTATTATGGTTGAACGAATAAAATTTGGCTGCTTTGGCATTTTAGCACTCTCAAATACATAGTCACGAACTTTTCTTTGTCCCATGTTGTATGAAATTGTGTGATGTAAGAGCAAAATAATATCGTACTACATACTCGCTTTTCAGACCTGAGAGAGGCTTGAGACTGGCAGAAAAAAGCACGAAATTTGCGCAGATTAGGGGGCAATTGTTGCTAAACTTGTTTCTTTTTTTCCATTCTACATACATATAGTTATTCTTCCGTTGAGAGAGACACTATTATGCTCTATATATGTACATACAGTGGGACCCCAGTACAACGACCACTCGGATGTACTCTTCACACTCATTATTTTCAATGCGCGAGAGTAGTATAACCAAGTGGTCGTTGTACTGGGGTTCCACTGTAATAATATATTGCTTTATATAGAAGAAAAATCATTTTATGCGGTTCATGCTAAAGGAAGTTTGATAAAAATTTACAAAGAAAAAAAAAACAGAAATTCAGTTTTAAATAAGGAGACAGTTAATCAACAATTTGTATTTTCTTATTAGTCAATTACATAATCGGATTACATGCCAAAAGAAAGAGTTTTTAGTTAGAGAATAAATACTTAAAAAAATCATCACAAGAAACAAAAATAACACAAATAAACTCAAATCATTATATAAGTATTTAATCATGAGATTAAAATTAAAAAATTGGGATTTAAACGTGAGTAATTGGAGCAAATGAAAGACCTTTAAGAAATCGATTTAAAATATTTTCTAAATCATTAAGACTTTTTCTTTAAAATAAAGAGAGAATTTTGGAAATTTTTCATAATAGATTTTTGATTTAATAACTCTCAATTAATTTTCAAAATCACATTATTTTTTAATTGTATTTTAATGAAGTTTTAAATTAAAGTTCTTAATAGATAAAGGTTCTGAAGAAGGAGAGAAACATCTCCGAAATGTCGTAAGAATTAAAATTGTTTAAATTTCAATTAAAAATGTAGAAATGTTTGCAGAAATAGGAGGATAAAATTAAACACTTTAGAAGGATTTCAAAATAAATTCTTTAGACGTTTCTTTTTTAAAATTCGTCAATTAAAAGATTTTTAATTTAAGCAGTTTATAAAAAATCTTAAGAAACTTTGACAGTTTGATTCTTTCTTTCATTGTTTTTTGTTTTAAAGAAAAGTCAATTTTCTGAGGCTTTTAAAAGATCTTTTTGAATATTTTCTTGAAACAACAAATTCTTTTATTTTTTTTCTGTTATCGAATGAAAAAAGAATAATTTTAAAACGAGCTGTCAAAGTCTGTAAAAAAATTGTAGGAAAATAAAAGATTTTTGACAGAATCAACCACAATTTTGTTTATCAATGAAACGGTCAAACTGAGAGCAAATTCCTCTCTATTTATTTTTATTAAGTAGTTTTATCTCTCGGGCAGATCAGAGGGATAAAAATAGAACTCACCATCCCTCCCCCATCCACTCAGAGAATATTTTATAGACGTTATATGAGATTCTTTAGCTCCCCTTTGAAGAAGTTGGAGCATAAGTTATCTAATCTTTTACTTATTTTAAGAAATATCTCACAAATTCTTTTAATAATTCTCTCGTTATTTTTTTTCGTGATTTTTCAGGAATTTGAAGGATTTCTTCTAAATTCAAAGATTTTCTAGCCATTAGTTGGAATCTTTTTCTTGCACTCCCCACAGGCATCTCTACACAGAATCTATCAATCAACGAGGCCATGAAGCAACGAAAGAAATTCCAAGAAACCCCCCAGAGGCGAGCATACGCAGAATTGCTTCAAGCTTTTGACGTGGTTGTGTTGATTTTTTGCAGCTCTCTCAATTTTTTCCCAGAAGGTCCTCCAAACGTCTTCGAAACTATATACAAATTAATACGTGTTTGCTGTAGCCTTGCCAAAAATGTGATTCACAGTGAGAATTCGTAGAAGTGAGGGAGCTGCTCTCCTGCTGAAGCTACACATCACAGCTATTGCATTTGATGATGTATGTGTGTGCCCTGAAATTGAACAGCAGCTGCTCTCTGAGGCGCCCTGCTTTGAAAATTTAGTACCCAAAACTTGCTTCCAAAAATGAAATGAGGGCTCAACGCAGCACCTGGCGCATCTTTCTGCCTAATCTTCGACACAAACACGAGGCACTTGATGGGCAGATGTTTCACTGCTTCCCTCTCGTGTGCCCATTGTCCCGGAAAGCTTCCCGCGGGAGGTTTCTTTTTTTTTTGCTTGTTATTTGGAGTTCTGCTGGCCCAACATGTTTTCTTCGCCATTCACAGGGGGGCTGACTTTTTATGCTTCTTTTATGCTTGTGAATGGAAAATTGTAAAAATTCTTTCCAGAAGACTGCGCAGAAAAACAAGGAGAGAGTGCAAGAGAAAAGGGGACCCCAAACAGTTATTTTCCACCGCGATTTTATGCGAGTTGTGTGCAAAAGCCAGAATTTGATAATCAATGACAAAAGTAAATGCACATAAATATGTAATTGAACTCGAGGGCACAGAGAGAGACAAGCACCACATATAGCTTACTTAACAAAATATAAATTACTAAATACAAAATCAGCAAAATACGAAGCATGCAAAAAAAAAGATTTTCACAGCAAATTCGTTCTACATTTATACAAAATGAAGAAAATGAAGATGATTTATTTACTTGAAAGACTTCCTCTGAAGGTTTGTTAGTGCTCTTTTGTATGAATTTACAAGCAACTTGATTATTTCCTTCCCAGCATCCTTTTTCTTTTAATTTATCTGCTCGTTTTAAGATGAAGATTTTTTTCTTTTGAAAGTCTTTATATTTTTCTGTACAACGCAGCCACTTTCACATTTGACTTGGCACACAATGTGTGTGAAAAAATGCAAAATTGTGCTCTTCACAAACCTGCTTTTTGTGATATCACTGCAGAAAAGGACAATGATGGTTACAAAGATGGGATTATCAGTTATTTCGACTGATAAATTGCAAGCTAACTATGCAAAATCCACAAAAAACTTTGGAGTAAATTTTTCACGTCAACACGAAGCTTCCATTTTGAAGGAACTTCCCCACTAAACAATCTTCGTGCATTCGCGTTCATTCTTCCGCGGAAAATTCACGGTTCAGTGTTGGACAGAAAGATTTTGCTCGTTTTTCTCCACTAGAGATTTTGCGACTTTTGCTTTGTCTCCGCGGAATGTCGCCATGGTATTTATTCAGATGATGAAATTGTTTATATGGTGCCTCGTAGGTTTTTTATGATCGCGATCGCGATTTATTTAAAAAAAGTATTAACAAAAGTTTCCATATCTTCGGATCTACTCATAATTTTTTTTAAAGAGCTTTAATAATATTTTTAATTTATTGGATAAAAATGTAAATGTCTTGAAAGAAGTGTTTGGATAGTAAAATAGGTAAGAAAAAAAAGCAAATGGCGTCTTATGAATTTGGCGGATTTGCGATTTCAGCACTTTCAGCGCAACTTATGAAGATCACTATAAGTTTGGAAAGTCTTTGATTTGAAAGGACGATCTCTCTTTTTTCTAAACGGCTTGATCGATCTTACAATCAGGCTTGTAACAGACATCTCCATTTTGGAAACAAAAAGAATTCAATAAAAAATTCTCAAAAGAAAATATTTTCATATCCTTTTGTTTAAAAATAGGAGCAATAAAAATATTTTCCACTCAATTTTTCCTTAAAAACCTATTAAAAATATTATTTATCTTTTTTTAATGCATGGTCGCCATGGTCATTAAAGGGTTAACGCGAGGGAGTATGTAATAATTTCTACCGATAAAATATTATATAAAAAATCTTCCACCCACACATATTTGTGCATTATGAGGTAATCTTAATTTATGCGTCGCAACACGCACACATCAAACTCATTGATTTTCTTTGAGAGCATCACAAACGCGCGCTATTTATTAATGAATGACCTTGTTGTGCATTTCATTCATCAATGAGAGGCGTTTTTTTTTTCATATACAGCCAGCGGCACAAAAACTCCTCTCTAAGTTTTTCCAGATCACGTGCGAGAGGATCGGATTCCAAAGAATTTTTCATATGTCGCAAACAATGAGTCACTTGTTGACGATTGACTGGATAAGGCAATTAAGATTCATTTATTATAATTATTTCATCACAAATAAATATTCATAAGAGGAAGTTGTGATAAGAGGAGGAATTAAAAAATTGTGAAATTGAAGAAAAGTTCTTTTTATGACGCAAAAGACTTTAATTTTGAATTTTAGAGAACTCAAGAAAAAAAATTCGTTGAAGTTTGATTTCTTTGAAACGCAAAATTCAAAGGACGCCAAAGACGCCATATTTCTTAGGAATTCTTAACGGGAAATTCGTCAAGCTAGTAATTTGCATTTAAACGTGTTTTAAAATCTAAAATAAAGCTCAAATGTGTTTAGAACGGCTAAGGATGTTAGATTAATGTGCGTTAGTAGCTTCACTGATAGGTTTAGCCTGTTTAGCCTGAATACCATCCATGCACATGCTTAAATTACCTTTCAACCAATCCTTATCACTTTATCAACTCACTTTATCAAAATAATAAACAAATCTTCAACATTTTCCAGTGTTTTCTCACAGATAGCTTCTAAACGACTGTGCTGGCTGCTCTGGAAAATTCTTTTCAATGATCTGAAGCGCAAAAAAACGTCGCAATTTCCACAAACGCCTTCAAGCTCTACTGCCTCCAATGTACTACAGTTATTGGTAACAAACCACAGAAGCAAATCTTAATTAAATTGCACATTGGTGACACAATAGACGAATAGAATACACGGAGTGTTAATTATGAATGACCTTAAATAATTCTGGTGAAGTCATCTCAAATTCTCGCAAACTCACATTTAATTTGAATTAGTAACTCAAAGAATAAAATTTGTACAACATGCGTACGTACGTCGCAACGGCACAAATGAAACTGATTGTGGAACCTTATCAATTAATTGTTAAATATCAGGGTGAAGAGAGATAATGATGAAAATATTTAGTTTCATTTAGTTGACTCAGCCTTTTCAAATAATGAACGTTATGCGTTGATTATATCCCACTTCTGAATACGTAAGCGTTTCATTAAAAAACATGGCGTCGCAGATGGCGTCACAAAAATGGCGTCCATAAAATCTACAAAAGCACAATTTGAACACAAAACTTTAATTTTAAATCTTTGGATTACATAGCAGTACACAGTTTATCAGAGTTTTTATACATTTTTATTGATTTATCGAATAATTGCTTGAATTTTCTTTGATAGCGTCCTTCCACAGTACGGGCATTTACTAAGGGACTCACTGCATGGTTCACACATGAGAAAATGTCCACATGGTACACACACAATTGTCCTCCTACGCATATAACAAACTGAACATACTTCATTCTGCGGAATTTCATTACAATCCTGAGATGTGAGTTCATGGAGTCTGATCACTTCAGCTTCCAAGATCTTTTCTATATAATCATGTCCTTTGACGGTGGCCAAGAAGATGCATTTACGTGAGAGTTTAGCGTGCTTCTCAAAGGGATCATCAGTGATCTTCCATTGATTCACCTTGAGACCACAGACGAAGCAGAAAACAATATCTCCCCGACCGGAGTAGTAGAAACCAGCCGAGGCTAGATCTTCAGGTCTAGTACGCATTCCAACAGGCCAATCAGTGAAACTCTCAAGGCGACTCTCCAGGTCGATGTAGTGTTCATTTGGACCACGATCACAATTCGATACATCCTCACGTTCGTAGTCAACACGTGTTAGGTCATCAACCTCAAGGGGGACATTTCTGAGAGCCTGATGCGTAACAATGGCGCACAGAGGTGAGTAGACGCGATGGAATAGCACAGCATTGTAATACTCTTCGCGCCATATTTTGAATGAAAGATCGCAGAATTTGCACTTAACCACCGCGTCGAGGGGATCGTAGTAGAATCCCATTTTTGCTAGAAGATCTCTATCTATATTTTCAATTTGACACTCTGCGAAAGTTTCGAGACGATCACATTCTTTGAATAGATCTAAACCACTCATTTTTACCTCTGCGTAGCAATTTACAGTACGTTCGATCAGTAGAACAGATCTCTTTGTACTGAATGGGGACTCTTTGGAGCCATGTGCCATTGATAAGAGAATCAATATCTTATCAGAGTTAAAGGTAAATCACACGACACCTGCATGAACTTATTTACGTACTTTCGCAACTGCAAAAAAAGGATTATTAATCTTAATTGTTCTTTTTTCTTTTGAATTTCAAGCGTACAACAAATATGGTGGATGTTTGGCGTCCTTTGAATTGCATTAAGTCTTTTAAGTAGTTCTCTTGATGTTAGCAACGTGACTCAAGTATTTACTTATTTTCTTGCATTCCTGGAATTTTTACACACTCACAGGAAATTCATTTAATGGATTATTTTCTAAGAAAGCAAGTAATATTTCCACGAAAATTTTTCATTAAGGAATTTGATTACAAACTCTGAGTTTTTCCATACAATGTACATACGATAAAAGTTGAGAAATAATTTTCATTATCTTTTTCATTAATTTGTCTTTGTTTAAGGATTTTGAACTTTTTCCCCTTAATTTTGTGATATTCATAACTTCACAATCAATCACATGACTTAATGTTATCAGGTAATTCGCAATAGCTGCAATTGATTGATAGGAGAATGATTAAATTTCAAAAAAGTACCACTTGAGAACTTTTCTTTTAAATAAATTATTAAACTTTATTGTTCCTTAAGCCTAGAATTTTATTTACAAAAGCCTTAAATTTAAAATATTTACAGTCTTATTTTATAGGTTAGATTAAATATGGCGGGAATGGCGGTTAGAGGTAAACTTTTTGGTATCTATCAACACGATGAGAGCAGTAGAAGCACTTTTTGATTGCGGATGCACAATTCGTGCAGGTAACAAGGTGCCCACAAGGAATAAACATCACATTAGATTTATCCTGGCTGCAAACTTTGCACACACCAACTGGAGCGTCCAGATTTGCATCAGGTTGTTGCACATCAGCAGCTTCAATCGGATTTTGCTGCAGTTTTTTGCTTAATTCCTCAATGAATTTCTCTCCTTTGTGGTGCTTTAGGTATTCACATGAGCTATTGCACTTTACATGCTCTTCAAGAGGATCATCTTCGGGCTGCCATCCAGACAGTCGCAGCTTGCAGCTAATACACTTTACAACATCACTGATATTCTTGTAGACGAATCCAGCATCAGCGAGCTCCTCGGGGGTCTGACTTAGCTGCTGTGGCCAATTCTTGAAGGTCTCCACTCGCGAGATTTGTCTCAAATATCGACGATTTTTAATCCTATAAGGATCTCGTGGACGATCAAAACCACAAATATCCTCAGGAGGTAAGTAATTGTCCACTACACTCTGATGGGCAGTCATTATTTTTTTTTAAGGATTTTTCTTGGACTTTCACTTTAAGAATATTATTTTCAGTTATCCATCCGTTACAGAGGTGTTATTTGAAGTCAAAGGAAAAGTTCACGCGATTCACCTTTATTTATATGCTCGCCATTATCAATGGGGAGCGCCAGCGTGTCGCCCCTGATTAGATACCAGCAATTTACGATACTTACACAAATATCTGGGAAATGGTGATAAGTTTGTGAATTTCTTTTCAATGAATAATTTCTACTGCGGAAAATTGTTAAGTTTCAATTGCTCTTTAATACGTTGGAAATAAATATGTTGTTGGTGCTTGCAGCGCCGCTAGTGGAAGCGTCATGGAGTTAATAATCCACTAAAAATGATCTAACTGATCATTTTCTCAAGAATATTAGATTTCTTCTTGTATATTTAATTTAATTAAAGGATATTTTCGAATTCTAAATTACAAAAAAATAAAACTTTTAATTAGAAAAGCCACGATTAGAAAATTCTTGAAACATTTCCAAAATGGCGGAGTTTTATACTGATCAGTAAAACATTTAAACTTTGTATGTTTTCCGTTAAATTTAAGGCTGAAAAATGCATAAATTAAGTGATTTGACGAAAAAATCAATAAGATTTTCTAAAAATTAACTTTTAAAGTTGAAAATTATAAAGTTTTGTAAGTATTTTGTCGATTTAAAATATTTTCATACGTTATTATATAAGCAATTCGTCTTATAAGCCAAGAAAATAAATCAGCAAAAAAGGTAGAAACTTACCCCAACTTCCCCTATTAATTTTCTGAATTTGAGGCAAAAATAAAAATTTCTTTTTGGATCATTTTTTTCAATTATTTTTATTGCAACACAAATTTTTGCTTTTAACATTTCGTGTTTATTTTTTTTCAATAATAATTTATATTTTGTTTGCAAATCTTTCTATCTAAACACGTTTAAGTTTTCTGGTTTCCTTTTTTTCCATTTATTTACTTCTTGTGCAGGGCATTCGTCTCAAGTCCTGGTTCACCCTTTTTAGCTACACCCGCCATGAGCTTCTTCACTTCAGCAATAGATTGTCCGGGATTGAGTCCCTTGGGGCATGTACGGCTACAATTCATGATTGTGTGGCACCTGTAGACACTAAACGGATCCCGAAGGCGATCGAGACGCTCCTCGGTTTTCTCGTCGCGCGAATCAATGATCCAACGGTAGGCCTGCATGAGGACAGCTGGTCCAAGGTACTTGTCACTGTTCCACCAGTACGATGGGCACGATGTGGAGCAACAGGCGCACATAATGCACTCATAGAGCCCATCCAATTTCGCACGATCTTCAACTGATTGCAAATACTGGGCGTCTCCTTTCTTCTCCGAAGCATCACTGGTGGGAGATAAGAGAAAAAAAAAGAAAGATTAGCTTAAAAAAGAAATTAATCTTATCAAAAACTCTTCAGAATCTCTTGCAAAATCTTCTCGTGCTGCTGCGTGTAATTAGATAGGTTTATGCCCTTGAATGATGGTTTTTAATGCTTTCCCACGGTGTGGAAAGATGGACAGAGATTGTAATGCATCAGAGTTCCAAAAAGTTACCGCAGCTAATTGTTGATTTCATGCTCATTTTCAGGGCTTATTGGTGAAGTCACGTGATGGAGCTGGGCGTGTGCTGATGGAAAAACAATAATGAGGAGAAGAGAAAAAGCTTCTGGGACTTACTTGCGCTGCAACCAGGGCTTAATAGAGGCGTACTGCTTGTAGAAGTTATTCATGTCCGGCACCAAATCCTTCACCACATACATATGGGGCAGGGGGTAGATCTTGGCGGGCTTACTGGTGTCCCGGTCAATCTTACTGATGCACGCCAGTGTATTGAGACCACCGATGTTCATGGCACATGAGCCGCAGATTCCCTCGCGGCAGGAGCGACGGAAAGTGAGGGTGGGATCCATCTCGTTCTTGATCTTAATGAGTGCATCCAGCACCATTGGGCCGCATTCCTTGAGATCCACCTGATAGGATTGCATATGGGGCTTCTTGGAGGGTTCATCCGGATTCCAGCGGTACACCTGGAACTCCTTCACCTTGGCTCCCGTGGATGCGTACCGAATCTGCAAGTACCATAGACAAAATCTCTAATCAACAGAGTGATAAAGAAATGGAGAGAGTAAAGAGCTCATAAATAATGGCGCGCCCCGCGAGACACTCGAAATTGCGGTGCGACAAATCAATTTTTGCCAACGTCCTTCCAAGGCCACACCACTTGCTCGCTCATTGACTGGATCGATTGGTCGCATTTAATCAATGGGGAATGCCTCCGCATCATTGATTGAATCGCAAATTGCGGGAGAAAATGTAAATAAAAGCGACAGACAATCAAAGTTAACCCGCAACACCACGTCAAAGGTTATGTAATGCAAAAAAGCAAAAGTTGCAGCGATTAGCAATTCTAATTCCCCGTGGATCCTTCATGTACTCACCTGCCCAAAGGTACCTCGGCACGCGAGGAGCATCCTCATTTCCGGCACAAGAGCCATTTAAGTGGGAAAAATCACAAGAAAAATAGCAACACCCCCGAAATTTTAGTGCGAAGTTTTTTTGTCAATGAGAGATGAGGTTACGTTTGATGGGTTTTAGGGGAAACGGTTCCGAATGCGACTATCAGACTTTTTTTTTCAATTCTTTTAAATTGAATATTCTTTTTGGATTATTTTAGAGAGAGTATAAAATTCAAATGTTGCACTGTTAATCTGAGAAAGAAAAAATGAATAAATAAACAATCCAAATTAAAATTAATTTATTTTAACGTTTCAGTTGATATTGTATCAAAAATCTTTTCTTTTATTTTTTTCCAATTTTAAAAGATTTTGACAGTTAGAAAGAATGCTTTTCTAGATTTTTTTTAGAAACTCAACTATGTACACTATGTATTAAGTAAATCTTTTGTTTTTTTCTTCTAATGCATAATAGCAGACAGAAAAAGAAAAATAATTTAGGTGGTAGACAGAAGCTGTGCTATTCTTTTCTTCGAAAGAATCACAGCTAATAATGTCAAAAAACACGATTTAAAAAAAATCGAGCCCTTGTCAGAATTTTTAGGATTCATATTTTCGAGAATGCCTCAAATTAGATTATTTTACGACTTTAATAAATTCAATTTAGTCTTATTGGACATGATTTGATGAAAATGTGAAAATTATTCCAGTTTAGCTGAATTTTTTTTATAAAGTTAAGCCAGAGAAAACACAACTAGTTGTGTTTTCTCTGGTTAAGCTAATTAAAAAATTCAGCGTGCTATATATATTTTATTACATGAATTTTATTTTAAGATTTCAAAAACTCACAACAACGTTGAAAAAATCTTTATGAAGTCTTTTAGATCTTTTCAAAATGGCGGACAAGACGACCTAACAAAATTATAAAATATTGGGTGATCATCTTATATTTACGAAGACTGGTTTTTCATACATTTTAGTTTTTTTTCATATGGATTTTTCGGATTTTTAGGTTAAAATTCTGCGTAAATATGGCCCAATATAAAATATTGATTTTCAGCATATTTAATGATTTTTTATACTTTCTATCGTTTTTATTTAGATAATTTCATGAGAAAAAGAAAGAAAATAATAATAAGCGTTTAAAAAATAAATTATCCAAGAAAATTGAGAAACCCCGCGTAATTTCCTCCCAATGCACCCCTGCCTGCAATGTTCCAAGCGTTCCAATCCACATCTGTAGTGACGTCACCTTTGTTTGCGAACCGACGCGATGTTGTGCTTGGAATTTTCCTCAAAAACCCCGAAAAAAGTGTGAATTTTCCGTGAAAAATTGTGCAAAAGTGCCCCCGGAACGGCTACGCAGGTAAATCAAATGGAATTTGTGGGAAATTCAGTGTATTTTACGGGAAAAATGTGTGTTTGAGAAAAGCCCATGAAGAAATGGAGACAAGTGATGTCGTCACCGTGCCCCCCTTTATTTTATTATTATAAATAGCGTCTTAGCCGTGGTGAACGCATGCCGCGAAATGAGATGGGGGCTTTGAGGTGAAATCGTGAAGGCTTTTTTCGCGAATGTGGGGAAAAGTGTGTGCCTGTGTGTGAGAAAATCGCGCGGGAGCCTCATTTCTTTGACCTTTTGTTTGCAGAGAGAGAGAAAGAAAAAATTTTTTTTTGTCCGGAAGGAGGCCACGCAATGGATACAGTTTCGCCGCCACAAACGCGTTCGCGATCGCGCTCGAAGACACCCTTCGTACCCACGATCCCGGATGGAAATAATGCGAAGGACGCCGAAGGCGATCAGAGGCACGTTCGGAAAGAGCCGACTGTGAGGTGAGTACGCTGCAATGTTTACAATTAGCTGTGTTTCTTTCAGACACAGCTTTTGTGTACCGAGCAAAATCGAAAGTCGTCAGATCGGGCTCAAACTTGGGATGAGCACGAATTAGGGTCCCCACATTCCAAAAAACGTATGCGCCAAAAAATTTTTTCCGGCCGGCCGGCCGGCCGTCCGTCCGTCCGGAACCTTTTGCTAAATTACGAGAGAACGGTAATAGATAGAGACTTGCGGTAAACGGCAAAGTTTAAAAGTCGACTGGAAGACGTAAGATTATGACGTCAAATTTTACCCCCCACCCCTCCGTCCGCCATTTTGAATAACCTCAAAATTTTGTTTTCGCTATATCTCAGCCCCTATTATAGGTAGAGGTCTGAAATTTTGACATGTTGTAGGGGCCATCAAGAGCTTTCCAACGATACCTCATTTTCGAAAATCGGTCAAGCCGTTTAGTCAATATGGCCGCCACAATTTTTCATCGAAAATCGACCATAACTCGAAAACGGCTTGACCGATTTTGATCAACCCGGGGTCAAATGAAAGCTCTCAATAAACTCTACAACTTTCTAGAACATACGAAGTTTCAAAAGTGACCGCTAGGGGGCCAAAAATGAAAAACAAAATTTTCGATGAGTTTTCGATGAATATCTCGAAAACGCCATTATCGATTTGCTTCATTTTTTGATATGTTATAGCTGACCATATTATCTAGCCCCATGCCAAAAATGAAGAAAATCTATGTCGCCGTTCTCGAGATATAGCCTTCCAAAGTTGGCATGTCATATCTCGGGTTCTACAAGTCCGATTTTGATCAACTCAAGCGCAAATGAAAGGATTCGTGAAACCCTACAAATGTCTGGAACATTGCAACTTCGAGAAATGACCGCGAGAGGCGCTAAAGTCAAAATAAAAAATTTCGAAAATTTCGAACTCGAATATTTCGAAAATGCCATTATCGATTTACTTCATATTTTAATATGTTATAGTTGAGGTTAAGACCTTTCCAACGATAGCTCAAACTTGAAAATCTATGGAGCCGTTCCCGAGATATGGCGTTTTAAAGATTACTTGGGGGATGACTTTTCAACTTTTCTCGACTTTGCGCGTATTTAAATTAATTTACGCTCTAGTTTGCTCTCACAAAATTGGTACACTGAAAGAAACACAGCTCTCGTAAGCTTGGTCAGCTTACCAGTACATTTTTTTTTGTTTCCTCACAAAATCCCTTTAAATTTTGCCCTAAATTTATTAGTTGGTATACCACAATCGTGGCATACCAAGTATTGTAATCGTCGGAAAAACCGACCACCTCAGATCGGGCTCAAACTTGGTATGAGCACGTTTTAGACATCCCACATTACGAAAATGGTGGTGGAAAATTTTTGATCCGGCCGGCCGGCCTGCCGTTGGTCCCCATTTTGCTTTATAGCTCGCGAACGGTAATAGATAGAGACTTCCGGTTTGAAGTTTTCTATAGAAATATGGGTGTAAATTTTCATTTTTTCGCATTTTCAAAATCCAAGATGGCCGCCGTCCGCCATTTTGAAATACTGTCAACCACTTCACTTATAGCTAGAGGTCTGAAATTTTAGTATGTTGTAGAGCTCAATGAGACGTTTTCATCAATAATTCACACTTGAAAATCGGTCAAGCGGTTTAGCAAATATGGCGGCCTAAAGCAAAAAGTGTTTTTTCAATATAACTCGAGAACGGCTTGAACGATTTTAACCATCTTGGTATCAAATGAAAGGTTTCAAGAAGCCCTACAACTGTCTAGAATATTCAGAGTTCCAAAAATTGCCGCAAGAGGTGCTAAAATCAAAAACAAAAATTGCCTAACTTTAAGAGGCAATATCTCCGAATCCCCATCTTAGATTTCCTTGAATTTTTGATATGTTGTAGCCCGACTCAATATCTATCACCAGTCCGAAAATGAAGAAAATCTATGTCGCCGTTTAGAAGATATGGCCATTTAAAAAATTCTTGAATTTGAAAAGTTCTAAGAACCATATCTCTTGAACGACTTGTCCGATTTTGTTCAACTTGGTATCAAATTAAAGGTTTTGCAAAACTCTACAACTTTCTAGAACACCAGAAACCTCTAGAACCATTCCTTGAGGTCAAAAAATGCCAAAAACTGTTTTGGTAAAACAAAAATCCGCCATTTTGTGTTCTAGAGGTGACCTTCAAAGTAATTGAGATATATATCAAATGATAGCTTATTTCAAGACCTTTCCAAAACTAGTCACGAAATTTCTGTAGGTCTAATAGAACCTAAGATATGAGCATTTTTATCTTTCAAATTGATGAATTTCAGAAAAAAATCAACTTTGCCTACTAATACTCACAAATTAAATTACAACGCATAGACTGATCCACCCGCGTTGTGGTATACCAACTCTTATAACTGGACGCGTTATGATTGACTTTATTTTTTGTTTAATTCCTAAGGCTCCATGATTAAAAAACATACAAGAAAGTTTATAAATAATTCAATTTTTCTCTGCAAAAAAGGTGAGAAAAAGAATTATGTTGAGAGATAAAAATTAAACTACAAATAATAGAGCATTCCCATTCATTCTTTATCTCTCTAAAAAAATTTAATTTATTATCTCAAGACTTTGTGTAAAATTCCTTTATCTTCTTTTTGCTTTTTGTGCAAATAGACACCACACTACCAGAGAGATAGTTGAAGGTAAAAATTGTCATGACAAATAAGATTTGTTGACTTACGCATGTTTCATGGTGAAATTATGGGCCAAAATGTGCCCAAAAGAGAAGACAGAAAATGAAGTTTTTCTTCTATTTTCGAGGTTTTCAAATAAACTTTTCAAGTACCTTCATTATCTCATTGCAAAGGGGGGAATAAATGGTTGTTATTGTGCAAGAAATGTCTGGAAATCAGGCACCCTAAATTCACGAAGATACAGCCCTAAAAATAGATGATGAGGAAACAAACACAAGTCAATCACTTTCAATTTCTTCACACTGGAGGAAAATAAATTAATTTTTGAAATTTTTTATCTTTTGCTGCAGAACAATTCAGGAAGAAGATGAATCCACTCAGACACCGCCCAAGAGATCAAAGAGGGAGACAACAAAATCCTCAAATGTCTCCCCAACGGAAGCCACAAAGACCCTCAGTGCGACAACGGTGAAAGTAACGACGACAACAACAAAGGTCGTTACGCGTGGTACAACAAACTCCCAGTCAACCACATCATCCACCCAGGAGGCTTCCACGGCTGCCCTGAAGAAGGACACGGTGAATCAGAAGGAATTCAATCGTGGTCTCGAGGGGAGTCAGAAGAAAATCAGTACACCACGCAATAATAAAACTTCAACACTCCTTGGGAACCTCAATGGGGACCTGAGTGATCACATTGCGTACAAGGAGTACCGCGATGCTGGGGAGTATTGGAATAAATACCCCAAAACGGACTACACGTACAGCAAATTGTCACCGCATCGACGAGAAATTGTTCCCGGTGTCATTGCAATGCCCAATATGTCGCGGAAGAGTCTCGAGAAGCACGAGGAGCGTGTCAATCAGATGGTACTCAATAACCCGTCGCAGGAATCCTACATTCGAGCTCGCTATGAAGCCACGAGATTCACAAGAAGTGCCGCCAGGCCGCTTCACTATGATTCCGGGGAGGATGAGCTGGATCTGTCGCAGTACGATAGAAGGAAACGCACCACAACAGTGTACAGAGAGACAATCTTCCGGAGACTCTATACGCGTATCATTACAACAATCGTGACAAGCTGGTACTGGATTTCGCGTCCCTTTACAAGCTCCACCGCAAAGGGCTACTACGCGAGTACAGATCTCAGCCAGACGGAGAAGAAAAGTGAGTTTTTCTTTCAAAATTTTCACTAATTGTGTTAGGACGAGGATGATAAATCTATGGCGAGCGCGCCAGATCACAAAATTGCAAATGTTTGTCAAATGTTGTTGCAAATGTTGGCAAATGTTGTGAGAGAATCTATAACAAATCAATTAACCTAATTAAATCCTTTCTAAATATTCTACAACTTATTTTTACGTTTCCTCTTGTAGAAAATCCTATTATAATTCATTTTAAACTAACTAAATTCCATTCTTCATACATGTATATCTTTCATCTTTTACCTTTTGTTCAAACAGCTTTTAAATCAATCAATATTTCTATCATCCTTGTTCCCCGTCGAATTCCTATAAAAGTATTTCAATTATTAGTGCCTACTCTTCATTTTGTGACATAAATATATGCAGATTACTTACTATTAGTTGGTATACCACAATCGTGGCATACCAAGTATTGTAATCATCGGAAAAACCGACCATCTCAGATCGGGCTCAAACTTGGTATGAGCACGTTTTAGCATTGTATAATAATTTTATATAGTAATACAATCTCTAGATAGCAAAGGTTTTAGACATCCCACATTACGAAAATGGTGGTGGAAAAATTTTGATCCGGCCGGCCTCTGCGCCAAACTTTACCTTATAACTCGAGAACAGTAACAGATAGAGACTTCCGGTTTGAAGTTTTCTATAGAAATGTGGGTGTAAAATTTCATTTTTTCGCATTTTCAAAATTCAAAATGGCCGCCGTCCGCCATTTTGAAATACCGTGAACCACTTCCTTTACAGCTAGAGGTCTGAAATTTTAGTATGTTGTAGTGCTCAGTGAAACATTTTCATCGATAATTCATACTTGAAAATCGGTCAAGCGGTTTAGCAAATATGGCGGCCTAAAGCAAAGTGTTTTTTCAATATAACTCGAGAACGGCTTAACCGATTTTGACCATCTTGGTATCAAATGAAAGGTATTGAGAAGCCCTACAACAGTCTAGACCATTCCAAGTTTCAAAAACATCCGCAAGAGGCGCTAAAATCGAAAACAAAAATTGCCTAACTTTAAGGGGCAATATCTCCGAACATCTGTTATAGATTTCCTTTAAATTTTGATATGTTGTAGCCTGACTCAATATCTATCATCAGTCCGAAAATGAAGAAAATCTATGTCTCCGTTTAGAAGATATAGCCATTTGAAAAATTCTTGAATTTGAAAAGTTCTAAGAGCCATATCTCTTGAACGGTCTGTCCGATTTTGCTCAATTTGGTATCAAATTAAAGGTTTTGCAAAACTGTACAACTTTCTAGAACATTAGAAACATCTAGAACCATTCCTTGTAGACAAAAAGTGCAAAAAACTGTTTTGGTAGAACAAAAATCCGCCATTTTGTGTTCTGGAGGTGACCTTGAAATGTATCGCAATATACATCAGATTATAGCTTATTTCAATAGCTTTCCATAACTAGTCAAGAAATTTCTGTAGGTCTAATAGAACTTAAGATATATGCATTTTAATCTGTCAAATTGCTTAATTTTACAAAAAATCGACTTTGCCTACTAATACTACTCACAAATTAAATTACAACGCATAGACTGACCCATCCGCGTTGTGGTATACCAACTCTAATAACTGGACGCGTTATGATTGACTTTTACAAGGTTTTATCAAATTTACATTGGCGTCACTTCAAATTCATTTCTCTATATTGTACAACATACGCCTACTACGATTAACTAAAAACTAAACCTTTCAATTCCCCAAAAAGGACTATTAGAGCTATTCATCTTCAACAAATTGTAAGAAATAATTTTTAGGGGAAACTCGGGAGCTGTTAATCATAAAAATTATTCTTATTTGATTTTTATTTGATAATGAATTCCTTGTAAGACTCCAAATTGAAATGTTTTGTACAAAAGGAATTCATTTTTTCTTTTTTCTGACGTTTTTTTGTTATTGTAAGAGGCTTCCGGTGTTCGTCAGAGGAAAATTCCCGCTCACCCAAGGAAAAGCAGCAATTTGTGCCAAAGCTTTCGAGCCCAATTGTGGCTCTTCTTTTCCTTGGATGAGCGGGAATTTTCCTCTGACGAACACCGGAAGCCTCTTACAATAAAAGGAATTTATTTTATGGAAGAAAATGTCGAAATGAACAGAGAAAAAAAAACTAATTTTACCCCAATCTCCCCTAAGCTAAATCTAGCTTGAATATTAATCAACATTTCAACGATAAATTTTTTTTTTCTATGCTACGAATCCCAATAAATATTCATATCAGTTTCCAATTAACAAGAAGCTCAACAAGTTTACAAAAAAAAAGTGAATGTTGCGTGATATTTAAATTTTTGCAGCATGGAGGCAAATAATATTGAGATGAAGCATATTTTTGCATGAAATGAAAACGAGTTTCAATTTGAGGCGATTTGTGGTTAAAAGTTATTTAAAATTGCATTTTTCAGGTATCTTCCGTCGCATATTATCAGGGATTGGAAGTAGTTTCATGTACGTTTTTCAGCGTATTTATCTGCTAATTGCTTCCATCCTTGTCCTGGATACGTGGCTACTGCAGAGCAGTGTTGAGGGAGGAAGACACAAGAAGAAATTTCTGTGGTTCTTGGTTCTTCTTCTACCTTTTCTACTTTTTGGAAGTAAGTCCCTTGAAAATTTTTTATTTTTTTTAATCATTTTTTCATGCATTTTGGGATGTTTTCTGTGCAAAATCTTTGTGAACATTCACGCGGAATTTTTAAAGGAAGAATTAAAAATCAAATTTAATTTTAACAATGACGTCTCTTTCAGGTGCCTATTACTTCCTTGATCCTCCACCCACGTTATCACTTAAACACTTTACTAACTCCCTGAATTCATTGCAAATTGATCGTGTTAAGAATTTTGCCATTGATACCTTTGATGGTGTTAAGGTGGCATCAAGTGGGTACTTTGAGTATGCAAAAGTAGCCACGGGGAATTTTTTGGATGAAGCACGAAAGCTCTGGAATGAGAATTTTTCACGTCCATAAGTTTTTTTTTTTTTTCAATTGAGAATCATTCAATTTATTTTTCTCCTATTCACGCATCACATTAATAATCACTTTTGCGGCTTTTTTTTCCAAATTTATAACATAAATTGCTAATTTCTCGTGTGCTAATATAACTATGTTTTATTCAATAAAGATAATTAATTTGAGATAGGAGTTAATTGAGATGATTTATTCATTTTTTTATAGATTAGTTTTCAATTTTTTTTTCATTTAGCTTATAAAGAATTTCCTCGTATTTAACAAGGAATGAAGGAATTTTGCATTAAAAAAAATAATTAAAAAGAAACTAAATTGAGTACAAAATAGTTGATAAATTTACTAAATTTCGGGTGTCTCGAATGAAGCGCATAAATTTGTTTTCTTTGACAAACTTGAAATTAAAATTTAAAGTTTTCTTCTAAATTAGGAGTAAAATTTACTTCTAAATCCGGCTTTGTCTATTTCTTAAGAAAGACTTCGGGTTTTAAGGCAGAATTAAGTTTTCCTCAGTGTTAGGCATTTAGGATTTTAAGGTTAGGCGAGTCTAAGTTGGGAATGAATAAGGATTTAAGGATTAAGGATTTTCGATACCCTTAGATCGTTAAGTATCTGACTGTCTTTGAGCATCGATATTTAAAAAAAAAAATCATTCAAAAATGTAGTCAGTCTCAATTCGGCATAACCTAATATTAAAATCTTATGATCAGCCTAAAAAAATTAAGTGTAACTTAAAAAAGAAAACTAGGACTTAGCTTCAAAGTTTAGGCCTAGCTTAACAAGACTTAAGTCTAACCTTAAATTTTAGGCATAGCTTAAAAAAGTCAGGCCTAGCTTAAGAAACTAAAGTCTGGTTTAGAAGCACCAGGTCTAGATTAAAGAAAAACTGAGACCTAGCTTGAAAAACTTAGGCTTAACCTAAAAAATATAAGCCTTGTTTCAAAATTTCGTACTAACTTGAAAGGAATTTAATCCTACCCGAAAAATTTAGGCTTAACTTAAGAAGCCAAAATCTTAAAAGAATTTTTAAGAAATCTTAAGCCTAGCATAAGAAACTTAATCCGAACTTAACTTGAATTTCACCTTATAATTAGATACTTAATAATTTGCCTTAAATATTTCCTAAAAATCTCCTTTTTTGAGAATTTAAAATTAAAATACTAAATAAACACTAAAAACAAATATTAAAAAGATTCTGCGTTCATTTTGAGACACTAAAATTTCAGAAAGAATTTATTCTATTTTAGCTATTATTTTATTTACGAATAATGCCTAATTATTGATAATTTGCAATATAAAATATACCTACAAATTGATATTAATTACTTATTCTACAAAAGCATGATTTTTTTTTAAATTAATAATTTAGTAAAAAAAAGATATTTCCCAGTTTATTGCAAGGAATTTTCCCCGCATTTTTTTTCCTTTTGTCCCTTTATCCCTCACCCAAAATCCTTGTAAATGATGATGATGAAAAAAGAAAGCATCCAAAAGAGTTTTGGAGAAGGATAGAGCCCTTCAGCGAGACTTGATTGTGCGGGAAATTAAAGTGAAAAGAAAAGAAAAGCTTTCGACCATCTTGCAGTGTGTTGAAGACAATGAACAAGAATTAAGTAAATAAAAAAATTGCATGCTAATAATCCCGGTAAATGTATAATTTATTGTCAGAAAAAATTGTAAAGAAAAAAATCTCTAAATAAACGGATTTTTTTGAAAAGAAAAAATCGCGATTTTCTTTCGGTTTGGTTCATAAAATCATGACAAGACTAACTTTTTTCTCGGTGGTCTGCATTTCAAGGCGGCTGTCCTCTATCCTTCTTCACACTTTTCCATAGAAATAGAATCTAAAGAAAAAATCAATTAAGGAATGTCATTAAAATTCTTAAAACTTAAGGAATGATCGTTTTGGATGTGTTTGCATTAACTCAATGTTTTTTGCATAATAGAATTTTTAATTTTTTTTTGTAATTCTAACAGCATCCAAAATGATCATTTTTTGTACTTTTAAATGAAATTTATTAAAGAATTAAAGAAAAAAAGGAAGAAAAAGTGTGAATGAGGGTGAAGGATTGCCAAAGGAAGGTTTGTCATTTTGCACTACATTAAGGGAATTTTCTATGCTTAATTAAATTTTCATAAAAAAAAAGTCTCAAAGAAAAAAATTAAGCAATTCTCTGGATTTTTCCCCCACAATGCAGCTTTGAGTCTTTACGGGGATGTGGAAGAAAAATCGCGGATTTTGCCCATTCTTCCCATTTCCTTTGGCTGGGTACCATCTGTGTTCACATCCGCGTGGTCTTGGACAGATCACATGCCCTCTTTGAATTTTTTCACCCTCCTCCAGTCATCTAGTCAGAGGAAATCCGAAGAGATTGCCTCGAATATTCAGCAGCATCTCTCTGCTGAGGAATATAGTAGACTTTTGAGTCACATTGACCAGTATATTGAGGCCGTAGTGAGCAGGAGGGACAAAGAGGAGGCCTCCAGTGATCATTTGCGTCTCCTAATAGCAAAGATTGTCAAGGAGAATACTGTAACGTACAAATATGAATTGACTGAGGGTGATATTGAGAGGATTGTGGCGATCGTGCTGCAGAGATTGAAGGCAACTCGTGAAGCTGCACCGACCATTGATCAGGATTTAATAGATAGGATAACACTCTCCGTCCGGGAAGGGTTTCAGGGAGATGCCAAGAAGAGTTCAGAAGAAATTGTTCTTCGAATTATTCAATCAGATCACCTCACGCAGTTGATTGATCAACGATTGCGGGATCTTCCGGCGGTGGTACAAGTTGATACCTCAAAGTATGACGATCTCATTGCTAAACTATCACTCGAAGTGACCAAGATTAGGGAAGATCTCGCAGCGAGAGAAAATCATGATCAAGATATTAATTTCTCATTGGAAAGTATGAGGACGCAGCAGGAAATGCTCGCAGATCAATTGTATGAATTTAAACGGGAAACAGACACAAAGTTTGACCAACTTCTCAATGAGATTGACGTGAAGATCGCAGCATTGGGTGATGAACAATTCACAGAGATTAATAAACAAATCCGAAAGGTTCTTGTGCAAATTTTCAACATTGACGGCAAGCAGGTTGACGTGGAGGACTTGAGAAGTTGGATAAGGGATGTATTTGTTGCCAAAGAATACTTGGAGGCTCGTCTCAGTGAGATTCAGGGACAATTTAGTGGGCACGTTTCGGAGGAAATTCAACGATCTGCCGGCGTAATTATGGAAAATATCACGGAGGAACTAAAAGGGGAGATTTTATCCCTCATTGAGGCACGAGCGGCACTCAATCAAGCAAATACAGCGCAAATGGATATTGGTGAGGAGAATGTGAAGAGAATCGTCCGGGAAGCACTTGCGGTGTATGATGCCGATAAAACGGGTCTTGTGGATTATGCTCTGGAGTCAGCTGGTGGGCAGATTCTCTCAACACGCTGCACTGAGAGCTATCACACGAAAACAGCTCAAATATCCATCTTTGGTATCCCTCTGTGGTACCCCAGCAATACCCCAAGGACAGCAATTTCACCCAGTGTTCAACCAGGGAATTGCTGGGCCTTCCAGGGCTTCCCAGGGTTTTTGGGTGAGTACTTAAAACTGATTTTAAGTCTTGAAATTTATTTTAATAATCTTAATTATGTTTGCAAGTCCTACAAATACCACAAGCACCTTAATTTATCCTTTTAAGTCCTTAAACATCCTCGAACCTTTTAAGCTTTTTTGAAGTCCAACAAGTCCTGGAAGTTCTTTAAAAATATTTCAAATCATATTTCTTTAATTTTGTATTTAAAAATACCTCCTGTATTTAAAAAGTTTTTTTAAAGACCAAAAAAAACTTTAAATCCGACAAATAATGTTAAAAACTTTCAAAGTTCCTACAAATATTTTTAAGTCTTGCAAATCCCTAAAATCCTTCAAGTCCTACAGATATTTTTTCAAAGCTCCAAATAATTTTGCAAATCCATTAAAGAACTCCTTAAGCTTCGAAAGTCTTCTAAATATATTTTTTCAATTCCTACAAGTCCTTCAAATACTCTTTCAGATCTCCAAACAATTTTGCAAATCCATTAAAGAACTCCTTAAGCTTTGAAAGTCTTTTAAATATATTTTTTTTAATTCCTACAAGTCCTTCAAATACTTTTTTAAGCTCCAAATAATTTTGCAAATCCATTAAAGAAGTTCTTAAGCTTCGAAAGTCTACTATAATTTTTTTTTTCAAATCCTACAAGTCCTTCAAATATTTTTTCAAAGCTCCCAATGCCTTTAAAGTCCTTTTTTTTTAATTCTTCCTCAGAAATCCATCAAAGCAAATCCTTTTTTTAAACAAAATTTTATTAGATAAAACGTAAAAGAAAATCATTCATCTCATTGCTTTTTGATTTATTTTAGGTTTCCTTCTCTTTTTAGTTTTGCAGCTTTAGGATTCAAAGTAAATTTTCTTCTTTCTCTCTAATCTTTTCTTTCATGCACGTGGAATGTTTGGGGGCTTAAAGTTCTGAAACTTAATCTTCCAATACTCGTGACTGGCTTCACCATGGAACACATACCAAAATCTCTGGCACCAAATGGGCAAATTGATTCAGCCCCAAAAGGCTTTTCCGTTTGGGTAGGTTGTCCTTCTTTCCCTTTGCGTGTCTCTTTTGAAGATTTTTGAGGAGTTTTCCTTTGTTGGTTGTTTTGCAGGGTTTGGTTGATGAGGAGGATCAGGAGCCACTGCTGTTTGGTAAGTATATTTTTGAGGACAATGAGAGGAGCTTGCAGTACTTTCCGGTGCAGAGTGAGGGAATTACGCGGCCCCATCAGATTGTTGAGTTGAGGATTGAGTCGAATCACGACAATCCCAACTATACGTGCCTCTATCGCTTCCGTGTCCACGGAATCCCACAGACTTGATGATGGTTCAAAAAGTGCTACTAAAACATTCACCATTCAGTGACTTAATTCATTTATTTTCGTGTCTTTTTATTTGTTGTTCCATCGAAACTCCAAGTCTCTCACAAAGCAATCATTTTTCTCATCTCTTAAAAAACAATTCCGGAAGCAATTTTCCTGAAGAACAGTGAGAAAATGTAATTTTTGTAATTTTTATTTTGTAAGAATTTTAGTCTGTAGCATTTAGATTAGATTAAAGAAAAAATTATATTTTAGATTCTAGTTAGAATGTAAGGAAAGCTAGTTCGACTAGCTTAATAAGCCTATCAGTTGCCGTGACGAATTTATCAGTAAACGAATTTTTTTTTAAATCATCCCGCCATTTTTTTGCAATCTGCAATTTAGTACAAACTTTTGTTTATTTTAGTAGTTGCAATAGCAGACGTAGGGCTCTAATTGTGCCTTAGAATTCTCCTAAAATCGCCTCACTTTCTGATTTCTCTGTAGGTTTGTATAAAAATCTACTAAACTATTTTTAAAGGTTCTAAAAGAATTTCAAGAAATAAACATAAAGATGGCGCTAATTCGTATTCAAAATGGTGGTTCAAGCTAGCGTCTTTGGCGTCCATCTTTAAAAGGCCTACCGTTGTTTTCTTTTACACACAATACTTTGTAAAATATTAAATTATGTAAAGTCTGTAAATAATATAAAAGAACATTTTCATCACAGCGAAAGAAGAAATTCTTGATTAACTTTTTGTACATTAAAATGAAGCTTTCTGATCAGAAAATCAGTCCCAAAATTCAAAATTAGTAAAGCAATTGAAATAAAACATAAAAAAGAACCTAAATACAACAGAAAAGCTTCAATAATCTTAATTATTGTAAATAGGCTGAGAGGGCTGAGATTGTCAAAAGGAACCTTTCGTATGTTGCTGAATACCTCATTTTTTAACGTTTTTTAGACTTAGATGAAGAGAACGAACATAACTCAATTTTTGGGCTTCAATATTATAAATTTAAATTATTAATTAATTACTTTAAACACTTTTAAAGAAACCTTTACGTCTTCTCTTTCTGTTTTGATAAGGATTTTATGATTAGTTTATAAAAATTCTTAATTTTTCGTCAATATTTTAAGTACGGCGTAAATTGCGTAAGTTAAGTAGGTTACTTTTTAAGTGTTTTAGTGTTGTATTTAATAAATTTTCTCGATAATTTGGTACCAAAATGTGTAAATGAGAAATCTTCTATAATAAAGAAAGGATAATTTCGAACCAACTTATAGTAATTTCCTTCCCCCCCCCCTAAGCCCCTTCATTCAACAAAATATTAAAATTGCGTAAAAATACTTTTTTTTTACATACGCTTTGAATTTGGCGCCCTAAATGTAGTTGCAAAAGCCACCACCGCTAAGTTTTGGCACTGTTCCCTGGGGAGAAAATGAGATGGATGCATTTCACCGCTATCCGTCTCCCTCTCACATTCAGTTTTTCGCAATTTTCTCGCTTTTTCCGACAAATTTTCCAACTAGAAGTAGTTTTTTGTTACCAGGAAGCGACGCCGCGTCGATTGGCATAAAAAATTCAGAAAGTTCGCGAAAATCCATTTCCGGGAAATGAGAGTCGTGTAAAATCCCCAACCGTCAAAATTTCCATAGGCCACAAATCCCGCACGGAGGGGCTCCTCGGGGCCGCAGGAGCACCCATAAGTGCTCCAGGAACCCCAAAAATGTGTTTTGTGCCCAAAAATTTGGAAGAAAAATGAGGAAAATCGCATTTTTGTAAAAACAAAACAAAAAAGTTCGCTACAGTTCAAATTTCCAATAATCCTATCACATTTGTGATTTTTTCGTGCACCGCCTGTAATACTTAAGTCACGTCATGTCAAAAAAGTAAATAAAACACGGAAAAGAAAGAAAAAACTCCAATTTTCTCAATTTTCTCTCATTATTCATGAATTTTCTCAATACAAAAGCAAAGTAATTAAGTCAAAGTACCACATAAAGTGCTAATTTTAGTGCAGTTTAGCATATTTGGGGTAAAATATTGTTGTCCGGTTGATTTTGGGCGCTGAAACAACATCCGGGATACCCCATTCATGGCTGCACTTCCCGGAGTTGGGATTTTTGGTACTGGGAATGTGACAAAGGTACTAGTGCCCCTTCTGCGTGAGAAGGGCTTTCACATTGATGCCATTTGGGGGCGTACAAATAAGGAAGCTGAGGATGTGAGTGTGTGGAGAGACAATCTGCATTAGATGCGGATTGATAAGATCTTTGTCACTTATTTTAGGCCGCTCAGGAGCTTCAGATTCCCTTCCATACGAACAAAATAGACGATGTACTACTGCGGAAAACAGTCCACTTGGTCTTCATTGTATGTCAGCCGCTACTTCATGCGGAAATCAGCGTCAAAACATTGGGCATAGGGAAGCACTTGGTGTGCGGAAGTAGTGGCCTAGGGCAGGCGGATGCGCTGAAAATGTTCCGGGCATCACAGTACTACCCCACATTGATTGCTCTCGTCAACCATTCCCTTCGTTTTCTGCCCGCTTTTACGCATATGCGACGTGCCATCCAAGAAGGTTATCTCGGTGATGCCATCTCCCTCATTCAGGTTCGTGTGCAAATGGGAACACTGCTGAGGGATAAATTCGACTGGATCTGTGATGCCACAATGGGTGGTGGAGTGGTGAATCTCATTGGGAGTCACGTAATTGATGTCATCACCTTCCTCACGGGTCAGCGGGCGACAAGGGTCAACGGGGTCGTGCGAACCTTCACAAAGACCACGAACCACGTCAAAGGTATCCGTCAGGTGTCCGCCCCGGATTTCTGCACATTCCAGATGGAACTTGAGGGTGGGATCCTCGTTACGGCAACCATGCACAGCCACACATCGAATAGTAGCTTCACGCAAGAAATCACCGTGTGCGGAGCTGAAGGCCATTTATCCGTCCGCGGAGGGGATCTCTTCGGGCAACGTGTCAGCTCTAAGGGGGACAAAGAGGAAGTTCTATTTGTGGATGTGCAAGATCTGCATTGTCGCACGTCGGACACCCTCCTGCCGCGGCCATACATCAAGGGCTTGTGTAAGATGGTTGGTGCCCTCCGTGAAGCCTTTCTGCCCGTCCAAGAGCAAACGGGGTGGATAAAAGAACCCGTCCAGATGGCGGCCACATTCGAAGATGGTCTCTACGTGCAAGCCGTCCTCGATGCCATTCAACGGTCCAGCGAACAGAGAACGTGGATCAAAGTTTCCATCATGACGGAATCGCCGACAAATCAGACAAAGCTCCTCAATGCAGCTCGACTCTCCGCTGTTACCCTCCACTGACATCATCCCACTATTACTGGTGGGTACGCCTCTCCAACTCCCCGATGATTGTCCTCAAGGAATCAACTTCTTCTCTGTGCATCCGTTCCATCTCATCAAAGTCCTGCACCATGAAAAAAAAATCAAAGTAAGTTTTTTCTTTACTTTTAGCTGTGTTTCTTTCAGACACAGCTTTTGTGTACCGAGCAAAATCGAAAGTCGTCAGATCGGGCTCAAACTTGGTATGAGCACGAATTAGGGTCCCCACATTCCAAAAAACGTATGCGCCAAAAAAATTTTTTTCCGGCCGGCCGGCCGGCCGTAGTATAACACTAAATTGCGAGAGAACGGTGATAGATAGAGACTTGCGGTAAACGGCAAAGTTTAAATATCGACTGGAAGACATCCGTTTATGATGTCAAATTTTACCCCCCACCCCTCCGTCCGCCATTTTGAATAACCTCAAAATTTTGTTTTCGCTATATCTCAGCCCCTGTAATAGATAAAAATCTGAAATTTTTATATGTTGTAGGGGCAATCAAGACCTTTCCAACGATACCTCATTTTCGAAAATCGGTCAAGCCGTTTAGTCAATATGGCCGCCACAATATTTCATCGAAAATCGACCATAACTCGAAAACGGCTTGACCGATTTTGATCAACCCGGGGTCAAATGAAAGATCTCAACAAACCCTACAACTCTTTAGAACATCCGAAGTTTCAAAAGTGACCGCTAGGGGGCCAAAAATCAAAAACAAAATTTTCGATGAGTTTTCGATGAATATCTCGAAAACGCCATTATCGATTTGCTTCATTTTTTGATATGTTATAGCTGACTATATTATCTAGCTCCATGCCAAAAATGAAGAAAATCTATGTCGCCGTTCTCGAGATATAGCCTTCCAAAGTTAGCATGTCATATCTCGGGTTCTACAAGTCCGATTTCGATCAACTCAAGCGCAAATGAAAGGTTTCGTGAAACCTTACAAATGTGTAGAACATTGCAACTTCGAGAAATGACCGCGAGAGGCGCTAAAATCAAAAACAAAGTTTTCGAAAATTTCGAACTCGAATATTTCGAAAATTCCATTATCGATTTACTTCATATTTTAATATGTTATAGTTGAGGTTAAGACCTTTCCAACGATAGCTCAAACTCGAAAATCTATGGAGCCGTTCCCGAGATATGGCGTTTTAAAGATTTCTTGGGGGATGACTTTTCAACTTCTCCCGACTTTGCGCGTATTTAAATTAATTTGCGTTCTAGTTTGCTCTCACAAAATTGGTACACTGAAAGAAACACAGCTCTCGTAAGCTTGGTCAGCTTACCCGTACATTTTTTCTTCGATTTTTGCATCTCTAGCAAAGCAAGTACAAAATAAAGGACATTATGTATTTTTGAGATGATTATCCTCTCGACAACGCTACAGGAAATTCAGTTAATTCTGCATTTTGCTCCTTGGGAGCATTTTTAATTGGTTAAATTAATAAAGTAATGATGACATTTTATTGTTTATGAAAGCAGAGAAAAATGTTTTCTTTTTTTCAAAGACTTATGGATTTTTTTCGAGAATTATGAGAATTTTTAATGATTTTGTTTTTCTTCAAGTTTTTCTTATAGACTTGGTTTTATTGAAGTGTAAGAAAATCAATTTTCGCAATTTTACGTGAGACGATATCAAACACAAAAGTACATTTTTTTCAGGTTCTACTGGATGGATTCTGATGGGGTAAAAAGCAAATGAAAGAGGGAATACCAATGCAGACTTTTGTGGAACAGAATTTTGAATTTCTTTCCTAGGGCTGAGAAAAATGGAAAAACGTCAAAAAAATGTGAATAAAAATCACTTTTTTCCATTTTTCTCAGTCCGAGAAAGGAAATTCAAAATTCTGTTCCAATAAAATCTGCATTGCTATTTCCTCTTTCATTTACTCTTTACCCGATCAAAATCCATCCAGTAGATCCTGAGAAAAACTCACTTTTGCGTTATAGGTTAGTTCAGTAGAAAAGTCGGAAAATTCCAAGATGGCGTCGCGCCAAATAAAAAATTAAAACATTAAAAATATGAGACCCCCATTAAATCTATAACTTACCACCAATGCCCTTTCATATCTCTGCCTTGCTATCCTTGGTGTCCTCTGTCCGGGAATCCCAAGGAAAGACTCCATTGTTCGATTCTTTCTTTTGCATTCTGCCAATTCATCTCGGAGCGTCTCGAGATTCCTTATCAGGACAATATTCTCTTGAAGGAGTTTCTTTGCCTCATCGGTGGTTTCTTTGGGTTTCCTAGCTGATAGTTTTGGTGTCCTTCTTGGCTGCTCACGCGGTGGTTCCTCATCACCAATTGATGGAAGCATTTTGGGATCCATGTCCTTTTTGTATTTCGCAAGGAGCCTCTTCACGAGCTCCTTGAGCTTTGTTGGATCCTGAATGAGATCATTCGCCCGGGCGATATCTCCACAAATTCGTGAAACTTTCGCCTGAAGGATTTGAGCGCGTACGAGGTGATGCTTGAGGAGGATTTCATTGCCACTGTACTTCTCCCGAAGACCTTTCAGTTGATGCTCAAGTTTACGATTTTTCTGCTGAAGTGCTTGCATTTCCACCTCCATGCAAACAATCTTCTCCTTCCGTTCGCGTATTTCTTCATCACGCGGCTCTATCTGAGCCCTGAGCTCCTTGAGCTTCTCTTCGTGCTTCATCTGGGCAGTGGTCTTCTCGCTGAGGCGATTCTGAAGCTCTGCAATGTGATGATCTCTCTCACGAATGATGGTGTCCTTGGTTGCAATTGTTGTTTCCATCTCCTCAATGGTACGTTCAAGCTGCTCAATTGTTTCCTTGAGCCTCTCATGCTCCTCTGTGACTGTTTCAATTTCCGCTTTGAGCTTCTTATTGCTCTTATTCATGAGATTGTACTTCTTGGACAGAACTCCCGCCTCTCCACGCCATTTATTCCCAATCTGTTGCTCATTCTTTATCTTCTTCTCATAGTCCACCGTTAGACTGATGATCTTTCGTTCATTTTCCGACACAACTTGTGAACTATACTCCCGGAATTCCAGACTTTTCTCCTCTGAATCCTTTAGGAGTAATTTAATTAGTGACTGCCGCTCATCTAGTTGCTTCCGAAAGTCCGTTTCAAGTGATTGAACTGTGTCCTGAAGGTGCCCAGCTGTCTTCCTGAGCTTCACTTCGTAGTCATTCTTCATGGTTTCCATTTGCTTCTTCACCTGACTCGTTTTCTCATACTCCACAATGATCTTCTCGTGGAAATCCGTCTCAATCTGCGTTAGGGCTTTCTGATGCTCAAACTTCAGCTCACTAATACTTGCTGTGATGATGTTAATCTCCTCAATGTGATCAGCTTCGAGTTTACGATTCTTCTCTTTGAGATCCTCAATGATTTCGCGATATTCCGCATGGATGTCGGAGATTTGCTTCGTGTAGTCCTCATCCTTGCGCTTCAGCTGAAACTCATACTCATCCGCTTGCTGATTCATGCGCATCTTCAGGGCATCAATTGTCCCCAGACGGTCGAGAAGTTCTTCACGTGGAATCAGGACATCCACGCACTTACCCAGCTGCTCATCCACCGGAGCTTTTCGACCGTCATTGTTGAGAATATCCCAAATAGCAAGTGTCCCATCATCGGCTCCAACGATGAGGAGATCATCGTCATTTGTGATCTTCATGCATGTGATGGAACTGCTGAAGAAGCGATAATTGGTACAGGTACCCCCGCCTGTTTCCATAAATGGTAGTTGCACGTTGAAGATGTGCCCTGATTCGCTAGCAATGAACATCACAAGATCCGATCTTGCCAATGTGAGGCATGTCAATGGGGGAAGATTGGGAATCTTTGTCTCCCTCACAATTTCTGATTTGCAGATTTCTCTCAAAACTCCGGTGTTTGTGATTGAATACACGGCACTGAGATCATTTGTAACGGCCAAGGAGCGGTATTGAATCTCCTTCTGAACTACCTCATTGATTCTCTCGCCTGTGATGGCATTCCACTCGTAGATTGCACCATCTTCCCCAGAAGACAACAAATGGATGTCGTCATAACACCAAATGAGACTCAAAATGGTCCCATTGTGGCTTGTGAGCTTTTGGATGATGTCAAAGGAGAAGACAGAGACAATCTGGATGGTGTTGTCGTAGGATAGGGCAAGCATATGGCCACGATGGGAGAATACAGCCACGCGACATTTGGGAAAATTGAATTCTTTGATTCCCTTGAGATCATCCAGAAGGATCTCCATGATGCGTAGGTGATCTGAAAAGCCAAGAGCCAGGAAAATTCCGGACGGATGTAGGGCTATAACTGTGATGTTAACCAAGTACTTCTTCACCAATTCCACCTTTCCTGTTGCATAATTCCACACCCGGACTGTTTTATCCGTGGAAATGGTCACAACAATTGGTTTCCACATGCAAACAGCCAAGCTGATGATTCGAGCAATGTGCAGGGGCTGTCCGAGTGTCCTAAACTCCAGGCTATTCACTGTGACACTCTGTGGTACAAAGAGGGATCCAATGTAGATCTGTGAGTGCGCACAGGAGACCATCAGTGTATCCTGATCTTGATTTATGGCCAAATTGGCAATCTTGTAGAGTTCTGCAGCGTACAGCGTCACCGGGATGGTGATAATGGTCTTCTTCTGGAACTTGTAGTTGGATTCCTTCTCAAAGACATGCACAACATTGTGAATGGCGTAGCAGAAGCCCGTTGTGAAGTGCGTGAGACAGATCACCTCACGATTTGCCTTCTTCCCCTCCCCAATTGATGGCTTTCTTCGTGTCATCATGGACATCACTTCCTTACGCCCATCTTCACCTTCATCATCAGCTATTCGTGTAAGATCCAGGCAGGTTACTTCTGTTGCATCAAATGTAATCTATTGGAAATTCATTTCAGTTCAAATGACCATCTCTGTGTTTAAGATTAAGAAGAAAAAAAAAGGGATTTTATTGTTACCTTCAAATCTCCATTCTCAACTAGCAATAGATCTCCTTCTGCTGTCCCAGCTAGGAGGATTTCTCCACTAATCCACGCTAGGGATGTCACAACAACTCCATCACCTTTGATTGTACCCACAGGAGCGAAGCCCTTTTCCGTTTTATTGAGCACCTTGAAGACGTAGTCACCCCCAATGGCAACCATTCCGCTATCCATGAGATTGCAAGAGATGTACCTGGCTACGCCCAATTGATGCGTACTATGTGATACCCTCCCAATTACAATTGATTCAGTCTTGTCGAAGAGCATAAGGATGAGTTGGGAATCCGGTTCACGCGACAGGATTGCAAAACCCTTGGAATCACTAGTGAAGGACATACTGGCGACTTCCTTTGTTGCAATCTCATTGGGGAAATTGATTGTTCTCCGTCGTTTGAGTGTTCCAATATCATAAATATTTATGTAGGCCTTTTGGGAGCTACAAAAGAGGATTATGATCTTTGATAATTTCTCAGACTTTTGGTTTATCTTTCTCTCACCCCTTGATTGTCGTCTTCTCGGCAATTGCCAGCATTTTCCGATTGGAACTCATTGTAACCATGTTAATTTCACAATTTTCCGGCAAACGCAAAAATTTCTGCTTCCCCGTGGCATAGTTGTGGAAGGCAAGGACTCCGGAAACGGGATAAATGACTTCCTCGCGTGCTGTAAAGTGTATATTGCCCACAATATCCGACCGAAAGCCAAATATGGTTCTTGGTTGGATTTGTATGGGAATTAGGCGAGTGGATTCCGTCATTCTTCTGCAAGAAAATTCCTGTGCACAGACTTTAAGGAATTCGACCAAACGACAGTGGGTTGAGGAAGCGTTTCCAGGGTTTAACAACAACCTGCGAGCCTGGCAACCACTCCTTCCACAAAAAAGGTAATATTTCAAGATTTCAAGCGAATTTCAAGGGTTTCTTGGTCGCTGAATAAGGCCCATTCCTGGACATTTTCAAGGACATTTTATTATAAATACAAAAAAAATGTTTTAATGGTAAAATCACATAAAATGAGAGGGATTCTCTATGCTCTGCCCAGGGGAATGATAAAACTGATCCGATCAGCGAATTCCCCCCATTCTGCTCTGTGCATCTGGAAGGTGGTTACCCAGAGTATGATGACAATTAGCCAAATGAAAGAGCCCAATGCTGAGTACGTAACGTCTGGAAGGATAAATAAGGATTTTGGTTTTTTTTGGGAGTTTTTTTTTTCCTTTTCTTTATACTAAATAGACTTACATTTCTTTATTTGAGCCTGCTCCTCGTAAGCGGGCTTCCGGAAAGCCTCACTGAAGAACCAGATAGTGTTAATTGCCCAGACAAAGGGAAGCAGAGCGAATCCAGCTGAAAAGGAAGGATTCAAAGTGTATTGCGGAAAATCGGGAACATCCCTCTGTGTCTGTAATGATTTATGCACAAAATTACCTCTAAAATACCATCTGCAAAGGTAAAGCTTCCTGTCGTTGGTTACTCTGTCCAGATACATTGTTTCCTAATTAGTTTTAGGCAGATTTTGTGAGAAAAATAAGAATTTTTGAGAAATGTTTCTCTACAAGAATTTTTCTGTGACAACAAGAACCAAAACAAACGCGATAGCAGCGCTCTTTCCTATTCTCACCATTTTCACCACTATGGAAATTCAGTCAGTGTCCTAAGACGTGTCCAATCGTCGTCCTATGATTCTCCGCATTTATTCTCTCGCTGTTTTTCATCAAAAAATGAATAAAATCTCAATTTTTAGATTTTTATTTCTATTTTATGCCTCTCTACAAAATAATTAATCTAAACAACAAATCGTCCTACTTGAGAATATAATCTTCCGGATAATCCATAATTTTAGGGAAGCTTTTAACTTCTTCCGGATCCATTTCATCCAGACGTTGTGGGATCTTCCTGAGCGATGGGATTTGATTGGAGACGTTCCCAAGAATATCTTCAGGGATTTTATCATCCGGGAAGATGTGGAATCTCTGCATTGTGTACCTCCTTTGTAGATTACCGCGCATTGCTGTATAAACTGCTTTCTTTATAATCTAAAAGAGATCCAAGGAAATAATTTAAGATTAGTTTTCTTAGAAAATATAAAATTCTCACCATCGTGGGATCCTTTTCATGCAATTCCCATGCCAATGTCCACGAAGCTCCACCAGGGTAGCCTGTATGATGGAAGTACACTCTCTTCCGCCACTCTTCTCCAGGGAGGGCAATTTCCTTTGAATTAATCGCCACAACGTGGTCCCCACAGTCATCTGGAAGATATTTAATGGTAAAATTAAGGGTTCCCGCAGTTATTTTCTGGCAAAGAAACTCACTCATTGGATGGTAAATTGGTTTGTGGAGCCCCAGTAAGTGTTTCCGGATAATCTGGGCTGATTCATACGGATTCTGCCAGGTACAGTCATATATATGCCAGGTTCGAGCAAATGTAGCCCATTGCTGCGATTAAACATTAATATTTTTATTTTTAAAAGCGTTTTAAATATATTTTCAACATTTTTAGTGAAATTAAACATAACCTCAAAGGCCAAATAATTGAGATTTTGATAATTCTTGTTTACCTGAACTCTCTGAGTTACTGACATTGCAAATAAATATTCAAATATTAATTCAAATTCACTAATTATTAGTAATTTAATGAATTAAAACGTAATTTTAGAGTTTGTAGCGGAAGAAAAAAAATTTCCTGATTTTGCCTAACCTCAATTTTCTTAGAAAAAAAGTTGGGTTAGGTTATTTTTCTTTTTGCGTGGAGTGGATGTGTTTATATTTTTACTCTGAAGAATTTTCACTAATATCACGTTCAATTTAGGAGTTTCTATAAAAATTCAGTAGCAATGGAAGACAGTAGTGCCAGGGAGAAGAAAAAGGAACACAGGAAAAGGAAATCAGGTAAGAAAACAGATTAAAAAAAAGTATTTGTTTTCTCCATATAACCTCACTTTGTCATGCTTCCGGGACAGGTGTAAAGGCTGAAAAGAAGAAAAACAAGGGAAAATCTGCAGCTGATGCAGTGGCGGAGCGTCAAAAGAACCCTAAAGCATTTGCAATAAATTCAGCTGTACGGGCAGAGCGAAAGTTTCGTCGGAAAGAGGATTTAACGGCAAAGAAGCAGCATATTCCGCTTGTTGATAAGACCCCTGAGGAGCCTCCGCCGTTTCTCATTGCAGTGGTGGGGCCACCAAAAGTGGGCAAATCTACACTCATTCGTAATCTCATAAAGAGCTTCACGAGGACAAATGTGACGGAAATCAGGGGGCCCATTACGATTGTCACGTCCAAGAAGCGTCGCATAACACTTATTGAGTGCAACAATGACATCAACAGCATGATTGATATTGCAAAGTGTGCAGATTTGGTGCTTCTCATGTGCGATGCCAGCTTTGGATTCGAGATGGAGATCTTTGAATTCCTCAATATCTGCCAAGTGCATGGAATGCCAAAGATAATGGGAGTTCTCACGCATTTGGACGTTATTCGCAATGCAAAGACACTCAAGCGGCGCAAGAAGGAGCTGAAGCATAGATTCTGGACTGAAGTGTACAACGGGGCAAAATTGTTCTACCTCTCGGGCATCCTTCATGGCGAGTATCTGCGGAATGAGGTGAAAAATCTCGGAAGATTCATTTCAGTGATGAAACTGAGACCTCTTTCATGGCGTGGGGCACACAGTTATATCCTTGCTGATAGAATGGAGGACATTACGAGCACTGAGGAGATTCGATTGAATCCCAAATGCAATAGGAATGTTGTCTTGTACGGCTATGTACGTGGAGTTCCGCTTAATAAGGAATTTATGGTGCACATTGCGGGGTTTGGGGATATTCGAATTGACGAGCTGAGCGCCCTGGCGGATCCGTGCCCCCTTCCGTCGGGAGAGAAGAAGAGGAGTTTGCTGGAAAAGGAGAGGCTGCTGTATGCTCCAATGTCAGGTGTTGGGGGGCTCGTGTATGACAAGGATGCCGTCTACATTGACCTCCAAGGGTCTCATAGTCATCAGGATGGTGAGGAGAATGCAGAACAGCGGGAGATTGTTAATGCTTTCATTGAGAAGAAGGAAACACTCGATGTGCAGATTGACAATCAAGAATTTAAACTCTTCTCCGATGGGCAGACCATTAAATCCCATGAATTTAGAGATGATCAACACAACAGGGCAGAACGTGGTCAAGGAGAAGATCCCGAAAGTGCTTCAAGTGAGTCAGAAGATGAAGAGGCTGAAGAAGAAGAAGAAGAAGAAGATTCAGGTGTTGAAGATGAAGACACAACTCCCGGACAAGGCCTTGGATGGCAGGGAGATGATCAGGAAAGTGATGCAAATGTATCGGAAGAATCTTCAGATGATGAAGAGTACGAAGAAAATTCCGGAAACTTAACATGGCGCGAAGGGTTGGCACAGAAAGCACGGGATGCTTATCTGGATCGTCAGGCCAATTCGCAGAATGTGATGAAGTTAGTCTACGGCGTCTTTAGCATAGGTCAGCAAAAGAAGAAGCTCGAACAGAAGGACGACGACGATGAGGAAGGAAGTGGAGATGATCTCTTTGGGATTGTGAAGGAGAAACAAACAAACCTGCAGCGACAGAAGGAAGTTCAGGATCGCGATGAATGTTGCTTTTTCGAAGGGCACATGTCGGGATTGCGTGATTGGACACAAGAGGAGAACGTTGCAATCCTCAAAAATTGCTTCGTGACGGGAAAATGGAAAGTTTCGGAGGACGCTGAAGAGCTTCTAAAATTGGATGATCTCAGTGATGATGGGAGTGAAGTTTATGGGGATTTTGAAGATTTGGAGACAGGGGAGAAGCACGAGCAGCCCCCCAAGGAGCCCGAGGAGGCACCACAAGAAGACGAAGAAGAAAGTGTGACGAAGAAAAGGAAATTCAGTCGAATTGAGGAAGCAAATATGTCCCGAACAGAATTGATAGCAAAGAAAATGAAGCTAAAGGAGAAATTTGACGCGGAGTACGATAATCCGGAGAAGGATCATAAAATTGTCGGTGATCATGCATTCTATGACAACTGGAAGGCAGAGACACAGCGTCAATCGGAGCTGAATAGATCCGAATTTGCCACACTCGATGATGATCTTCGTGTGCAAATTGAGGGCTTTCGTGCTGGGATGTACGTCCGGATGAGCTTCCGGGGGGTTTCGTATGAATTCGTTGAGCATTTTGACCCAACTTACCCCATTCTCGTGGGGAGTCTCAACATGATTGAGCAGAATGTGGGGTATGTCACGTGCAAAGTGAAGAAGCACAGATGGTACAAGAAGCTCCTCAAAACGGAAGATCCCCTGATCCTTTCACTTGGGTGGCGACGCTTCCAAACTCGTCCGATTTATGCGAAAATTGAAGATAATTTGAAGCATCGCTTCCTCAAATATACACCCAATCATGTGACCTGCAGTATGACCTTCTGGGGTCCGATAACACCCCAAAATACCGGATTCCTCGCCGTGCAGACAGTCACGCAGGACACAGAGGAGCTCAAGCGACTGGGATTTAGGATTGCCGCAACAGGGTGCGTCACGGAGATTGATAAATCCACGCAAATCATGAAGAAATTGAAGCTAGTGGGGTATCCGTATGAGATTAAGAAGAATACAGCCTTCATCAAGGATATGTTCAATGGGATTCTCGAAGCAGCCAAGTTTCAAGGAGCTAAAATAAGGACAGTTTCGGGTATTCGGGGGGAGATCAAGAAGCCCATGAGGAGCCCCGAAGGAGCAGTTCGGTGCACCTTTGAGAACAAAATCCTCAAAAGTGACATTGTCTTCTGCCGAACGTGGTTCAAGGTGGATGTTCCCAAATTCTATGCTCCCGTGACGTCTCTGATGCTACCACTTGGTCAGAAATCCGAATGGAAGGGAATGAAGACACTGGGAGAGCTCAAAAGGGAACGAAATATCCGTGCAATTCCCAATCCGGATAATCTTTATACGGTGGGCTCACTTTATTCTTCTTGTTCTTTAGATACTTTTTGAGAGAAATATTAATTTTTGTTGATTTCCTTTTAGACGGTTGAACGAAGAGAGAAAGCCTTTAGACCGCTCGTCATCCCCAAATCCCTCCAACGAGCACTTCCGTACAAGGATAAACCGAAACTCCTGCAGAAGGCTGAGGGAGTGGAACGTGTGGCGGTAATTAGGACGCCACAAGAGCAGAAAATAGCGCAACTTATGAAGATGATCAAGGCGAACTACAGCAATAAGCAGAAAAAGGAGAAGGAAGCTGCAGCTCGGAGTATGGCAAAGTTTAAGAAGGAGAAACAAGACGAAGAATTGCGGAAGCTCAAGAAGCAGCGAGATGTGCGAAGGAAGCTTTGCCGGACAATGAGTAAGGCTCAGAAATCAACCGGAAAGACAAGAAAATAAATAATTTTATTTTACATAGAGGATTAAAAGGAATATTCTTAAATTTAGTCGGTAAGGGGTTAAAGTTTTTTCGGGTTTAAAAGAAAAAGCGTGTTGAAAAAAATTCGCAGGAGGTTAAAATTGGAGGTCCCATTTTTTGATCAGAAAATTCTGCTTTTGGTCAGACAAAATTTTCAATTGAGTGTTCCATTTTATCAGAAAAATCTGCCATTTTGATCAGGAAAGTATGATATTTGATCAGCATAATAATCTATAAATAAGGATGTTGTGGAATAGAATAGGAGAACGAATGTGAATTGCGTGAGCTGTGTGAAAGGAAATGTAATACTTGTACCTTTTGTTGATTTGTATGAAATAGAAGAATGATTGTGATTAATTGAATGAATCGTGCGTAAATGGAAGCATGTATGGTTGATCGATGAGATACTATTGAAGTTTGAATGAACGTGTGAATGTTCAACGATTGACTGAATGAATGCACTGTGTATGACTGATTGAAATGAATGAATGCACTGATTACCGCTGATTACTATTAACTAATTTAATAATTCAAATACAGAGATGAACGAGATAAAGAAGATTTAAAAAATTAAAGAAAATTCGTGAGCGCAGCAAGATGACGTCTTTGAATTCTTGTATGCAATTGAAAATTGTCAATGCATGGTCTCAGCTTCTTCACGAGCAGTTGCCTCAATTGCACAAAACCTCCTTATCATTCACCACAACGATTCTGATGTTGCTTCTTCAACATCAGAAGCTCCAACTGCACAATCCTCCTGTACATTTTCGACATCTGTCAATGTTGATGAAGATGATGATGGGGCAAAATCGTCAATTTGTGGTACAGTGGGACCCCAGTACAACGACCACTCGGATGTACTCTTCACACTCATTATTTTCAATGCGCGAGAGTAGTATAACCAAGCGGTCGTTGTACTGGGGTCCCACTGTACTTGGAGAAGTTGAAGAACTTCTTGGGGCAAGGTTTTCGACTTTCTTGGCGTTGTTGGAATGTGTCGCATTGATGAGATTTTCGGGTCTGATGAGATGAGGAGGCGCCTGAACACATCTTTCATTTTATCCTCCCTAGACATCTTTCTCGCAAAAGAGCGACGATATTCTTTGATGTGTTTATTCCTGCTCTCCAATGCCTCCTCACTCATCATCCCTATGGGCAACAGGAACTGTTGTGCCACAATTGGGCCGTGTATCAATATTTTGTGTGCCGTTACTGGCATTTTGTGCCACCATGGTGGCGCTGCTGTGTAGTAAGAAGCTACGGTAACACAGGACATTTTCCAGATCAAAAGGATTTTCTGATCAAAAACAGAATTTTCTGAACAAAAGATTTGATCCGGAATTGAGCCATGTTCCCCTAAATTTTTAATTCAGTGAATTTACGAATTGGGTACAGTCTGGACACACTGTTAGAACAGTTTTTTTTACCTTGATTGTAAGAAAAATTTAAAAATTTTCTTTTTACGGAAAAAAAGCATTTTTGGGGCCCCTAAATCGCGGATCATGCTTAGGGGAGCTTCAGTAGAAATTTGATGGCGCAACTCGCCGAATTTATTTCCGGAATTTGCACGAATTTTTCTGGCGCGAATTTTGAAAGTTTTGAACATGGCGATGCTAATCGACGCGGCGTCGCTTCCTGGTAATAAAAAAAACATAAAAAGATTTTTCCATCTAAAAGAAAAAAAGTCTTGTCAACAGTAAAATCTTGGCTTTATATTGAAAATCTTTAATCTCGGTATGTATACAATAATACATTTATGTATATAATTTAGATAAGTAATTACAATAGTTTTTGATACAAGTTCTTTTTTGCAGCAGTATGATGTCATATCGTTTTGTTTTCTTTTAAATTTTCATTGACCAAAAATAATTTTGACAAAATATTTTATTTACAACTTTTCTTTGTCCATTTTTGGGAGTTTTTCTTTGTCTTTTTCAATGCATTTTAATCGGAGAATTAAATGAAGATGAACGAACGATGAAATCTTTCCAAAATTGTCGCCATTTTCTTTTGTAAAATAAAGTTTCATAATAAAATTCATTTTTGTCTTTTTAATTATTTTTGTTAAAGTTTGTTTCTTTGCAAATTGTTTCAGACTTTTAAAAGGTTCTAAATAGAAAATGATTAAATGAGTGGAATGAGTGCAAACTGAGCGACTTGATGCAATAATTTGCGGCCATTTTGAATAAAATTCCACTTTCTCATTGCAACTTCATTCAATTTATCTCCTCATTTTGCTGCAAGAGATAAAGACTTTTGAAATTAAAATCTTGATAAGTTTTCCTTTTTTTCTTCATTTAATTAAATTAAATTATTGGTATTTTTTGTCACAGTATTTACAATATAAATCGCAAAAATTAATTCTCTCCTATAAGTAGTGAAATCTTTAATCGTGTTTTTTTTCTTTCTTCTTTTGAATGCATTTTCATTTATTGACGACTAATGCATTTTGCGCATTTGACTTGCAGAAAAGCCCCCACGGGGACCATCTTTGAGCACACAACTATGCCTATGGGCTACCCTGCATACTGTCGTCACTCTCGAGATACGTTACGTACGAATCTGTACTGTCGGGATGATGACTCCCATCCATTGGGGGTCCATTCATCTGCGGTGGAGGTCCCTGAGCCGTAGGCATTCCACTGATATCGTAACCATGCATCTAAAGAGATTGAAAGACAAACAATAAACATTTTTTAAAAAAAAAATCAGGAATTGAATTTTGGCGCGCGCGCGGAAAGCGCAGATAACTTACCTGGTTGACGAGATGCTGGAAGGCCGGCGTGTGGGTATTCACGGCCCCATTGTTGTCCAGGTCGGCGTGTAAGGCAAAGTCCGAGAGGGCCTTCCACGGCGGTTGGTACGCCGTCACTTCCAGCCCGTGCAAATTGAGCGGGGAATCGTGACGCACCGGTGAACTGGCCACCATTGGGATTCCTTGCATAGCTCCATAGCCCATTTTACGGCCATCCTATGGAAAAATACTTCTCCAATTAGAAAATCAACGATGAGGTATGAAAAACATTGAAATTATTTCTTTTATTTTCTTTTTTATATAAATATTCTTCTAATTGGAGTAGATTCTAATAAAAGTCATTTCTTTTCCATAAAAAAAAAAAACAAGAAATTAGTTGTTCCAGGAAACAGTCAGAAAGAACTTTAAAGAGTCTTGGAAAGGTAATTCCAAAAATCTTATAACTGACGAATTGTAAGAAAAGATTTTTATCAGAATCTAACCCATATTCTTTTAAATATTGACAAGGTTCTAATTTAAAATTATTAAGCTGTTTAAATAAAAGAAAATACTAAACGATTGTAAGAAAAACAATTACAGGATGACTAGGAAATTAGTCCATGATTTTAATCGCGAATAACTTTTGATTGGATTGAGATAAATGAAAATTTCTGCCACTAAAAGATGCGTAAACTCAAAAAGTTTAATTTACTTTTTATTTCAAGTCGAAAACGATGAAATATTCTACATTTCATGTTTGTTGATTCTCTCAAAACCCTTAACCCTTTCAGGTCCGCGATCAATCTAGCGAGTTGATTTAACTAAAAATAATTTTTATGGGTTCCTTTAAGGTCAAAAAAGATATTTTCATAAAAAGATATTTTCATTGTCATAAAATGATCAGGGATTGTAAAGACATTGTAAAGTCTTGTACTAATTTGGACTCAATAGTCATAAAATAACTTTACGAAATGAAATATTTTCAAAGTCGAGCCTTTGGGTCAACAAATGACTCAATGGACCTTAAAGGATTAAAATGATACAAAGATCATTAAATAATTGAATATTTTAATAAATTTGCATTAAAGAGGCTTTTTACGACTTTATGCGACCAAATATTCAAGCATTCTAAGAATATTTTTGAGTAAAAGCAGATTTTGCCATCATGGGCAATTTATCATTTATTCGAGATGAAAAGCAATGGAGAAAATGCTCTTCTTACTTTTCGTTCTGATCAAAAAATAAGAGTTAAAAATTTATGGCGTAATTTCGTAGTCCTTGACCCGAAGTATTCATACAGTCCAAAGACTAAAATATAAACTTTCTTATCATTGGCGCGACTGAATAATATTTATGCATTATTCTTTTCCCACCGTTCAACATGTATAAAATTTTTGCATGATGATAAAGTGTGCATCTTAGGAGCAATCTTCTTTGGTTGCGCAAGAAGTATGATAAATTCAATAATGTAAATTACCTTCTCTTGCTGCATCTGCAGTTTCATTTGTATTGTTTTCTTCTTATCTTTGCAGCGCTTGTTCTGAAACCACACACGAATGACGCGGGGTGAGAGTCCTGTCATCTCTACAAGTTGCTCCTTCATGAGGGCATCGGGTCGTGGGTTGGCATTGTAGCACGTTCTATTTTGTGAAAAAGAAAAGATGATGGTAAGTCCCATTTTACATTAAGTACCTCTATGTATTAGCTAAGTGGCATTTTGTGTGCATTTTCAATGGGGAAGAAGAAAGTATAGCGACTTGGCGCCACCCGGAGATGAGATGACGCCAAGTCGCGCGAATTAGGAGAACCACCAAAAAAGAGTGTTCACAAAAGCACAACAATTTACACGCGGTGAAGCTTCTCAAAGAATCTTTTTGTGACTCGAAAGATCCTAATTTTTTGGGAGCTTCACCATCTTTTCTTTCTTTCTTTAGACTCTTGTATTCCCTCCACAATTGACGAAAAGATAACCCAGGCATTTGAGGAGAAAATTAACGTATAAATGCCTTCATTTGCGTGAGGTGATTTCATGCGTCTACACCGTTCAAAAGACCCAACAAACATTACAAATTTTCGTTAAAAATGGGTATTCGAGAAAAAGAAAATCTCCCAAACTAATAACGACAATTATGCTGTGTTAGGAAGCAACAAGAGAAAAAATTGAATGATTTTCACTTGCATTAAATTATGTATATAATTTCTGTGAAGTAAACACCGCGAGGAAGTAACAATATAAGCTCAATTATTCCCCAAAGAATTGATCAAGTGCACCAGGAGGTGAAAGAGAAGTAAAGGGGAAAGATTAAAAATGAAAATTAAAACTCACCTGAGTGTATGGAGTTGCTTCTCATTGAGTACTGTCCGAACCCGCGTTGGTTTCCCATCACCCGATGGACCACTTGGTCTCTTTTCTCGGATACTCTTGTGGGAGCCGGATTCACTTCCAGAGTCTGCAAAGATCATAAAATTATTTTATACTATGTATCCGACACATTGCCCCATTCAATGGAACACTGCACATAAAATTATTGAATTAAAAAAAACTACAAAATTGCCACTCTTTACACCGATCTGCTATTTTAGCACAATATATTTTATTTTAATTCTCTTGGAAACTGCAGAAATTATTAATTTTACCTCAATGCTACATTCAGAGAAGAGCATGGGAAAACTTCTTTTTGTTTGATGAGAATTTCATGTGATGATGATCTTTTTTTTTCGTTGAGAAATAAAATTGATAATTGAATTAACAAATTGGTAAGATCATCACCTTCATGTAGTAATTCGAAAACATAATCACAAAGGTAAACGTGTGAAAAAGATATACCCAGATAATACTTCTTTTTTTTTCATGAACGAAAAAGTGAGAAAAATTAACAAACTTTTTTTTCGGGTGTCTCATTAAATCTTTTCATCGTAGTTTTCGTTATTAATTTGTTTTTCTATAATTTTTGAGGCTTCAAAAGTAATTATTCTGAAGGAAATTATATTAATTTTTTGTGCTTTGATGAGATAATTTGAAGATACGAAATAAAGAAAATTTTTGTAGATTATCAGAAAAACATTCAAGAAAAACTAAACAAAGTTATTTTAAAGACTGATGAATTTTAGAGCAGGAAAATTAGCCAAAATTGGCGGAAAACCTTAGAAAAATTCGTACACACGCAAACTTTGCACCATTCGATTGAAGAAATTAAAAGAAATCTTGTTTCTATAGACGACAATTGCGTTTACGTGGTTGGCTTTTTCATAAAATGCATTTTAATATTTTCCATACAAGAGAAATTGTAAAACCAGAATCTTCCTTTTTAAACACTTGAAGCATATGAGCCAATATCATGGATTTAAACAGGTTGGAAAACGAAAAGTTTTTTTTGGTGATTTTTTCATTCTTCTATGATTTTCTTTTACACGATTACGCGAATCCCGATTATGTTCTTGAATAAAGGACTTTCCCATGACTTCCTGAACTAATCGGGATCCATAATTTGTCAATTTCATTACCTATTTTTTGTTTTTAAGTATGGAATATTATTACGACAATAGTATAAATAAAATGAATGAGAGTTAATTAACATTTGCACTGTGTATGAAAATTGCTAACTCATTATCAAATGGCGGCCTGTCTGTGATATTAAATATATTCCTCAAATATATACGTCTGCTAACAATATACATACATATATATCCCCTTTGGGGCGCTGTGGAAGAGGTGAAAAGAGGTGGAGGGCTGCAATGTGGACTCGTGTGATTATCTGAATTAGCTTAGTGTCCACCGCAGTGAGAGTGGGTGGCCTTCGTGTCGCCACAGACCACGATGCGTAACAATAGATTACGAATTCAGATAAAGACGCGCGCGCTCAACTCTTCGCACGTTCATGACTTCGTTTTTTTCTTCAACTTTAACTTCCTTCGCAATGCAGTAAATGCATCTTCTGTTTATTTTGTTTAATTATCTCGTTAGAAAGATGCGTTGTTGCCCGCGCGAACTACAGAAATCCCGTAAATATTACAAAAGAAAAGCGGAAAAATATTTGTACTTAACATTAGGATGGTTAGTTATTGGTAAAAATTGATCAAATAGAAGCAAAAATTTTTTTGAGTTGAAACTACTTCAAAGAGAAGAGACAATTTTGCTCTGTACTTGAACCACGTGAGACCACTCAATGTACGTCATTTGGTTAGTCATCCGTAGTACTGTATTTATTTGGGGCAAGTAGGTAAGAAACTTTTCCAATCGTCAATTGATTTTTGAGATAAAATTGCGCAAAATACAGAGATAGGAACTAATTAAGTTGTTATGATATTTAATGATAAAATATTGCATGATTATTCTATTAAAATGCAAAATTTGCAGTGAAATTTCTTGCATGTTTCTTTTATCATAAGCAAATGATATAAAGATAGCGCAAGGATTCAGTTAAAACTCGATATTGAAGACGGGAAGATGATTCTCTGGACGATATATGTATATATTTTTTAATTTGCTTCTGATTTACAGTGTGGACACGACGTACAGCTTCACTCAATTTACATTTAATGAAAGTGAAATTGAAACATTAAATTTTTCCGAATTTGAATGAATTTAATAGTTTATCTACTTTAGAAATGCATTAAATTCAAGCAGAAGTATTTTAAATATTCTGATACAAATAACGCATGTTTCAATGTTGCTATGTGTTGAAAATTAGTTTTAGTCGTTTGAGTTTAAATATTTGAATTTGTATTAAGTAGCGCATACTTCAGGCAGGTTAGATTTATGATGGAAGGACTTTAGTGAAGAAAGTAGAAGTTGTCGCGTGCTCTCCATTTATTTGTGAAATTTACCGATTAATATTGAATGTAAGTAGAGAAAACTATTAAGAAATTGATCAGTAGAGTAAGATGATTCTGTATTGCAGGGAAAATTAGGCGAAGAAGAAGTAAACGCCCAGAAAAGTTGATGAAAAGAGACACGGACAACAGTGAGGTTAGAATCAGAAGAAATGGAATGAAGAAATGTTAGAATATTAATTTATAATTTGTTTTCAGGGGAACTAGAAGATTTATTGAGAAGAGGAAGGCAGGCAAGCCCAATTTAGGAGGGATATTATCTCGAGTAAGTTTAGGATAGGAGATTTAAATTTGTGAGATTTTAGAATATGTTTTGTTTCAGACCGAAATTACACGTTACGGCTTGAGCTGCCTGAAGTTTGCGATTTGATGAAAATATATGAATAAAGAAGTTCTTGTTCAATTCCGAACACTATGTTTCACGTGGACGCGAAAAGGTTGATTTTTTTTTTTAGAAAACCCTTAGTGGTTTACAATAGTCGGAAGAAGAATGCTTTTTGACATTTTTGCATTTTGATACACTGTGAAGAATTCTTTTTAAGGATAATTAACTAAATTTTTTGGGAATCTATTTTTTTTTTCAAATTTCATTTATGTTTTCAAAATGGCGCAACTTTTTTTTTGTAAAGCCTTCGCATTTTATTTTCAGTTAAAAATTGAATTTGTTAAAACAATCGAGGTAATTTTCTTTAATTTATAAAAAAAAATAATTTAAATTACTTAATAATGCTGTATGCTGTGTGCATTGCATTGCGAGCATTACAAGCTTCAAGAAACACAAAAGCACAAAAAATTGTTAAAGTCAAATTTTTTATTTTAAAATGCTTCCATATCTCAAGATATAAAAAATATTCTTGACATTTTAAATTAATATTCAATTGATAAAATATTTTTGTTTATTTAAGTATGTTTCATATGGCGAGTAATATGGATTTCCCAATGCAATTTTTTCTCATTGTACGAAACCAATTGAATTTGAAGAAGCTCGCGGTGCTCTGATTAAAATCAACAATTAACTGGGGAAATTAGTTGTTTGCACTCTTGTTGTTTGTAATCTTTTGTAATTTCAAATCAACCTTTTTTCTTGCCTTCTAGTGGGTCTCTTGTGTGTTGTTGATAGAGAAGGTTCTCCCGATGAAAGGAAAACAAACGGTGGTTTGGGAGGGGAGGAGGGTGGTGGCTGTTGGGAAATGAATTTTCTTCAATAGGTGTTCGACAGAGGCGGCAAAATGCCTTTAGAGATCGCCGTGTGCTACAATACGTGGGCAAAGTTGGGAGGAGGGAAGTGTTTTCCTAAGCGATATGGCACTGATTCACATTTTTTTCTTCTTCCTCCTTTTTTGCCATTTTTTTTTCAATGGGATGTTTGATTTTCTTGCGGTGATAAGGCACTTGTTGAGCCACATGGTGTATACGATTCCCGATAACAGTCAAAACACATCGAATTTGTCTTGTTCCAACTGTCCGCGCTCTGTGTGTTTGAAACGCGATGAATGTGAACGAATGTGGAGGTGTTTGTTGGATGATCAATTGCGTGTGCTTCAACTAACATACATAGGTAGATAGATGTCTCATAATTCCTAACAACTTCAATTGGATTGGAATGTGGCAAAAATGTGTGATTCCTTTTTTTTTCTTTTGATCTCACACCGCCAATTCTTTTCTCAAACAAATATTTCAAGAAAACAACAAAAATTGCTCTTTTTTCTTGCCTCTTTTTGCCGCAATTTTACCCTCAATCGATAAAAAAGATAAAATTATTTTTATATTAATTTCAATGTTGTCAATTCGTGTTTCTCAACATTGATTCTTGTTTTGTGATTTCCAATTCTTTTCTTAAGGGGAAAAAAACAACGAGAGATTGTTTGCTATCGAAACTGCGCGAAGAAGCCGACAATTGAAGTTTAATTAGCTCATATCTTTGTATTTTGAGGTGTGGCTTAAAAATTACGCAAGACAAGCGCTCGTCTCTGCCGATACAGACCACAAGCTAACCTTCCGAAAATAAAAGAGAATTTTTCTTTTATTCTTCATGAGTTGTTTTTTAGGGGGTGTAATTGCTGTGTAGATATTTCATGTGGAAATGTTGAGAATGCCGCCATTTTGGACGCCAAAAATGGCTTCTCTTTTCTTTCTTTCTAACCTCAAAAAATCATTGCAAAAACCATCAAAAAATTCATTTAAAAAATATTTTTGTGTTCTAAAATGGACAAAAGACTTCTTAGGGTTTATTAAAAAGTCATTAAAAGCTCATTTGAACAAAAGATTTCGCTTATACGGAGAGTTGAAGAATGCCGCCATTTTAGACGCCAAAAAAGGGATCGTATCGGCCATTATTCTTATTGTTAGAAATTTCTATGAGAAAAGATAGTGGCAATTTCGTAAGCTTTAACCACAGACGGTGCTTTAACTTAAAAAAAACTTAAAGCAATTTTTGAACTTTAAAAGGTTAAATACAAAAAAAAAGAAAAATTAACAAAAAAAAACTCACCTGACATTGAACCGAGCTCACTGGAATGATTGTTATTGCTTAAATTTGTATTGTTATTGTTGTTATTATTACTTTCTAACGATGGGGGTATAGTACTTTGGGCGCTCTTTTCTATCACGTCATGATCCTCTTTGCAATACAGAGAACCGCCATCTCTTAAAGCAAATTCGTCTCCTATAAACAAAAAAATTATCAAAATATTCGTGTTAATTTTAACATTTTTTGAGCATGAGCTCATTATATAGGTATCTTGAGAGTGAAAACTCTATTAAAACTCACCTGGTATTAATTGTCGGGCACATGCTGAACAGCGAAAACAATCAATATGATAAATTTTTGTCTTTGCCCTCATTACAAAGTCATTTTTACTAAAAGAACTACCACATTTATCACATTTTGTTCCAAATAACCTGAAAGGAAATGCAGGAAAAAAAAAGGGGTGAGATAGGGGGAAATATTATGTTTTTATTTTAATTTATTTTAGAGAGTTAGTTAATGTGTCAGGTGATAAAAGGGTGCTCCAGTAGCAATACATTAATTAACTTAACTATGAGGGGGATTTTGCAATTTTCATTTTTTTACTACAATTTACATACTTTCGTTGTACTCTGAATTATTTTTCAATTATCTTTTTAATTTTATTTAAACTACCAAAATACGCCTAAAAGTATGCAGCTATGCTAAAATATGAAATCTATTCATTTTTTTTTAATAATTCTATTTTTTTTTACTTTAGTATTTAAATTTTATTTCTAGATTTATAGAGAAAATAGAAATAAAGGGGAAATAAATTTTCTAAATTACCTAACGTAATCTCTCTTGCAGTATGTTTTGCCTTCGCGGACGAAACACGTGCAATTTTCATCTAGAAATTGGCGACATTCCTGACACTTGAGACACGCCGCATGCCATTCGAGATCCGGTGCAACTCGTAGAATATGACGATCGTGAATTTGACCACCACATCCCACGCACAGGGATAATCGTTGTTTCTCTGCAAGCCAAAAAAAATGGAATTTATCAGTTTTGGGTGAGTTACTGGCAAATTGCAAAATGCACAAGAAAATAATATAATTTGTAATACAATAAATAAAATACACTGCATGTCATTTTACAGCCTATATCTTCTCACATTGTGCCATGGGGAGACCACAAAAAAGTGGCAAATTGTATATAATGGAGAAGTTGGAAGAACAATTCCTCGCAGAATGGAGCAAGAGAAAACCGGCATCGACAGACAAAAAGATAAAAATACTATTGGAATTGGCAAATGCTGCCGCGTGGTTGCGATGTGTGTGAATTATTCATTAGGGCGGAGCGCTATTTCTTGTTATGTAGCAGAAGAAGCATACACACCGCACTGATCCCGCCTAGAAGTAAAAAAAAACGTCTCGTCACACAGCCCAGGGAATCGCGTCCAAAAATCTTGTGTGTGTCTTCCCCCGACAAAGGTTCTCAAACAGACATCTATTCGACACGAAATTGATGGTACGATAAGGAAATCGTGGCACATAATTGTTCATCAGACGATTTACAGGTGAGTGGTGATTACATTTTGTCTCACTCTCTTGGAGACGTCTCATGAGAGTTTTCTATACATATACCGCGACATTTTGCATTATTTATGAGCATGTGGACGCAATTTTTGAAGAAAATCATCGCAAAAATTTAATTCGTACATTTTTAATTAGTTTTTGCTGTGATACATTTTTTTGTATATATAATTTGCAAAATGATTTTAAGAAAACCAAATATAATGGTTGTGTGGAACAAATTAGAGAGTAATGATATTAATTCGGACAAATAACCCCTTAAGAGTGTGGGCGCTATAAATAAAAATGTTGAATTGGTAATAAGAAATTTTTATTAGAATCATTTTTTTTATATATAATGTTAATTTCATGCCAAAAATCAGAATTGTCGTGGTCGAAATAGTTTTTACCTTCTTGAAAATTCCAAAGAAAAAAAATTGAGAGCTTTCCGATATTAATCTAAAAAAAGATATCCCTTTTACAAGAATAACTAAGAATGGAGACAAAGAGCCTTATTTAGCGACCAAGAAACTTGAAATCTTTGAATTTTGTATTGAAATTTTAAAATTTCCAGGGAATTTCAAAGGGTTAAAACTAATTTTGACGCAAATTTACCTTATTGTGACGCAGAAAAAGACTAATAGTGACTCAATTCCCTTTTTGCGACTTAAATTTTCCCTATGTAGACTCAGTCGGCTCAGTCAGTTATGCGGTTACATTAGGTTTTTTGTAGTACATATAAGTTAAAAAATTGAATCTACATAAGGCAAAGATTGAGTCTAAATAAGGCAAAATCTGAGTCGCGATAAGGGAATTGAGTCACTATTAGTCTCTTTTTGAGTCACGATTAGATGGAGCCATTTCAAAGGTTTTCTTGTCGGTGAATAAGGTCTAAAAGTCCCAAATTTTAAATCTTTGGTTTTTCATCCTTCCTGATTCTCCTCAATCTGACTATAAAGACATAGTCCTTCATTGATTTTGGCTCAATATACCGACAATTCATGCTTATAAAAAAAACTATCCTAAACTAAACAATTTGAGAAACTAGCTGTGGCCGATTACGTCCCATCGGTCCTTAAATGGTTAAAAGAAATGCTCGGATATTTTACCTTTTTAAGACCGAAAATTGTTTTTAAAAATTCTTCTAAAGAATCCACCCATTAATTCTAAATTTTTGACCCTGAATTTTGGAGTTGAGGGCCCCATCTTTAATTTTCTTTTACATCAAAATAATTTGATATCAGAAAATATCGTAATTCGAATTTAAAAAAAAAGCATCGAAAGACTGATTCTTTAACTTTTTAAAGTTGAAGAAATTGCTTAAAAATATCATCTAGAACTTATCTGATAGAACTAACTGACTTTAAGACAAATTTTCAATCGTTTGGTTATTAAAAAGGATTAAACTAGGCGGGAATTTTAAAATAGTTTTTATTTATTCACTTGATGAAACGTCTTCATCAATATTTATATTAAGATGAATCATAAATATATAAAAGGATGGATCTACTACATATAGCAAGCATAAGAATTAAGAATAGGTATAGTCTAATTCGTTTTTCATCTTTTTTCTATCCATACAACATGAGACACACAGCAGATCATGGGGAGAATTTTCTCAAAGTGTGTAATTCCTATAATAAAATAATACAGTAGTTATTAAATACGCTGCATGGCTAATGTATTTTATCTCCATGGCAAAAAGGAGCAAAGCCTTCCTTTGGAGATTACCGCCACGATAAGGGTCAGTCAGGTTTTATAATATTTAAGCCCAAAACAACACAGAGAAAACCAACACACGCATCCACATCGCGCGAGTTCTCGTTACTCTTTTTTTTTCTTTAAACTTCTTTGGTTTTACCACCAAGAAAACGCGCCAAAGAGATTTGCATATGGATTGAGCAGGAGAGCGGGTTACACGCAAGTTCAGACAGAAAATTACCACCAGATAAATTTTATTTATTTTTGCCTTATTTTATGATTTTGCGCCTTTTTCTCCTACCGCAGCGAACTTTTATTCTTGACCATTTTGATTTTATAGACATCCCAAAACAGGGAGGAGAAAATACACCAACAAAAAGGATGAAGAAAGAATGAAGAAAATGTTTAACAATAGGATGAATGGGGTGCTATATAGGCTACATATAAAAGTATGTGTATAGTGTGTGTGTTGGCTGATAGGATGAAAATTTGCATCAATAATGTGTGCTAAATATTGTAGCAAAAGAATAGAATGGAAAAAGAGCAAAAGAACTTATGGGGAATTTTTCTGTATGGCAAACAAAAGATCTCCCGAAGATTCTTAAAGAGCGGTCAGACGAGTAAGAATGATGAGCAAAAGAACCAATGTGGTACACCCTTTAGCATTATAGGTTCATACCGACACACCATAGAAGGGTTAAAAGAAAAGAGAGACGGTGGAATTCTCTCATTCACGCTGAATTATTATTATTGTATTGGTCGATTGCGAACATTTCTGCTTTGTCGCTTCTTTCTCCCTCATTTTCTTATGTGGTTCACTGCTTGCGGTATATCGGCAAGTACGAAAATGTCTGCAAAAGGAGTTACCTTCCCGCCATTGGGAGACATAATCAAAATATTTCTCCACCATTACATTGTTGCAACATAACTTTGTCCACATTTTGTGCAGATAAACTCGCATGGAATAACATCTCAACACTGTGACCATCCGGCATTAGCCATTTTGCCCACTTTATACAATAAAAGTCAATTTTATTTGTCTCTATTTAATGCTCTAGATAAAATATGTTTTACAATGATAAAAGCATCCAAATGAAAGATAAAGCTATATCTTGCTTTAAAGATTATTTAAAGGAAATATTTTTTAAAGAAACTTTAAATTTATTTTAGTTTTTATTAGAAGAAAAAATCGGAATAACTGTTGGGAAACAAGGTAATTTTTTCATGCCACCCAGCGACCTTTTAACTAACTTATTCGGGAGCGTAAATATAATTTTTATCAAGGGGAATTTTATTACCTAATGCAATTAATAAAAAAAATTACAATGTAATTGACGATTGACGTTTATTTTTAGCATTTCAAATTCCTTTTGTAACCTTTGACGTTTCTTTTTATTGATTGACATTTCGAACATTGCTTTTCTAATGTTTGACATATTTTTTCTAACGTTTTACGTTTACTTTAAAACGTCAAATTACTAAAAAGATATTTACCTAATTTAAGAATATTTTGAAAAAAAAACCAAACATTCTCCGTTGCTATGCCATTGACTTGTTGTCAATCGTTTTATTTTAAGAATATCTCACAATTCTACAAATTCTAACTAAAAATTTTTAATTTCTTTTTTTTGTTCAATAAAATGTCTACCAGCTAAGAGCTAAAAAAATGCAGGTAAATAAATAAATTCTAAGAGCAACAAATTCAAATTGCAAAAAAAATTTGAATTTTTGCTGTAACACAAAGAGCGTTACTCTTCATAAAAGTAAAAGAAAAACAAAACTTCAAGACTTTATCTCATCTGTATAATTCATGATGTGTAGGGGACCGTAGCATTAATCATGATATTGTATGTATTGTAAAATATATACATAGATAACATTAGGTATACAATATAATATTCATTGTCTTATTAGATTTCCTACAATGTTCTCAAACAAAATTGCATCGCTCTTTGTCGTGCTGGTGGAAAAATCACTCGAGTGAAAATTATGAATAAATGTTAAGAAGAAAAAATTTATTCCGCCACATAAATCAACTAAAAATTAATTGCAATAATTATTTTTTCATGTTTTCTTATTAACACATTGAAGACAATTGCACGGGCATGGAATATAATATTTAAGAAAAAAAAACGATATTCCCTCCCTCCGACCAATTGAATTCATTACAAAATTGCATTTACTTGCTAATTAAACTTCCCTCTCTCTATATTTCACTTCTCCTTACGTTTTATTATAAATTTTGTATTTTATGTACCTTTTAGCTTTTGTATAAGTTTTTTTTCTTTAATGGATTCTTGACAAGTTTAGGAGTGTAACGAAAAAAAGACATTCCATAGTATTAAAGTTTTCTTTCATCATTGAATATTTAAGTTAGACATGAGAAAGGAAAGACCTTGCACTTGGAGAACTAACATGGGTTGTGTTTAATAAAATATTTCGAGCTTTAAAAGCTCATTGTGAGCTTGAATGGGTATATAGTAGGTATTGATTACAGGAAATCAATAATTATTATGAGTAGATTGGAGTTATGACACTTTATTAATGTAGGTCAAGTTCAAATGTGTTTTGTATGAATTTTAGGATAACCTTTAGTAGAGGATTTACACAGGTTTAGAGGCATAAATTATAGATTTGTAACGTCCTTAGAAATACTTCTTCATTTTATGTACCAACTGTTAAATTAAAATTCCAAAAGGATCAGTTAATTTCCAAGTTAGAATATACCAAACTTCTCAAACGGCTCCCAATAAAACCAAAAGATTTATATATGAAAAAGGAATCCGCAAAGGGAATTTCGACCAAATATTTCTAGGAAATTTATTTAATTTTCCAAGAAGTGGTCATGGAATCACACTTTAAAAAAAGAAAGAAAGAAAGACAACAAAACAAGGAGAAAAGAAGGGAAGAAGAAAACGAGAGAATTGTGATTTGTGGTGCTAAAATAGCGAGGGATTCTACGTTTAAGAATATTCCACCCCTTATAGAGAAAATTTTTCATATATAATGTTTTATATATGTACATAGCACTTTCATATAGTGAGCATTTTAAATTGAATTATGAAAATACTATTTATTCATTTTTTTTTCTTCAAACATTACGCGCTTTTTTTGTCTCACTCGTTCATCGCGCCGCATCTCATTCACATCTACGATACCCATTCAAATATTTGTGTGGTGATCAACATTTTCTTCAAGTTGGCGGCAAAATCCCTTTTTTCTGTTTAACACCAACATTTGTCTCTCTGTGGCTGATGAATAAGATTAAAAATATTATGAGAAAAACGAGGAGGACAGACAAGACACGACACTGAAACCAGAGGGAATGTGGAAGATGAAAAAAATGAGGCGCCAAAACCGGTCAATTTTTTTTTTACAAGAAGCACCTCAAGGTGGAGAGGATGTCACATTGCTGAAAAGGAAGAACTAATAGAGATCCATCAAAATGACCAAAGAGGATGGCAGTTTTTTTTTGTAGCGTGACAAGAAGAATTTAAAAAAGAGGACTTGCTTCTTGACTGTTTGTATACGTGATAAATAATATTTTTGGAATTTTTAAATATATTTTTTACAAAAGAAAAGCTTCCAATAGTTTAGAAAAAATCCAAAGAACACCACTCGATTGCAAAATTCGTCTAAAATTCATAATTTTAATAAATAAATAAATTAATTCTTTATAAAGTAATGTTTAATGTAAGGAAAATGCACAAAATAGGTTAGAAAAAAGTTTTAAAGAATCTTGGTTTTGAGTTAATCTTTAAACATAAAATGTATTTATTCAAGATCTTGAAATCTTGACTTTAGAATTCGGTTCAAAATTTCTTAACTATTACGTGGAAATGTCGTAAAAGTGTGGAAAATTAATACCAAATATTCTTAAGTCTAAAACATGAATTGAATAGCTAAGAAACCGAATATTTCTAACAGCTTGTGCATCTTTGCATTAAACATCTTCTGACCCACCCATCAAAATTTATAAAATTTGCAGAAATGTTGGACTAATTTTATTGCTAAAGAACTGAAACTTTGTAAGAATTAAAAAAAAAATATAATACATTTTAATTAGTAAATGGTGACAACATTGTGTTAAAGAAAGTGCCAAAACTTTAATAAGGTGAAAGACCGGCAATGTATTAATGAGGTACAAATTAGGTACGAAGATTAAAAGGAAATTAAGTGCGTGGCAAAAGCATCACGAAAAGTGCCAATTGACCGAAAAATAATTATGCAGTTGAAATTGAAATAATCCCCCCATTTAAAAATAAAAGAAACATGCCTCTCTCAATTAATATTATCCACCAATTAATAAAAATAAATATGGAGTAATTTTTATGAGGCCCATTCTCTTGAACTTTTGCACCTTCTCGAATTCATTTCTGTCACATCTTGCATTCTAATTGAATACTTAAATGAGCTTGCGAGGTGGAAAGCAAAAGAACAACACCAAGAACCGAAGCGTTTACATATATATGTTAGGCATGGTAAACTACCTATGCCGGTGAAGAACTTGCGCGCGGGATCTGTATGAGAGGACGATAGAAGAAAAAACAAAGGGAATAAAAGTACAGAAAAAAAATGTAAAGAAAAGAAGCGGTTTATGGTCGAAATGAGAATTAATTTTACCCCCTTTATATCGAGAGATAAAACAAAAAAAAAACGAGGAAAAAAAGGAATTTATAAATGTGTGTAGTTAAAATAAAAAGAAGTGATTAAAAAAGCATAAAAACAACTTGCGGCTTCTCTTGTGGTCAAAAAGAGGAATCCACGCAGCATCGAACAATCCCGAAATGAAAAAAAATTGTTTGTGTAGCTGTTGTATTTGAATATCTTCACCAATGAACGGGTTATTTTATTATCCCGCCAGAGACGAATTTTATACAAATACTTTTGATTTTACCTTAAAATGTTTTTTTTTTTAATATTAGACTCTTATTCTTCTATTCATGCAAAATCCAATGCAAAATCTTCAAGAAGTTAAAGATAAGTCTGGCATAAATCTTGGAGAGATTTTTTTCTTATATCCGATTTTATAAGAAGACGATTGGGGATCAAGTGAAGAAATCCCCAAGTGCGAGCCTCAACTCCAGTGTTCTTAGCCGTTGCCATATAAAACCATTTAGCGGTATGCTAAATAAAAAGTACACACGGAAAGGCAACGCATAGTATGTGCTTCATATATAGATATATATGAGTGAGGAGCAGAAGGAGAGAAAGATATGTATATTCCAATATTTGAAATAAATGTACACAAAATCTATGACACAAGAGGGAGAAGAACCAACAACTAGAAGAATTCTCCAAGAGGCTACCAGTTGAGATGGATTATGCGAGACATGCAAACGTAGGTTAAAGACAACACCCACATATAGCTGAAGATTCTCTCTATTTCTTTGACGTCCTATATTTTAATCCCTTTATAACAATGAGTTTAACTATTACTGATACATTGAGAATATTATCAGATAGGAAATTTCCTTAAAACTCCTTGACCTTAGAAGTTATTCAAGTAGGTTTTTTTAAGGATCAATTAGAATGTCAAAGGTAAAAATAAAAAAGTGCTACAAATGATTTAAAGACAAAATATTTTTTGAAAAAAAAATATATAAATATTTAAATCCAATTAATTAGAAAATCAACAAAAATACCTAATAAAGGGCCTTATTGAGCGACCAAGAAACCCTTGAAATTCACTTGAAATCTTGAAAATTCAGTACAAAATTCAAAGATTTCAAGGGTTTCTTGGTCGCTGAATAAGGCCCAAAATTAATAAATTTCTCAACTCATTTACAATAGCTGTGAAGCACAATTCTAAAGCCCATGTGGAAGAAAAAGGAGCGTCATATGAAAGATTTTTTTTGGAGACACACATGATTCACTTCTTGTACTGTGAACATTATGGGATTGTATTTTTTTTCGTTTGTTGTGCCCGAGAAAAAAATCGTTTAAAGTTTTTTTTTTCGTCAGTTGTGTGAATAAATTTCATTCTCTTGGGTGGGTGATTTCTCGCAGAGAGACATCTCTTGGGCACTGAGAAGGGGTCATAAATTGCAAACAATATTTCCGTGCTTATTTACACAAAACATTCCACTTGAGTTGATTTACGCTGAATATTTTTCAAGTTCACGAGCAAAATTAGAATCTAAAATTATTTAACTTGATATTAAGGTATACGTTATAGTGTCTATACGAGTTATATTGTTCTTTAGTTAATTTTGAATTATTCTTGCACAGCTGCCTAATTTCTACTTCACTTAATATTCTTTAACATCCTTGTGGACACTGATCAAGAGAAAAAAGAAAATAGAATTTAAAATAAAATGAATTTTTCTTAAATTTATTTTTAATAACAAAAATGTAATGTAACGCGAATCAAATCCTTAAAATAGAAAGAAAATCCAATATTTGAGTGACCTAATCGTTTATTTGAGATGTCACCCGGCATCAGTACACAATGTTGGGCTAGTCTATTTAGAGCGGAAAGTTGCAGAGAGTATTTTGCAACAATTTATTGAACACGACATTCATTTGATCACTACGAGGAGGTGTTTCAATAAAATTACCGGGTACATGAACACTGCGGGAGTAAGAGCGGGCTTGGTATAAGAGAGAGCAACAGCGAAGGAAAATTTATTGAGTAATTGCTGTCATAGCAAAAAGATGCAAAATTCTTCGTGGTTCGACGAGAAGAGAGCCATTTTATACTTAAGTATGTACATACATATATATACTAGTTGGGTAGAAAATTAGAGTATACCTCCATCTAAAAGAGATTGAGGCACTCATAATGCCTTCTTTTATCTTAAGATCGTAATTTATTGGGAGAAATACTACGCTCCGGTGGGTATTTAGTATAAAGGAAAATACGCAGACTGCGGGAAGAAGTTGGATAAAATTTACATTGAAATGTCCGCAACAAGGAAGAAATCAATATGCACAGGCGGTAAAATTGCGGATTTTTTTTGCTTTAATGCCTTTACATGGGAAATTATGGTCTTTGAATATTGTGATCTTTGTCTTCTTCTTTCTTATTTTATATCACTAAATTGTGTCTTTATTTGCCGGATTATGAGGTGGAATTGTCACATGTTCATTTTTGTGTTGATGCACACCGCAAAGCAAAGAGTTTTGATTCAAAATTCCCCATGTTGAATGATCATAACTTTTCACACTTGTTGACAGAGATGTCTTATAATTTTTGAGTTAAATTAGTAAATTACACTGTAAAGAAACCTTTAAAAAAATTATCTTTTTATGCAAAAACTATAATAAAGCCTTGTCTCATAGAATATTCACAAAAAGAATTTTTTATTCTTAATTCAAAGGAGGTTATTCATTTTAGTGTGGTTCTTATCAAATTAGAATGCAGAAACCACGCCCCCATTGAATCTTATTTTCTCTTTAAATGCATTAAGCATATGCATCACTGCTTCAATCGATGAGTTTTATTACCTAAAAATTTTCTTTGTAGGGGAGAGCGGGGTTAAAAAAGTCACTTAAGGGTTTAGAAAAAGCTCAAAATATCATATTTCCCAAACAGATAAAGCGAAATGTATTGCTCAATTCTTTAGGAAATTTACTGCCCTACAACTCTTTCTCAGATCATTTTGTTCTATCTAGCTAGGAAATATGATATTTTAAGCTTTTTCCAAACCCTTAAGTGACTTTATTAGCCCCGCTCTCCCCTATAATTTGTTTCGTCATGCTTAATGAAACAATGAAGCAATGACGCATATGTTTTAAACCTAAGAACGAATAACCTCCTTCTTTTTCAAATATTTATGGCCAATAATAGGATTGCACAGCTCATTACAAGACTCATTATCCCACATAAGATTTATATCAGTTTTCTTGGTATTTTCTTGGGACACGCTGTAGAAAATAATCTTAAAAAAAATCATTTCAATTTTTGCACCATAAAATCTTAGCAAAAAAAAGAAGGAATTCCTAACATGCAATATGTCCGTGTTCCGTGTCTTAATCTCTTGTTTAAATACGCCTTGGGTTTCAAATGGATGAAAGTGGATGAAGGGACAAAAAAGCAGACTGACGAGGTCATGATGTACCCTAAACAAGAGTCTTCGTCTACGATAAAATCAAAAAGAATGAATGACCAAAGAGATGAAGGTGTCGAATGTTGATGGCGCCTCTGAAAAATCTCTATCTTGGCGCGACATTTTTTTCCTCTGCATTTCCTTCTTTTTTAACTTCCAAATTTATATCTAATTTACTATTAATTTGTCCGCTCCGGGACAAGTTTAAAATTCCCTTCCCACATAGGTTTTACACTAAATTTTTATTCTAGATTATACGCACGGCCATAAAGCATAAGTTATGTGGTTTGTTCCTTGAATTTTCATTCGATTCCACACATTGGACTCATCTTTTCACAAGTTGAATCACTTTTGGGAACAACTTGGGTATGGTTTGGCTTGACAAATTGAACGGAAGAGCTCACCAGGTATGAGAGAAATATGTATGTAACGCACATACTTCTCTCAACGGACGTCTGGTCTGAGAAATTGTCACATTTTTGGACATTTTTTTGCGCAGAGAGGAAAAAAAGGCCTCCCAAAAAATTTCTTCACGGCATGTGTAGAGTGTTAAGATAAGAGAATTAAATAATTGCCCGAAGCTGAGGGCGGGTTTTTCATTCTGGGAACATACCTTGACTTTATTGCAATCTCTCGTGACAAAATACTCTTTAAACTTGTGGCCAATTGCAGATGTGAGGCCATAAATCTGTCTTGTGGGCTGAGATTTGAGGAATCTGGCACATTTTAAGTAAATTATGAATCATATAAAACCATTCACGCAGGTTCTCTTTTCTACCTCCACAAAGTCCTTTAGTAAAATAACATAAATTATGTTTAATTTTGGGTATCATAAAATCCCATCTAATTTGGTAATTTCAGCAATTCCCCCCGGGCTATAGTTTTTTTCTCGTCTGATAGTGAGAACTTTAAAATCAAGTCAGTCAAGTCATGAAAATTATTCTAAATAAATTTTTCATTAAGCTAAAAAAAATTTTAAGTTTAATTGCGACACATAATTTTCATTAAACTTCTGTGAATAAAATATTAGAATTTATGGTTGAAAAAATTTGCACCTTATGATTTATTTAGATATGAGTGTGAAGAAAAAATAGATAGAAATAAAGATAATCAAATAATTTATTACACTTTTGTGGATAAGCACCTGAAAAAAAAGCCGGAAGTATAAATCATTTTGCAATATATTTGTCATTTTTGTATTTTTCAGACCTTCCACAAATTGGCGTATTTCATTTTTAGTTACTTCTGGCGCCCTTCTTGGTGTCACTGTCGTCGTACACCGAAGAAATGTCTTCTCAGAATGAAAACGAAAGGTGAGTTTGCCAATGTTTGATGAAAGTTTTTCTCTGAATTTATTCAAAATAAACCTGGCGTCAGACTAATTTGTAAAAATGTAAGAAATTCATTGGAGATTTATTACATACGCATGGGTTAAATATTTTGTAATAATTTCTCTTTCATTCGAAAAGTATTTTAAAGGCAAAAAGCAAGTCTTTGAATTCACAGAGGTGCAAAAAAAATGAATAAAACTCATCACGAAGAAAGGATCAGCGGGAAAATCTGGGAAAAATTCAATCAAAAATAGCAACAATGACGTCACTATTGTTTTGTCTCGATTTATATTTTAATTAGTAAATTAATATTTAACTATTTTCTAATTTAATTTTTCTAAAAAAAAACATTCTTAGAATCCGTTCTAAAGTTTAATGACTGTATTCCCATCAATTAATCATTCTAATTCACCAATCCCCAACCTTTCTCATGAATAGCGTTGAAAACAACCTCTACCTACCTAAAAACAAACAAGAATATTTATATGGAAGACACTTCCAAGGCACCGCTCCAGATGGATTTATTTTAATGTCTTGAGAGTGCAATGTTAAAGGAGTTAAAGCAAAAAGGTGAAAATTGATGATTAAAAGCTGGAACATCTGCTCGTACACTTCCATATCTTTTTATATACTTTCCTCTTATGTTATATGTACATAAGATGTATAGAGAAATTGCCACACCATATTAAATTGAGACATGACTTCCCTATTAATTGCTCCAATTTACTATTGAAGTTGATTTCCCATAAAATTCCACCATTTCCCTCCGCACACCCCTTGAAAGAACGTAGAGAGTCTAAAAGAATTCTTCCCGCAAGACTATTTACACAAAAACATTTTAATGCGACTTTTTGTGCCCCCTAAACAGTATGGAACAGATGAGGCGAAGACATGGGGAAAAAGAAGACAAGGAGGAGGATTTTAAAAGGTTCAACTAATGTGGAAAATAATTTTAGCTGAACATTTTAAAGTGTTTAAACGCGGTGAAATATAGTGAGAGTGAAGTGGATGGAGCATACGATGTCTCTCTTAACATTTGTTAAAGAAACTCTAAAGAAACTCCGCATATCTGCGGAAGAAATTCCCGTCTAATAGGAAATTGATAAAAAAAAATCTCACCCAAAAAAAGAACTTGAAATGGAAAATCCAAAATAATTAGCAGAAATTATTTTTGTACGACCCGCCACTTTCTGTTGGGAATAATAATAATTTTCACTACCGCCTTGTCATGTCATCGGAGGGTGTACAATAGTTTGTGACCTCGAGAAATTTATGCTTCTGGAAACATACTCCTCGGTACCATTTTGTGATTGAATTGATTGAATTATCTCATCAATAATTAAATTATCAAATCAGTGACATATTGGAACGTATGTACAATCAGAGTGTTACGAACGTGATTAGCTAATTCTTGCTCTCAATCTAAACAAAAGTAAAAAAAAATAGAAGCTCCAATTGCGCCACTGGCATTAGGTTCTAAATTAATTTCTATGGGTTGGTTCTGACGTAAGAGTTTTTAATCAAAATAAAAATTAACACACTGAAATTATCAGTAATCTGAAGATTTTCTTTCGTGTCATATTAAAGTAAAATTATGATTTTTATAAAGATAAAAATGAATTTTAAAGTAAAACGGAGATTATTCTTGATTCCCTTAAAAATTTTCATTTAGTCATTTTCATTAGAGTATTTCTTGCCATAATTCTGCTTTAAATCCGCTAAAGTGGCACAAGATATTGAACATCTAAAATCAACCCTATTCACCCCAATGACGAAATATTTTAAAATTTTGTTGGCAAGATTAATTAAAATCATACAATCCCCTTATCATAAATATTTCATAGCAATAGCTTTAGCATTTATAGTTAAAATACCATTAAAAATTATTATCTAAATTGCAAAGAATAATTCAGAGCAGGGGCGTAGTCAGAACGAAATTTTGGGGGGAGTTATTTTAAGTTTGTTTGAGTTTGGGATTGAAAACTTTATGCATGACATTAGTTTTTGTATAGATAACGGGCGGAATTCACTACTAAGTCGGGCTTAAAATTTTAAGTCGGTTTAAGGTTTAAAGTCAATTTTTTAAGTCTGGCTTAAAATTTTTGAAATCAAATAAATTAGAATAGTTCTTTAATTAGAAAATCTTTCATATTTCCAAAACAACTCAGGGAAATGCAAGCCCGACCTAAAAATTTTAAGACCGCTTTAAAAAAAACTGGTCTAAAACCTTAAGACTAACTTAAATTTTTAAGCCTGATTGAGTATAAAAACCGCCCCTTATTTTATATTAAAAACTTTAAGTCAGACTTTAAAAAACTGACTTTAAACCTTAAGACCGACTTAAAATTTTAAGTCCGACTGAGTAGTGAATTCCGCCCAACATTTATGTAGCTTTAGATGCATAACCTAAATTTTTTCATTCATGACATTTTTTTTTACCCAGAAAGTATCATTCCATGAATGTCTAATTCGGTTTTTTGGGTAAAGAAGATTCTTGATGAGATATTTTCCAAATTTCAATTTTTTGCTCAATCTGTTCTCGAGTTAATTTAGCTCGAGGAGTGGGTTTTGGCCCTCAAAACTCCCCCCTAGCTACACCACTGTTTCAGAGCGTAAAGAATTCATTCTCTCACACTTTAATTCTTATCTTCATCTAATACTTAAGAATCTGATAACTTGCAAAAAAAACTTTTTCATTTTATTGCTAAAATATCCATAAATACCGATATAATCGTGAAAACATTTAGCATTAATGATTAACGATACCAAAGACCTGCACGCAAAACCATATTGATTTTTTTACGGTTTTATCCCATTTAGTAAAGGTATCAATATTTTAGTGATTAATAAATATTTACTACTATCTCTGTCTTATCAAAATTTTATGTCTTTTTGCTCGGTAAATTTGCATTTAATTAACAAGGTCGAATCAATAAAAAATAATGTCTCAATAATATTGGATGAGGGAAAATTTAAATATTACCTAAATTAATTTTTTTCTTAAAATTTCTTTTGCAAATTTAATTTTTTTTCTGCAATACATCGCATATGTTTTATTATAGTTGGTATGTATTGTATTTATATGTAGGGGAGAGCGGGGCTAATAAAGTCACTTAAGGGTTTAGAAAAAGCCTAAAATATCATATTTCTTAGCTAGATAGAACAAAATGATCTGAGAGAGAGTTTTAGGACAAGAAATATCCTAAAGAATTGAGCTATACATTTCGTTTTATCTATTCTGGAAATATGATATTTTTAGCTTTTTCTAAACTCTTAAGTGACTTTTTTAACCCCGGTCTCCCCTATGGTTTTTATGCAAAGTAAATATAGCGAAAGGTACCTATATTGGAAATGTACGTGTGGTGTAAAGCGTGAAAACGGGGTATAGGTTTTGTTCCGAAGATGGGAAAGGATACAGAAAAAGGCGAGCAAAAGAAATCAATATTGCGGTACAAATTCTTTCTTCTTCACATACCCTTGTCGCTTTTTCTCAATTGCCGAGAGAGCATCTTATAAAATGCGCCGACACGCGGTTTAATACTATTAAATTTTATTATGTCCGCGTTGTATTCAATCGAATGTCTGAAATGTGTTGTGTTATAATAATTTATTGTGATTCTTTCTCTCTTTCTTACTCCCAACACTCACACCAACCATCCTATACCCCCAACAACAATTCTTCGTGGTGGAAGTTTTATTTTCACAAATTAGCATCTAAACTCTCATGCCGACGTTACTCACAACATAACACCAACAAATAAAATCACATAGCTTTTCCCTCATGATGGTGTGGAACAGAGACGGGCATTCCGTAGCAACTGCGCGTTGGACCGAGATGCCGAGATGGTGAAATAAATTACAAATGAAACAAAGTGAAATGACAAAAAAGGCGAAATATTTAAAGAATACCGACACCTAAATAGTTTGTTCTTTTTTTTTTGACTTCTCTCATCGGCTCTTTTTTATTCATCTTAATTCTCTGTTCGCCACAAACATTAATTTCCAAATTCGGCGATCCCCCGGCTAGGCTCCTATAAGTTATCATTTTTGCAAATCTACCTTTGATTTTTTTTCAACTTTAAAGCACTCACGCCACTAAAATATTTTAATTTTATACTTAAGAAATTATCAGAACCATTCACCCGCATTTCTTTTCAATTTGCCGATTTTGGGAGCTCTATGTGGCTAAGGGTGTCCGCGCCAAAAAGGGGCACGAATATTGGGAATAAAAATCACAAATTGAAAACATTTGAAATATTCGTTGAATTTGAAAAATATATATTTATCAAATTAAAGAGATAAGAAAATTATTTATTGTCGAGTTCCATGAAGATTCTAAAAGCTCCGAGATTCTTTCGAGGGTTTCGAGGTAAGCTTTCTAACTGAAGAAATAAAACATTCTCCGTTCTTTCTAGAGAAATGAATCAAATTTGTCATAAATTTTTTAATTATGCATTTTCTCGAAGTTTTTTAAATTAAATTGTTTGAATTTTTACTCAGAAATTTTTCAAATTTACATAGTTTGATTTTAAAATTCACTTAAAGAATTATTTCTTAACCAAAAATTCTTTAAATTTCACACAAGAAATTCTGAAGTTCTCTTTTTATTCGAATCCATTTGACTTTTATGAAAATAAAGTTTTTTTTTATATCATTTTAACCACTGAAAGTAAGAACCTCTGCCGAACATATTAGAATGGGAAAATATGGGTTAAGGAATTTCCCTATAATTTTCCTGATCCTTGTTTCTGTTTAAATAAATTTTATTCTGAGTAAATAGAAAGATCTTTGTACGACTAAAATAAATGAATTCAGCAATAAAGATTATAATTACTTAGCACCTCTCTATCGGATATGTTGGATCTGTTGGTTATATTCAAAATGATTAACCTGAAAAATATATTTAAAAGCAAGAAAAACAACTAAATTACATTAAATATTGGATATCTAATCTGAATTTCATCTAATTTATCTCAAAACATTTCAGATAAATATCTAACAATCTTCCGCAAGTCTGTTGAGAAAAAAGAAGTCTAATTTATGGTAGCCGAATTGCCTGTTGGATTTTGCATTATGCTTAATTAGCTGGAAGCTCTCTGACTAGAAATTCCATTTGCGGCAATAAAATAATTAAATAATTGACATTCTCCCGTATGTTTGGAATAACAGAGAAAATTTCTCCCTCTTCGGCACAATCTTAAATTCAGAGTCTGTCAGACCCGAGCGCGTCCTGTTTGATCAAAGTGACTTCTCCGTGGTGCGGAAACCAGAAGCTTTTGCATCTTCCCCTCATCCATTTCGCCGCCTTGCCCTGGAGTCTGCCCATATGGTAATTGCTTGCACAGAAAATCTCCTCACACGGCGGGAGAATCTTATGTGAGGTGAACTAGGTGCGCAACTCCTCTTCATCTCAATCCCCCTTTCGGACGTCGCGGGATTTTTCTTTATGTGTGTGGCAAAAGATGAGACACTGGGCAACTCTCTGACCTGCCGAAGCCTTAATTACTCCCCCCTTGTCCGCATTAGCATCCACACACACTCAACAGCAGATTCCCAGTCGCCGGATCTGCTCTCAAAGTGCGCCGAATGCAAAATGAATAATTTATAATGAATCGCGTTTTTCTCGTACATTTTTTTTCTTGCCAACAATCTCTGGCAAAAGATTTCTTTTAGTCTTTTTGCATTGAATCCCATGGATGGATTTTTTTTGTTCTGCAGTAGCATCTACTTAAAATTCTCTCAATTTTCAAATTCTTTTAATAATTCTCTTCCAATAAGTCTTGTGTTCCTGTTATTCTTTCTCTCTAAAACAATGAGGTGCGGGGAAGAATTTTTTTAGCATTTGCAAACATAAATAAGAACCAGGCAACAATATGTTCTTATTCACAGACCAGCAGAGTTCTAATGAATTACTATGTCAACGCACTGATGATCATGGTGTAGTCTTTTTATCAGCTTAACTTCTGCACTGATCTAGAGGCTTGCAAATCTCTTATGTAGTGCTTGGAAGAGAATTCTTGGGCTATTCTATCACGCGATATTGTTTTCTTAACATTCTCCAACGTACATGAAATCAGATAAATTTTGAAATAAAAAATTGTTTTATTTCAGAAAATTTTTCAAAACTTTGAAATTCAAATTTTACTATTTGTTATCCCCTTGGCAGAGCGGTCTTCGAGTTTTTGGCGGGTCAAAAACAAATAAAACTCTTGCAAAATTCTTTAAAGAAAAAAAACTCCAAGACAGGGAACTTCCTGCTTGTGTCCACAGACACGGAACGAACGTCTCCCTCACTTTTACTTTTTTTTTCTTCTACTTCTTCCCAAAAAGCTGCGCCAAATGAAATCCAAAAAGAAGAAAAAATCTCCCAGCCAGAATGAAAATTCCCAGCGGCGCATTTCTAAAATTCCACCAAAAAATTCCATCATGAGCAAATACCTTTTTCCCCATCTATTAAACCGTATACACTAAAACCACTTGATAGCCGTCGCTCTCATTGAAATACATTTTATGATTCTCCTCCTTCTCGATCGCCATCATCGCGCATGGGGCCCTTCTTGTGGTCTGTCCCCCTCCGCCCGATTCGCGCTACTCCACATGGCTCCTCAATCAACGCGCACCATCTTCGAGAGAAACCTTTTGGGCCTTGCGCGAGCACACACATAAAACACGCCATCAGCAAGATGAGGAAAACCCATGGCAATTTTACGCATAAAATGGTTGTTATAATGTAACACCAATTGCTAGAGACTTTAAACTATAGAAGAAAAAAATCTCTTTTAGGCGATTTTATCCGATTGAAATTTATCCGTCTGAAGAATCGGTATTTCAACATTTTTCTATGATTGGCAAAAGGTCGTTTGTATATAGTTTGAATGGAATTTGAAAGATACAGAAGGTTATAATTGTATGTTTTTAAGGGCTTAAAAGGGTAGATTCTGATCCAAATCTTATTTTTCCTTGCAATTCGTCAATGACAAGACTTTCGGTATTCTGGGAAAAATCTTAAAGGATTTTGACATTTTATTAATTTTTTAAAATGGGTTAATGAAAGAAATTTACTTTTCCAAGGCTATTTAAAGTTCTTTTTGGCTGTTTTCTGGAACAACAATTCTTTGTTTTTTTTTTATAGAACGCCAATAGAATGATTTAAAACTCCATCTGTCAAAATCTTACAACGAACTTTTAAGATATTAGAAAAGATTTTTATCAGAATCTACCCTAAAAATTCAAAGATCTTTTATTATTTCTATCTAATTCAAATTTAAATTGAAATTTCTGCTTTCTAGCGATTTTTAGTAATTTTTTGTCATTCAAGTTGTTTAAAAAAGGAATTTATCAAACATATTGGATTTATTCAGATCAAGAAATATTTTAATTTCTGCGTATCATTTCGAGATGAAAAAATTCTTTTTTTTTTTTAATTTCTAACAGACACTTTCTCATTTATTGTTTTATTGTTCTATTTATGCCGAATTTTTCAATACATGCTTAAATATTCAACGCAATTTAATTGTTTTATGCAATTTGTTTTGTGGGCCTGGGGTGCAGTGGATAGAGCGCTTGATTGCGCATCCAAAGGTCGCCGGTTCGAATACAGAACCCGGCAACGCGCCCCATCCGCCAACGTGCAATTAGATCACGTTGACCGGTTGGATCAGGAGATTGATACACTCCTATCTGTAAAATGGCCCACACGTGGTAGTATCTAGCAAGGCCGCCCACTACTTCTCCGCAAGGAGAACAACAACATTATATAGGGCGGCCGGCCCTGTTCCTATACGGGACGTAGCGCCAAAATATTTTTTTTATTTATTTATGCAATTTGTTTTACATCCAAGAAAGTCTTTAAATTCATTTTATTTTTAAATTAATAATGAATAATAATTTAAATAGCAATAGAATCCTCCACCTTTGTATGCCTAATATAGATAGTTTCTCAAACAAATTGATAAAAAATCAAATTGATTGGTTCACATAAAAATCTCACGTTCTCTAAATGCGACAAAGTTTATTCCATCATTTTGGGGAACTCGAAAGAACAGCAAACGTTTTAGAACGCATGGGAAAAACACGGAAATATTTGTAATTATTTTGGGGAATAGCAATTCACAAATGTTCGGACTAAATACACACTGGGTGGCCCAATAGATACACAAATGCAATAAATTTCGTACAGAGAATTTACATATTGTGTAGAATAAAATTACAAAAAATGTTAATCGAAGGCAAAGCGAGATAAGGGGAAATGACAGAAAAAAGCAAGATAAGACTTTTTTATCCTATATACCTACATATATGTATATGGACTTAATTGGGAGAACTATATTAAATATTTAAATTTTTCAGTATAAATTTGCATTGGAAAAAAATTCTATAAATTTATCTACATTCTGTTCTATACATGGGAAAGGAACAATTTTTTGCCTTTGCTGAAAGGTCAATAGATATGGGGGATGGAGGAACGTCGTGGAAGAAAGTCGCAGAAAACTTTTTTCTCGATGTTGTTCCCAACCATTTCTCATTTTTCTTTTTCGAGCAATTTGACGCAAATTAACGTGTTTTACTTAACAGGAGAACGTCTCTTCTTTTTTTGTCATGAAAAATTCTTCAAGGAACATTTCTCACAATCAAACCACCATTCACGGGAGAAATATTCCCCGTGCATTGGAAATTAACACTTTTTCTTTACTCACTTATAAAAATATATATGTATATCACATATATAGCATTCTAAGACACATGTCAGGAATAAAAGGTATTAAGATGGGCACGTTGAAGTGAGGAGTAATATGAAGAAAAAAAAATTCTTTCACGATTTGGATTTTATGAATGGAAAATATGAAATGGATGAATGAACTTCAGAGCATAAAATAAAATGTGCCATTAACATTTTCATGAAGGAATTGGATGTGAAACAGCAAGTCATAGAATTGCATTTATATAACAAGATTTACATCTTACGAGAGATAGAACGTTAAATTTTCTTTTAATCTTTTTTTTTTTACAAAACTACATATATATTTTAGCAGCCTCTTCATAAGTTCTTTGCTCTTAAGGTTAAAGTTCAATTTATTTATTTTTTTTATCAATTCCATAAAAATTAAATTTTTGTTTAAATAATGTTCTTCTCAGATATGATAGGTAGCTAAAATTTAAAATTAAAAAAAAACTAAAATTTAAGTCGCGAATTAAAATGTTAAAAGGGCCTAACATATCAAAGATAACAAGTTTTTTTTCTAATTCAGTGAAAATTAAATAAGAAAACTTTAATAAATAACAAAATAGATCCATTTATTTAAATAAAAAAAATAAAACAAAATATTTGATTACTTTTGATCTGCAATTAATGAAAGAAAAAGTTATATTCCATGAATATTTTTTACCGGAGAAAACATCTACTGAAGCTCACGAAGCTCATAATAAAGAATAAAAAAAATTTAGCATACGATATTTTAAATTAAAGTTCTAAATACACTACGTAACAAAAAAGCGAAAAATTTTGATGATAAAAAGCAATATTAAGGTACAATAGATATTTCAAGGTTTTAGAAAATCAATAGAATCGTTTAAAATCTTACAATTCTGTGAAATGGATAAGAATGGTTGTAAAGAATTTGCCAAGTAAAGAATTTAAGGAAAATTTAATCAATTTCTCCTGGATAGAAAATTGAAGAAACTTGAAAAATTGTAAATTGGTTTTCATATAAAATAAAGTAAAACTTTTTTTTTAAACAATTTTTTTTAATCTGCGAATAACGTATTTCTCAATTTTCACTTAAAATGAAACTTTCCTGAGACTACAGGACACGAGAAAATTCATTTAAACCACTAGGTAAGGATCCTTGATAATCTTAAAGTCACCATTACCGTCGTCTCGTGAAAACTCTAACATTTATTTGGAAGATTCATGAAATTTGAAAAAAAAAAGACGAAAAAGATATTAATGCGAAGCACCACATGCCAAATTACTCTCATAATACTTTATAACATCTTGCAAATTTACTTTTATGGTTTATTTTATTAAATTTAATTAATTTCAATTATAAATTGGAAGAAAATTAAATAAAAAAACGAAAAATTCTTGATTCGTTTTTGCAGCAATTTTGACTTTTTTGCACCTTTTCAAAAACTTTGAAAGTCACAACAAAATTAAAGTAAAGCTTTTAACGAAGTGTTGTGTGAAAATAAATGAAAATTCAGGAATTAAAAAGATGATTTGGGTTTAATATTAAGGTGTACATAAAACCCATATCACGTGGAAGATAATTTTATTTTAAATTGTTTTATAGCTTTCACTTGAAGAAATTTTATTACTTATTACAATAATCTTTTATAGAATTTCTTTAAAATTTAATTGCTGCTTAATTCTTATTGATTCGGGTTTTTATTTAACCTTTTATGTTTTTGTTCCCCTCTTCCTGATTCATTTCACAATCCACTAATTATGCATTTTTATTTTAATGCTTTTCTTTGCATAATTCTCGTAAACACTTTTATTTGTAATATAAAAAAATAAATATATTTTTGTGTCTGATCGCGCGCGGTATTAATGTGCGAGGAATTGGTCTTGTGTTATTAATACGAGAAGGCGCGATTAATAAAATATGCGCAAAAATGTCGCAATGATGAGACAGATGTCTGGCAGGCACGGAGGTTAAGAAGAGAGCATATTGAGGATTAAAACTCACTGGGATTAATGTCATGCCCATGACAATCCAGATCCAAGTGATGGTTCATCACCAGAGACGGTTGCACGAGTCCACCGCGATGATTATGCAAGGGAAGCTGGTGAGCCAGAGGGCCACCGATCTCTGCCATTACCATATATGATGACTATTGTGATGTCTGGCGAGGGTGGTTTGTACTACCTATATATATGTAGTAGGATATACCCAAAATCCCGCACTCTCACTTGGGCAGATGCGGTGGAGGTTTCCGCAAAAATTGCACCACCACACTTAGGTTTAAATAAAAAATCAATTAAGGATCCCAGGCAGTGCTCAATGGAGGAATTTATTAGCTCTCCCGGGACATTATCACTCGTTCTCTTTTACGTGGATTTTCTTTACTTCGTCCCCACACAATGAGTCTATGTATATGTTTTTTTTTTTCTTCTAAGGATTCCGATATCCTTGGCAGGAAAAAATATGTCAGAGAATTGTCATCATTTTCACTGAGATTTTCCACATATGTTCAAAAAAAATGATAAAAACGGAAAAATTTAAAAATCACAAGCCGACGCCCTAATCCCAAACGCACTGGTCCTTACAATACAATCCCGGAATAGCAGAATAGTCCTTTTTCTTATTTTTAAGAAATATTCTCCCTTTTTTTTACATGTTCTACATCAATAGAAAAAAATCACTCTTTTTTAGCTTTTCCTTTAAAAAAAAACTCAACTTTAATTTTTTTCCCAACAAGGATGCGCACACACGTACCGCAGCTGTTTTGTTAGAGCAAGGTGGCCGCGAAGGAGTGCGCGGTAGACGGGCTTAAAGAGAGGTATTTGTGTAAAAAAAAAGTCGGAGCACAATGTGGTGTTCCCACTGCGACAGTCAGCACACAACTGCCAGCGACGGCGATGTTGTTTGGGCTTTGAGCATACGCGGAGTTCGGTGTGGCCTGGAGTTGTGCGCCGCTTCCACCACACAAATCCGGAATGCCTCGCCCAGAAGTGGCGGCATTGATTGGTTGCTAGGGTGGACTGGGAGCCGGTGTTCTCGTCGAATACCCATCCTCCTGCACCCATACAAAATGGTCGATGTTTCCACACATACACACATCGCACCCGCGTCTTCCCTTTTTGTGTGCGCCGGGGAATGTTTTTGGGGAGACCGGAAAAGGGGTACCCATCAGAAGGGGTGCGAGAGAGCACCTGAGAGGCATATGTATAAAGGAAAATTTTCAAACAAGACACTTTTTTTCGACTTCCCCCTCTCTCGTATTCTTCATGTTCATGGAACTTTATCAATTGCAAGAGAAGCATGAAAAGTGTTTTTTTACGTAAAAAAAAAAGTTTTCTTGTATCTCTAGAATGGAAAACTACAAATCGTTGATTGAAAACAAAAAAAAAAGGATTTAAAAAAAGGAAAAATTTAAATATATTCCCTCCTTAATTTTTTCTAAGGGATTTTTATATTTTTTTTATAATAGTATGTAAAATGATTTACAGTAATATTAGGTTTTTCGGGGGTTTCTTTAATATTAAAAAAAAATTATTAGTTTTATTTCATGGAAAATTTAATAAGATTTAATATAAAAAAAATTGAAAGATTTTTTTTAACCTTTTTCGCTTTAATTTTTAATTAAAACTCTTCTTAACTCATTATTCCTTAAAAAATTAATAGATAAAATTTATGAAAAAAATTGCCCTTAATCTTAAAATCTGAATCCAGAATCTGGGATCAGCTGAGAAAAACCCATCAATAATTAATCAGAAATGCAAACAATTACGTCACTGCTGTGATTTTTTGTCTAATTAAAAACATAAAACATTCTCGCTGATGTTTCTTGGGTAAATTATAAGGTGTTTTTGAAATTTTGTAAAAATTAAGGAAACACTAGCGCGTAGGGGAACGTGGCCCAATTCCGACCTTCAAAGGTCCGCGCAGTAGAAAGCAATATTCTTAAATTTGGTACCATTTTAAAGTACATTTAATGCTCTTTTAACTCCCATAACTTTCTTTCATTTAAAGTTTTATCAGTTTTAAGTAATAGCGGATTGAAAAAGGCCTTAAGAGGTCCGAATTGGGTCACGTTCCCCTACGCTTTATGCATTCAAAATTTTCAACAGTAATTTGAAAAATTAAATTCTAAGATTTATTTATAATAATAATTGATTGATTATAATTTCTTGTTTCATTACTTAAAAAATTCACTAATAAATCATCTAAAATAATCCCACAGCTCTGTTGACCATAAAATTGATAAATGCAGGTCTTCCCAATCCCAAGAACTCATTCAACTGTAGAAATTTCCAAAATAATAATTTGTGAATTTTCTTTTGTCATTTCAAGCCAAGAATAAGACTTCATTCCTTAAATGGCGCCATTTACTCACTTCCTGTCCCTGTGCCAAAACTGCACAGCCACAGTGTCTTGGAAATTCCTGTGTGTGGTCATCTGTGGAAATTCCATTCATTACTTTATCACCGGTGTGTCGTGTCATAAAAATAGGTGAGCTAAACGTGCAGAGAATGAGGTAAATGTTTTGCGTAAATTTGTTTATTTAGGACCAATATATTGGGTCTCCGTTCGATGGAAAAGAAAGGTGGAGATTCTTGGTTTTTTGCCACCTAAATTTTTTTTGTGGAGGGATTAGAGCCTCTCACATCCGCATGGGTATAGATAGAAGTTGTTGACTTGAAGGACGGAAAACCTAATAAATATTCTATTTTTTGTCATGTTTGGTATTTCACAATTTTCGAGGAAATGATAATTAAGTAATAAAAAATTCAAAAATTGAGGAAAGAACTTCAGGCAATTTCCTAGGACAACTCTTCTTACTCTCGGAACATCCTCTCCCTCAAGAAATGGGAGCAAGGCAAAAAGATCGGTTTAGAGGGGATTTAGAGTGCGGCGTAAAGCCCGTCAATGGGGGGTGCGAAAAAGGGGGTGAATGGAAGAAAAATTGTATTTATGAAAATACTGTCTGGGTGGCCATAATCGAAGGAAAAACGCCACGCAACAGTCCTTCGACTCGTACAACACAAACACATTTATTTTTAATTTTCCTAATGGATATCGATTTTCATGCGCATGGAAATATATATCTCTTTCACTCCGGAGGTACTACACATAACACATATATTTACTGAAGATAACAATTCGAAATCCCTTTTCCAACCCTTTTTTCCCCATTTGCCTTCGTTGCCATTCAGTCGGAAAAGCCTCTCTGAACTTTTTTTTTCTTCTTCCTTGAAATGTGAATTTTCCTTCGTTTTTTTTCCCAACTTCTCTGTAGATAGGAAAAAAAAAGATACACACATACTCTCTCCACAATATGGGGCCGCATTTGCGGAGAAAAGTTCAATCTACCATCGAAGGGGATGAATAAAATTACCATTAATACTGCATGAGCTTTTCTCATGGCCTTAAAGAGGAACACACGAAATTTTCCTTTAATCATAAAAAAGTTACTAAAACTTTACAAATTTAAGGAAAAATCATTCTTTTTTCTCGCTCCAAATTCTACTTTAAATTCAACACCAAAGAAACATTTCATTGTTAAAAGTCTTAAAAGTTCTCTTTCGAAGAAAATGTTTTCAATGATATTTTGTAGAAAAGTTCTAAACGAAAAATTATGGAGGAGTGATACCAATTTTACTGTGAAAATTCATGTGTGGGTTGGTGGAGGGATGAAAAAAAAAAGAGTTGAAAAAGTTTTCTCGTCTGGGAGCTTACGAAGCAAAAAGTTTGCTGCCGAAATGTTTGCACGATGGTATTTCATCCCTGTCAATTTTACAACCTCCCCCACGTATACTGCAGGGGTAGAACAGCATCGAGGGCGCATGCACCACCAGGGACCCTCCGGAAAAAAATGTCATCCAAGTCAATGGCACCGCACCAAGAACCAGCACGAAAATGAAAGCCTCCCACACCACATGACTGATAAATCTTTCACATCAAAAGGGGAGTTATGTGAGAATTTTCACCCCCATTTGTGGATTTCACAGTTGTGCGTGTTGTGGGGAAATTTTGAAGCTTTAACAAACAATTGTATAATAATAGTAAATAATAGTATACGATGCCATATTAATTGTTTGGTTAAAATAGAAAAAAAAGATTGAATTCACGGAAAATTTAAAAAGGAAAGAAAGAAAAGTCAAACGTTAGAATAAATGCTTCGTGTTAAAAAAGGGTATATCAAACGTCAGTTAAAATGTAAAATTTTAGAAAGAAATACTTGAATATTAGAAAAAAAGAAATGTCAAACGTTAGAATAAATGTCAAATGCTAGAGAAAAAATGTCAAAGGCTAGATAGTTACGTCAAATGTTAGAATAAACGTCAAACTGTTAATCAAACGTAAAATGATAAACTGTTAATTATAAAACGTAAAACAATAAAATAAATGTCAAATAGTAGGAAAAAAAAGTGTTCTTCAAACGTTAGAACAAGAACATCAAAAGAAACATTAAACAATAGAATGTTTAGATCAGAATAAACTACAAACGGTTTGTAGAAAACAGAAAAGATTTATAACAGAATCTACCCCTATATCTCGATAACTGAAATTATTCTTTTTAGTACATATTAGCGTCATTTTAATTTAAAAAAAAATTGATTCCTAAAAACACCCCCTTTTGTATAAATTACTGAGCCCGCCCCCGACTTATTAGCACAGATTTTCCTATACTGATGGTTCCTGCAATAAACTGTGAGTTACTCAAAATTTCCTGCATAGAAAATCAGTGTTGATTTTTCAAATTACATTAAATTTCCCGTAAAATTACTGAAACTATCTCTTTAAAGAAAATCCAAACAATTATTAATTTATCTATGTCGTCATTTTGGGAATGAAGATCCCAATATTTTCGTGTGCAAGAAGTCACCATCAGCTCCTCAAATTACATGTCAAGGAAACAGTCTGCTGGTATTTTGTACAAAGGTGTGGTCAAGCAAAACGTTGCTTATTCCCAAAAATTAATTGCAGCTCAAATTTCACATTTATTTTGTCTTTCTTACCCTTCTGTACTGGAGACGATGTGGGTTGCATGTGAACGTGTGGCGAGACCACAAAGTAAAATCCGATCCTATATGTCTCCAGACTGTCCCGCAGTGGGAAATGCAGCAAAAAAAAAAAGAAGAGAACATCCCAGCTTGGGCAGATGCTTCACCCGCACATTTGTTTACCCCGCGTGTGTCTCTTCCTATCAGTTTTGCGGTTTCCAATTTTTCTAAAAGTGATAAAAGGAAATAATAAAATGGGGAATCAATCAAATTTATCAAATAAATTTTCCATCAATTTCCTCGGCGAAGTCACAAAACCACTCTGAGAGATTAATACTTGTGGTTTACTGAAAATAGATGTAAAAAAAAATCCGCAGCATTGGTGGAGTTTTATACCCTGCCTAAGGTCAAGTCTGCAAACAAGTTTTTTTTATCTCTCTGACATTGCGACTCTCTTGGAGGATTTCTTATGAGTTATTATATATTTTGTGATTCTACTTATTTTCTTTTTATTTCATCTCCATCAATTTCAGCATCATCTCCACCCATTGTCTGGACCCCTGCTGCTGACTGAGCCATTCAATTCGCCTCCAGACTCCAACTATTGGTGCGCAGCATTAAGTCCATCAATGTGCGGGGACTAGGAAAAAAGAAAAAAAATAAAGCACAGAAATCTCCTTCTTGAACGGCTTCTTTATTCCCGCCAATTATAAATTGTGGTGTTGTGGGATATTTTATACTCAAACACACACACATGGTGAGACTTGAAATGGAAAACGAAATCTCCGAGAAAGGACGTCTTGTTCGCGAGAGTCAATAATGGTGGTTTAAATTGGGTGGAGTTTATCACACGTTCTCATACCAAAAACAAATAAATTGCAAATGAAAAAAAAATCTGCAAATTTGAATATTATGGAAATGTTAAGGCAACACTTAAGACAACACTTTAGGCAACTTTGTTGCGATGGCATTTTGTCTGGAAGGAAATCCATGAACCGCATACAATGCAATATATTGTTCACATGTCGCTAAATCAATAAATCAAGGCAAAAAATAGGGAATAAAATAAGTAACAATAATAAAAATCATACATAAATATGAAATTGTCCTCCACCATAGAGAGTACTTTAGGGTGTCGATTGGAGGCATTTTTATGGTAGCAACTTGTGTTATGATTTCCATTCAATGACGCAAAAAGAAATTGGTCACTGAGGCGGAAGTAAGTTGAAATCATTTCCTCTTTGTTGGATTGCTAATAAATTTATTTTCGCTCACTCAACATCATTTTTTTCTCCCAACCCGCAGGACGAGGCAATTGCTTTGCCCAATAGCAAAAGATGTGGAATAAAACGCCTTGCAGCGCCAAGGATTAAAATCATTCATATGGATTTTAGTTCAGGTCCATATGGTCTCAATTCGGCAAATAAAAAAACTAATATTGAAGCAAGAGGTGAGTAATTTATTTGAGGTTTAATCAAATGGAAAATAGTAGGATTATTCTCCTTAATTAACCCTTTCGCGTCCTATGTGAAACATTCAGTCTTTCACGATATTTATTCTATGAATGTTCTCAGAAGACATTTTTCTAGTAAAACGTCTTATATTATTCTTATATTAATCATTTTATTGAGAATGATATTCTGTGCAACATATCCAAATGGCTTTCTAACTGCTCTGAAAGTAAAAATATTGCAGAAAATCGATTTTGAGCATTTTTTTAACATTTTTCAAGATGGCCGCCGGGTTCTTTCCTCACCTCTGACTCAAAATATGTGTTTCAATGGATTATTAATTGATTGGATGAAAAAACCTAATCAATACTAAATATGAGGCTGAAAAACGCCATTTTGAAAAAAAAAGATGGCGACCATTTTGAAAATACATCAGGACAATTACCTTTTGTCTTCTGAAAACAAATCTAGCATGGGATTTCCGGTATCTCAAACACAAGAAAAGATATTCCAAAAAAAGTTTTGCGCCTATTTTTGAACACCCGCAGATATTAAAAAAACAATTGGGAAAATAAAATGTTTCCTGTTTGGTTCTATGTATAACCAAAAAATACGAAAAGGTTAATTATCAGAGATTTTATAAATTAATGATTTTTATTTTTAAACTAGATTTTTCCATTTCAGTATCGCTCGGCAATTTTTCCTTAATTAATTTGAATATTACATAAAAATGGCATAAAAAAGTCTTTAATTTAGCAAAACAACAGATAAATCAGATTAAAAGAAAAGTTTGAATACTTTGTGTGAAATTTCAAGAATTTTGATTGAAAATTAACTGAATTTTCAAATCCAAGTTCCCCAAGTTCAGACAATTTCTAATAAGACTCAAATTATTTGGCCAAAAATTTGATGCCTAGTATATTGAATCTCAAATTGTTGTTCTTAACTGTTTGAGAAAAAAAAACCATTTTATCCCTTCAAGGATACTTGAGAATGAAATTTATTATCAATGCATGCCTTATTGGGGCACTTTTTGCTATCTTTCACAAACAACTTTGTCAAAGATTAAACAACTCCCCGAGATTGTCTCAATTTTTAATTGCCTTGTTGTGCTTCCTATAGGTCAACTGTCAACATGTGAACATGAAAAATGCGGAGTTGTTACGATGGATATCACAAAAGCAGTGAAGAACTGTCGTGCGGGGAGTGATGAGAAAAAGCAGAAGTCTGGCGCTTATATTTGGTATGTTTATGCATTTTCACAAAATGTTGTGGCGGCTCAATTTCAAACACCCAAAGAGAGGTCCTCGTCTCTGCCAATTGAAGCCACTTAGATTGCACACTAAATGGCGACAACGCGCTGGTAAGATGTCTCAATGCACTCCAGCGCTGAGAGTGACTTCTTAAGTGGTACACAGAGAGTCTTCCGACTCTACACATCCAGTCACTCTTCGGAACATACATCCAGCATATAATCATAAATCCCGACAACATCTATATGAGCAATTTGGGGTGATTTTATGGAGAGAAGCAAGAAAAAAAATCATCCGGGTGTTTGTCTTATTCCCGCTCTGATCCCCGGGGCTGAGAACCGCATAATTTTGGGGTGAAAATTGTCAAATGAATAAATTTTTGCTTATATGAATTTGCGCGCGCGACCCAATCCACCCACATTGAGAGATGTATAAATATAATCAGAGGGGTGGATTAAATTTTTCCAAGGGGGTTACAATCATATTTTCCACTTTTTGTTTCACTCGATCACTCTCCGTTACTTTAGGCCATATGGTCTGCAGGGGTTTAAATTGATTTCCCCCTTTGTAGGCATCCCTCTTTGCTTTTAACTTTTTTTCCCTTCTTCCCTTTGGCCGAGAGAAGCGAGAGGATAGAACATACACGTAGAGAGTACAAACAGTACACTGAAAAAAAAGTTAATTTTGAGAGGCAGAAGTGCAAGAGATAAAGCACTCGCAGCTTCCATGAGGTAGTACATAAAAAAAATACGGAGAAATGTATAATATTATATTCAAAATTTAATTTTCTATTTGCACTAAAAGTGATGATAACGAAATGTGAAAATTTTCAAGATGGCCGCTAGTGAGATTAGTGAGCTAGTGAGGGAAAGGACCGTTTGAAAAAAATCTTTTTTTTTAACCTTTTTCGCGTGAAACAAATGTGAAACATTAAATTTCTCCAATTATTTATGAATTTGATTGTTTTTCCAAGTCAGAAATGCATCAAATTCAAGCAAAAGAGGCCAAAGAAGACGTTTTGACTGAGAAAAGTCCTCTGATAGCAACTAGACAATAAATATTGCGATAAAAAAGTTTATGTTTCAATGTTTCACGTGAACGCGAAAGGATTAAAGAATTTACATGCTGTACAAGCAAAAAGCGAAAAATCGCTTTCACAGCTTTTAGATTTTTTTAAGATGGCCGCAAGGTTTTTTCTTTTTTTTTTTAAAATGAACAATCTCTTTTGTTTTGATACATTTTTTTGGAGAAAAATCGATAAATGAATAAGACAGGACTGAATTTGCTGAATTGAAACAAACTAGAACCGGACATTTCCGGGGAAATCATTTCAAAAAAAATTTCAATCAATTTACAACGATTTTTATTTGTGTATTTTTTATGTTGAACGCATGAAGGGGGAAAGGAGGTGGAAAGTACTATATGCGGCATAAAAGTCCTCTGAGGGTGTCTCTAATCAGGATTGATTGATTTTCACGATGTGATCACAGAAGATATGGTTGTTGTGGCGGAAGAGCTATATATCGAGGGTTGGGTTGAAACGCGTTATTAGTTGATTACATTACATATTATCATGATTACCCTCGATGAGTATGTGGATTGTTACACATATATTTGTCCACTTCTGCTCCTACTGTGTCACACACCAAAGGGGATCGCAGACCTAGATCTTTCTCTCTGACCGCAGTATTAAGTTTTTATGTTTAGCTCTCTGTGGGTGCTCTTCTGCGCAAGAAGCTCCATATGGGCTCAATTTTGGCCATTTTAACGGACACAGACAAAAAAATAAAATCCCTGACTTTCTGCAAACTACCAGAAAGTACATGAAAAGATGTCTTTTGCTTCTTCTCACCGATGCAGCTCAACTTTTTTTTTTGTAGCTCCGGTGAAGTGTAAAGGATACGCCTAGTTTGGAATAAAAGGACAAACGATGTGGAATGAAAATCAACATGGAAATGATGTACTAATGCGATAATATTCGATTTACACTTTAGGGATTAAGGACGAAGGGGGATGAAGTAACTAAGGATTGGAACACAATGAAAATCTCAAATAATCCTTTAATTCTCCGTCTCATGGGGTGTGGATTGCACAACACTCACAGTATGAATTTCGTGGCCAACAAAAGAGCATCCGCAACAACCCAGAATTACTCACTGAAAGAATTTTTTGATAAGTTTTTAAAGACTTTTTTTTAAATTTTATTTCTTTACATTCAGCGAATATTGTGTGAGATTCAATGTGCGCGGTGGGATGTTAAAATGTACCAAAAAATGAAATTAATTTGCCTATTGCAAAACTAATAAATAATAAACCTATCTCGTGGGTAAGGGGAAAATTTCCTGGAAAATTAATGGATTTTTGCACGGATAAAATTGAATTGTCACAATGTGAAAATTTATAATATGAGAGCAAAAAAAAATTATGCATAATTTGCAGCATAAATTAATGTAAATTGGGCGTGGATGTGTGAATTAAAGTATAGTGGCATATGGGTTAATTTTTCTCTTCCTATATTTAAAAATGGATCAAGAATATTTTATGGGCTAGAAGGGATTTAAAAATTTAACAATCATTCGGAACGTTCAATGCAAAAGTTTTCCTTTAAATTAAAATAAGAATTAAAATATTTCCCACACTTTGAACCACATATAAAAAAATGCCCCGAAAAAGGACTTTGATATGAACGGAAGAAACATTCACATTACCTTGAAAAATCTCCCTTTATATTCTTAATTGACTACAGATGAGATGGGAAAAAAGTGGACTTGTGGTAGACAATCCCGGAATTTATTTGAATGAGACATCGTGGTGTGATAAGAGCTGAAAAATTCTCAAAATTCCATCAGCATTACGTGGTTGCGGAGAGATGTGAATTCTTGTGTCGCGACCGGCTTCTTTCGGCACATTGGGTTAGATGACCGCCTCACGATCAATCCTTCAAGAGTCTCCAACGTGGACGACAACCATGGAGATAAGGGCGGTGAACAAAAGGAGCGAAAAAGAGAGAGAAAAAATTACAATATTAAATTTGTCTCGATGACACAGCCACGCACGTTCCTCCTCGGGGTCCATCTCACAGTGGTGGCTCACAGAGAGGGAGCGCCCCAATGAAGAACGGCGCTGTTATGTGGAATTTTCGTTTTTTTGGAAGCCTCCACGGTAGACTCTGGACACTCTGGAAGATGTGTTATGTTGCCTCTAATGCCCGCCATAAGTCCGTGCCTAAACATTTATACCTTTTGACATTAAAATTCTCATAATATGAATATATGCGTATATGTTTGTAGTATAAGAAGATGCGAAGGAGAAAAGAATTCTTCGATTACCTTGGCGCCGCCTTTATCTGAGGCGAGACGATCTCACTTCTTCGACCCATGCCACAGCGAGATCACAATTTTTTCCAACCGAATTTTATATCCCATTGGATTCCACGCATCCAACAGGGTGCTACTTTTTTGCTTGTTGAGAATACAATTTGGGACCCAAAGCCCAAAATGATCTCAAAAACTAAAACCACACAACCTCGTATAAAATGTCTAAAATATTGCCTAACAATTTCAGCAAATTTTTACATTAAAACTGAAATAATTATTCATTTTAAAAAAAACTCATAAAACGGGCAATAAGAAAATTTAAGTGACTTTTTAATGCACAAGGGCTTTTATAACCTTTTCTTTTATTCTTTCTTCAATCTCAATAAAAGAAAAGAGCAATTTGGGAAAAAAATAGAAAATTAAGTGTTTCTCAAAAATTTCATAGCAATTTCCTGCAATAAAAACAAATATTTATGTCTATGGCATTTGCATTAAAAGCAATTATTTTATGTGATCTTAATTCGATGCAATTAAACTATTTTTGGTTTTTTTTCACGTTTATTTATAGAACTCATCACATTTCTTCAAAATGTAATTCACTAACAATTAAGTTGTAGTGAACAGGGGTAAATAATTATTATGAGAAAGGTGAAAAAAAAACGTTTAAAAATATCATATTCAGAAAGTTAGGATCCTAATTCGTGCTCATCCAAGTTTGAGCCCGATCTAACAACTTCTTTGAAGAAAGAATTACATCTTAAATGCGTTTAAATGTTCGAATTGAGACACATTCCCCTATAATGGCAATGTGAAGAAAAATCTAAAAGTAAGGTTATGTTGTTGAATTCGTTGAATTTGATTTTGCAGACATTTTCAGATTTTTATGATTGAGGTTAGATTGTTTTTCTTCTTACGCTTCAGCTTCGTTCCTGTAAAAAAATTAGTTTCGACAAGAAGAACTTCTTATCAAGTTAAAGACGGTGATTAATCCATAACTGGAAAGTAATACTGACGTGCAAACCGTAGAGATGGAGACGCATTACGAAGAAACTCGCGAGAATTCTCAGAATCTCAGACCTTACAAGGCGGCTTTTTCGGATCTTCCGCTCATGGATTTGATGCCCATAATTGCGCAATATCTCCGGCCCAAGGATTTGTTTGCACTTCGCTGCACCTCTCATTACTGCAAACAGGCCGTGGATGATGTTGGATTTTCACATCTTGGAATTGTTGATGTAACGGATTGTGGGTGTGGGTGGAAAGAATCCAGGTATTATGATATCAAGACTGAGACGGTTAATGCCAGAATCGCGATCAAGAAAGGCATCATGGAAAAATGCCGCAAAGCCCGAAAGTTCAAGATCGATGAAAAATGGTTGACCAATGATTTGATACACGAATTTCTAAAGAACAATCCTTCCCTGGAAGAACTTGAGCTTATTGAGTGTTCCCCGATCGCAAATCAAGCTCTCCAGCCGCTGCTGAATTGCAAGAATCTTGTTTCCCTGAAAATGCGTGACACACAATGTGGTACCGATGAATTCCTTCGAAATCTAAGCCAGCACAACAATCATCTGCTGGAGATTGATTTGGATGACAGAGATCTTCAGACACCCTACACTCCTGAAGGTATTAAGGATTTCATTTCAAAGCAACCGCATTTGAAGTACATCTGTTTGCCGTATGTCGACGATCAGGAGCTGAACAATGAAATCATTACAACTATTGTGGATGTTTGCAAAGACTTGGAATCCATTAAGCTTGCTGGTTGGCGCAAATGCGATGATCGCCCATTGATGTAAGCTTTTTTGTTCTTTTGTTTTATGTAGCTTGCATTTTTCTACTCTAAATGATTTTTTTTCAGTTGGCTAGGTGAGGGTTGCAATAAGCTAAAGCACATCAGTTTGGGAGATCTAAATTGGAGAGAAGATCGAGAAATTATTGTGTACATGACGGCTAAGCGCATCAACTTCAGCTGGGGAGGTGGCAGCAATTGCCTCTTGGATATTGAAGGATATATTTTTCACCTTTACAGTGATTCTGAACCTGATACCGAGGATGAATACTGAGCTGATTTTGATTACCTACATTAGTAGTTTGTTCTTCAGTAAGTTCAGGTGAAAATATTTCTATTAAGATTTTTCTCTTGCTAATTAAAATCATCCCTCCACAAATCTTTTTTGAAGTTTTCCTTTTGATAATTCCTTAAAATCTAATCTAAAAAAATGAATTATGTACTGTACAATATGGAAAAATATGGAAATAAAGTTAAAATAAAGCTTTCTAAATATTTATATTTTAAAAATTTTGGAAAATCGCTTTCAATCGATTCTTTCATGCAGTTTTAAGGAAAGTATTAAAAATCTTTTGAACCCGTTGAAAATTCAAATAATAAATCAATTTTTTTTTTAAAATACATAATTACAAAACTCCCCTCATAAACAATATTCCTTCGTTAAGTAGTAGTTAATGTGAACTTCAACATTTCCCACGATCCTTCCGTAACCGCGCAGTGGCATCGAGAGCAAAAGTGTCTCAATTAATTGATCCCCTCTTTTTGAAAAATATGTATGGAAATTTATCGTGTTGACGCGTTGATAGTGAGGGAAGCATAAAATGCGTCAAGTGGCAACAAAAGCTCTTTAGTTCATATCAGAGAGCAAACAGATATAAATTATCTAGATTTTGATTGAGTGAGTCAATCGTGTGGATAGAGTAAACAAAATATTTGTGGCTCAAACAACGCCAAAGCCGCAGACATTCCCTCATGAGGCTCTGTGCGGGTACCTCTGCAAGGAGATTATACTGCGCGTCCGCACAACCTGTTCCGCCAATATGGCCATGGCGGGAACGTAATGAAGCAAATCCATCGGGAGTGTGTAAGCCTGGGTGAGATAATTTGAATGCAATTTGCACATTAGTCTGATTGATTTACTTGCCAGCACCGTGACATTGTGAAGCCGATCATTAATTCGCTGAGAAATCACCAATATACTGATGATCCCCGCAGTCTGCCTCCGAGCCTGGGAGTTTTATAATCTCTCCTGCCTCGCGCAATGATGCGGTGGTGGTGTACAGGGAAGGTGGCCGGCATCACCATCAAGCTCATCAGCTTACTTTGAGAATCAATCGATGATGACACTTATTTGCCACTGTACTTAGCACTCATGGCATGGGCATTTCTCAAATCTTATTGCACGCAAAATGGAGATGCTCAGCAATAAAAGTGCTATTATGGACAATTTATCAGGAGCTCAAATTATTTGCTGCAGCGCATCTCTCGTGTGTGCGGCACATTCACTTTTGCCGCCCAACCGCGAATGGTATACGCGGATAAATTGAACGATAAGCAATTTGTGGAAAAAGGAAAAGTTGATGGTTTTGGACATAAATTAAATTTGCTGCCTTCGCAGCAATCATCTATCGCATTTAGTGGGAGATTACAATCACTGACGATGAAACCTCCAATAAATAATCAATTTAATCGCGGGAGATGTTTGCCGCCAAAAGACATCTCAAGCTATATGGACTTTGCTGTTGCTCACAGAGAGTAAAAGATGAAAATCATTCCATTTGTCTCTTTAGCAAATGATGTATGAAATTGGACTGAGAAGTAGCTCGCAAGACCCGCAAGACGCAGCATTTGAATATAGTAGAGACACCATAAATCAATACGTCTTGCTGACATCTTTTTGACCACATGCTTCCCACCCTCTCTGACCTTTTCTTGCAAAATAAATTTCTCGGAGATTCCCATTGGAATATATATAGCAAAATCCCATAAAGCATTTTGCCCTTCACACAAAGGCAGTAGAGAAGAATAAGCGCGGAGACTTTATGGGTGGAGAGAAAATGGAGGAAATGGTAATTGCAAATGTTGCCAAAAGACCATCAAATTGCGATTATCATTGAGTATCACTTATCTAACTTCTCCTCATTCTTCTGCACACTCACCCATAGCAATCTTTCAATGGTACATCATGCCACGGAGGAGTTTTTCCCCTTGTTGATGTCCTTGCTGCGGAGAAACCCTCCTCAGTAGTGGACGTCCGAATTCAATGTCAGGAAAAGAGAGTAACTGAATCCGGAAGGAAATTGTTTTTCATAGCCACTCAAAAGGACGTCATCTGTGGTCTCGGAGGTCAGGATTTTTCTTATTCCTATTTCTAGGGAGAAAATTATTGGAAATAAGAAAATAAAAATCATGAATATTCATTATATGACGGTAGGTACTAACTGATAGAAGGTTCACCATATGCTAAGGAGAATTTTGTTAATATTCGTAATTATTTGAGAAAAATTCTGGAAATTCATATTGTAGCAGAAAATGATGAATATTCGTATTCTATTTTAAAATATATAATCAAGGGGTGTTTATCTGGCGAATATTTTGGGTTTTTAAGCGAATCATCCGAATATTTCTGAAGATCTAAATATCTGACTTCACATGAACATCTTTTGCTATAAAACAAATAACTCTAAATAATATACTTTTAAGCATTAATTTACTATATGTAGGGGAGAGCGGGGTTAAAAAAGTCACTTAAGGGTTTAAAAAAAGCTCAAAATATCATATTTCCCAAATGGATAAAGCGAAATGTTTAGCTCATTTCTTTAGGAAATTTACTGCCCTACAACTCTTTCTCAGATCATTTTGTTCTATCTAGCTAGGAAATATGATATTTTAGGCTTTTTCTAAACCCTTAAGTGACTTTATTAGCCCCGCCCTCCCCTACTTTTCGATTCAAATTTAGTCCTTTTTTAGGCTTTAATGATTTTTTAAAGTTTTGCTCCTCAATTTGTGCTATTTCAGGGCTGAAAACTAAATATTTATCGGCTTGAATTTACTATTTGAATTTAAATATTTTTGTTTTTATGCTTGAATTCAACATTTTTATGCATAGACTTATATTTGAATTTTCTTGGTGAATATTTACGAAAATCTGAATAATTTCGTTCAGATAAACCCCCCTTGAATATAATCGTTGAAGTTTTACAAATTCCATATTTAGAGAATAATCGTAATTTTATTAAGAATTTTCGCGAATATTTGTTATATTTAGAAAATATTAGGAATATTTTGAAAATATTTAAATTTTTTAAAGAATAATAAAAAGATTAAAAAATAAATAACGAAGAACAAGAAATATTTTTGCCCAAATATACTTTTGAAGAAATCAAAAGAATCAGAATTTTATAAAATAAAAACAATTCTGAAAATAAAAAATGACTCTTCTCATTTTCCTTAGAAAATAAAACTCTTAGCTAGAACTATAATATCAAAGGAAAACTACAAACGTCTCGATACAAAACATCAAATTTTAGCATTACATATTTGCTCCACTTCTGTATCTTCGTTGTAAATGAATATAAATTGCTTGCAAATGAGTTGTGATTTTTTTCTCCAAGCACATTTTACAAATGTTCTTCCTTTTCTACTGCCGCGTAGATCTATCAAAATAATTATGAGAGGGTCGAAAGGAAAAAATGAAACTACACGTGATATGGTTTATTTTATGATGATTTTGCATAATTCATTTCACTTTCGAACCATTTCTTCACCCGCCCTTTTCCCACCCCATTCGTCCACCCCCCGCCCTCCTCCCCCAACCATTTAAATAAATTTGGGTTGTGCGCGCACATTTCTCTGATAAAATAAACATGACAGAGTAGAATTTTTATTCACACGTCCACCGGCGTTGGTTCGACGGTGTCATGTCGACGTGCGGAAGAGTGTTTGAGAGGGCTCAGACGCGCAGCATAGCACACTAAAAGAAGAATTAGAATATAAAATTGAGCCATATGGACTGATAAAGAGGCAGGCAAATGCATCAAATTGAGTGCACGTCACTTGCTGCACAGACTTTTCATGTGAAAAGCGCTACCCTCACCCATCTCTTCTTCCTTTCACTCAATGTCATGCACACTGAAATTGAAAAGATATGGGCACATACTTTGCCATTATGTGCATAATTTCTATGTTACAACAGTTCAATGCATTCAATGCAATTCAACCAGGAACACAAATCAGTAGAATCTTCTTCATTTACTTATTCTAAGAAAATTCTTAAGTTTATCATTAATTCAGGCCAAATAAAATTTATCTTTCTTTTATAGAAAAATTTTTCCTAAAGCGAAATATTTAAGTCATTGTTGAACAAATTTTACTCCCCCATGGTTGTCGATTGATGGCGAGGAAATTGATGAAGGTGGATGGGAAAAAAGTTAGCAAATGATGTAAGGCAGTCAACATTGATGTTCCACACCCAGGAAAAGTGGCTCATTGCGTGATGTGGAGAGATAAAAGTCACATGCGGCTGGCATTGTGATTCACCTTGGGTGAGGTGTTCGACGAATCCTTCCTTTCGGTGTGCGCGCCCTCGCCCAGGATGTCCAGACAGGGGGTGATGCGGTCGGGGGTGAATCTGCCGCCAGTAAATCAGTCGGAGTCATTGAAAAAAAGGGCAGATGGACACGATGACCATCAGCTGGCAACTTTAGGGGGTATATACGTGGCTTGTTATTATTGTATTTGATTACAGTGCATAGATTACAAGTTAATTGCGATCACGTATTGCTCCTTGTGACCGCACGTTAATCTTCACGCTACTGGAAAAACAGTTCCGCTGCATTTTAAAGTGAAGGCATAAAGATATCACACGCGCGGGTTTTCTTTTTTTTATTTTTTAAATTCTTCCTTGTGCGCCTTTCTGGACGCCCGGTGATGCTCACAGGGTGTGAGGGAGGGCAGAAAAAGGGCAACCGCACATTGGGAAGTTTTCTCGGTAAAAGCGCACACGAGGAGAGGAAGGAAAAGAAGGAAAATCGGATAACATGAAATGGCAGGAAATGAAAATTTATTGCGTAAATCTTTAATGCTGACTAATCACGAAGTCTCGTATACGGCATTGAGTCGCGCACAGGACAAACTTGTGGGGAAGAGAAAAAATCTTCAAGGCGATTGCCTTTTATCCTGTGAATGTGTGATGTGCAGGGATTTTCATCTCCACCTCATCTTTCTTTTTCCGCCGTAGCAGCTTTTTCTCTGAAAGGGATTTCATCTTTACGCAGCTTTTGGGGGATTTTTCTCTTGGTTAGATATCAGGCAAACGAGGGAGGTAAAGAAGACTGTGAGATGAAGCTGGGAATACGTATAAGGAAAAAAAAAGATTTAAGATTAAGGCAGGAAACTTTAGATTAGTGATGATTTCAAAATGGCGCAAAAATGGCAAAGGACGCCAACCGTAACATAACCTCAAAATTGCTCTTAAAATAAACTATACAATTTCAATAAATAGCGAATAAAAGAAATAAAATGTACTTTTAATGCAGGCAGACGTTTGGACAGTAATTAAATAAAATTGCAAAGCACTTTTCCAATCTTTCCGCTGCGATGGCGTACATTACGGAAAATTACAGAGCGCACCAATGTTGCCGAAGAACAAGGGAATTTTTATCTTTTGCACAATCTGACAAATCAGATTAATTACGAATGGAGTGACAAGCCTCTCTCTATTCATTGATGCAGCTCTAATACTTCGCCCTCTTCCACATTGCTCTTCTCTTTATCTGATTTTAAACATTTTTGCTCATGGATGGAAAATTACGAGTTGCGCCTTCCTTTGGAAAATTCTATTACTCTCTGACCCCCATCATGGATGAAACATCCCGGAAAGTCTCCATGCGAAAGAAATTTCCCCGAAAAGGCAGTGGGTGAGCACCAAGTGCTGTGAAAGGACATTCGAGACACAAATCGTATTACGTAAATGTCGGAATAAATAATATTTTTATAAATACGTAGAGGCATAAATTTTGACGACCTTGTGCACTTCCTAAAAGCATTATGTTGTAACGAAACTAAGTAAATTTTATATAGCAACAAGGAGAGCGCACACGGAAAAACGGCAGGAAGATTAGGAAAGAGGGAAAAGATGCAGCACGAAGGGAGAAGTATACTAAAAGTCTGCCCATTATGTATGATGGTGTATTGTAGAAGAAAATAACGAGGGTGGAAATAGCTTGAATGGCAAAGTACCTTTACTCCATGTAATATTGCCAGGAAAGTATATATAACAGTGACTCCCTTTAGGTACCTACATTTGTCGCATACCTATGTACATACATACTTAGATAGCTAAATTGTCCTGTCGATATTTTGAAAAGAAGATTCGACAAAACATTAAAAAATTTAACTTTATTGTTTAAGTCAAATTTTAAGATTAAAATGTACTGGTAAGCTGACCAAGCTTACGAGAGCTGTGTTTCTTTCAGTGTACCAATTTTGTGAGAGCAAACAATAACGCAAATTAATTTAAATACGCGCAAAGTCGGGAAAAGTTGAAAAGTCATCCCCCAAGAAATATTTAAAACGCCATATCTCGGGAACGGCTCCATAGATTTTCGAGTTTGAGCTATCGTTGGAAAGGTCTTAACCTCAGCTATAACATATTAAAATATGAAGTAAATCGATAATGGCATTTTCGAAATATTCGAGTTCGAAATTTTCGAAAATTTTGATTTTGACTTTAGTGCCTCTCGTGGTCATTTCTCGAAGTTGCAATGTTCTAGACATTTGTAGGGTTTCACGAAACCTTTCATTTGCGCTTGAGTTGATCAAAATCGGACTTGTAGAACCCGAGATATGACATGCCAACTTTGGAAGGCTATATCTCGAGAACGGCGACATAGATTTTCTTCATTTTTGGCATGGAGCTAGATAATATGGTCAGCTATAACATATCAAAAAATGAAGCAAATCGATAATGGCGTTTTCGAGATATTCATCGAAAAGTAATCGAAAATTTTGTTTTTGATTTTTGGCCCTCTAGCGGTCACTTTTGAAACTTCTGATGTTCTAGAGAGTTGTAGGATTTGTTGAGATCTTACATTTGACCCCGGGTTGATCAAAATCGGTAAAGCCGTTTTCGAGTTATGATCGATTTTCGATGAAAAATTGTGGCGGCCATATTGACTAAACGGCTTGACCGATTTTCGAAAATAAGGTATCGTTGGAAAGCTCTTGATGGCCCCTACAACATATAAAAATTTCAGATTTTTAGCTATTACAGGGGCTGAGATATAGCGAAAACAAAATTTTGAGGTTATTCAAAATGGCGGACGGGGGGGTGGGGGGTAAAATTTGACGTCATAATCGGACGTCTTCCAGTCGACTTTTAAACTTTGCCGTTTACCGCAAGTCTCTATCTATTACCGTTCTCTTGCAATTTCAAGTTGAACCACGGACGGACGGCCGGCCGGAAAAAAAAATTTTTTGGCGCATACGTTTTTTGGAATGTGGGGACCCTAATTCGTGCTCATCCCAAGTTTGAGCCCGATCTGACGACTTTCGATTTTGCTCGGTACACAAAAGCTGTGTCTGAAAGAAACACAGCTAAAATTAAGAAAAGATCAGAATTAGAAATTAAACATTTTATCATTAAAAAAGGAGTTAGTTTAGTTTCAAAAAACATAATTGTGACGTCAATAATTCAATTTTTCAAGCAAACTTTGCTAATTTTTCCCAAATGATCTCACTGGAAAACGTGAAGTTGGCGATTTATTTATTCTTTTAGATTAATTTACAAGAATAATTTGCCCCGATTGTTTATCAAAAGAAAATTTTTCTCTGACTTAACTCCTTTAGGTATATTCCATTTTTAAAATATTTTATTCGCGATCATTTCTTAAATCATTTCTTAAATCTCTTTATTTTAGTCCTTGAGTTTGTTTTAATTGAAGACTAAATTCGATAATATATATTTTTTAATATATAACTGTCGATTACAATTTCAAACCCCCGAAAAAAAATAGATAGATAGATAGATATTTTTATTCACTCAAATCATTACAATTTCACATTTATAATTCCAGTTATTTATCAGCTTTTAATAATAATTTGAGGATAAGTGTGGCGTGAGCTATGTTGCTCGTTTTTGCCTACACTGAGTTCAATTCAATAGCTCAATATTAATTCACAAAAATACAATCTCATCTCATACCAGTAGAAAAAAAAAATAAATTCATCTCATGTTAATGATACACAAAAATTAACCCACTTCAAAAATTGAAATCATTCCCGCCAAATATAAACAACAAAAGTTATGAATACAAAATTCAATCAATTTTCCTCTTGTCGGAGAGTTTGCAATGAATTGATAAGCACTTTCTCACCATTGACAGTCTTACGCAAAAAAACTTTTCCGTTACGCATCCAAACGTACTTCCACTTTTTCTCATTTGCTGCTGCTCTCACTGCATTAAAGAGACTTCTCACAGTAACGCTGACTCTCTCGGTAACCTTGATGTGCAAACCCGTTGATCCTCTGTAGTCAAATTTTGTGTGTCCAGCTCTGCAATTCTCACGCCAACGATTAAGCACCATCTCTCTCACCCTCCTTGAAGTGAAGCGCACAATCAAAAACGTTTTCTCATCACGCTGAGGGGCAGAAGAATGAGATCCAGATGGTTGAATTGTCTTGGAAGGATTGCCATTTTCCCGTTTTTTGATTTTGGTGCACTCATCGAAGTCACAGACTTCCACAGAGCAATTCACGCACGTGTTCAGAAAATCTCGCACGACGTCATATTTGTCCTTATCATCCTTCACATTTAGCCCATGAATCTCAATGGCCTTGGTATCACAACGGTCATCCGACTCTAAACTAAATTACCCGACTTTTGCTAAGACTTGCAAAAAATAACCTACATACATATAAAAAATATATGTAGTACAAAAAATGATGATGAACATCATTCTCATTGGAGCAAAAGAAAAAATTTCAATGATAATCTTGTGTGAGGATCAAAAATTGAAAGTCTATTACGGCCTTTTTCTTCTCATCAGCTCCTCCTGGATCAATGCTACAACACCTTGCGTGAATCAAAGAAAATGGGTAAAGATAGATTGAGTTGGGTGATAAGATAAACACCCAAAAAAAGAAAGAATAAAATAGCTATACGATGGGGCCGAAAGACGAATGAGCCTTTGTGTAATTATTCCATTGACAAGCTGAGAGACTCCTTTGAGGAGATTCTTGCGCCCGGAATATATCTTTTTGTGTGTCTCTTCCGACACAGACACTTTTTACACCATCAACTGTGAAGATTAGATAATTCGTATACGCTTCAAAGGACCCTTGACACGCTCTCCTTTTCCTCACTCTCTATACCCGCACCTTAGAGGACATGATGGACAATGAGGACGGAGATTATTCTCTGCGTGAGATTCCTATCCACGCGGACAATCTTTTCACACGAGGGCGGAATTTTTGAATTCTTCGCATCATTTTCATTGCGAATGGAACAAAGTGATTGAATGTTACCTACATATGTTCTCCTCCTCCCACACAAATGCCAATCTTCCCATTTCCCAGCACGAGATCTTTGTCCTTCATTCGCCTCAATCTCGTGATTCCAGCAGTCACGATCGCCACGTGTTCCACCATAAATCACAATGACGTCACGGGGATACAAAATGAACTTCGCAGGAGGACCTCTTTGGGCAATTTTCTCTGCAAAAGCATCAAGTATAATTACTCCGTCTCATTCTTCCGCCCATTATTTACCCAAAAATGAACCACACTCCATCCATAGGATGTTGGGAGGAACGCCCTAAAATCCAATGGGAAGTGAAAAAAATGTCCTTCTGCACGGCGAAATTAGTTGAAATATAGCTCTGGGGTCGGTCACCTACCCCACATAGTATACGGAGGGTTAAATTTTTTATTTCCATAACACAGCCCAATGAACGCTAAAGGGTTATTCCAAAAGGAGTTTATTCATTTCATATGATCTTTATTGTAATTGCTAAAAAAATATAATAAAAATTCATCAATAAGCGAGCATCGAGTTGAGACACTTTTTCGAGGGTTTTTACATTCATAAAATCTTCCCTTTTGAAATTAATTTCACACAGTCAAGTGAAGTGGACAGTCAATTGTGTTGTGGGCATGTGCATCAAAAAATGACTCGGGCAGTGCAACAGTAAAAAAAAACTGAATTAAGCCAGAAACTGCCATTCAATATGTGAGGGAGTCTCGGCAGTCTTCACGCAGCGCGGTTTCACCCATTCACACTTTTGGCCACGTGGCGGAAGCACGCGTGCTGCATGCGCTACGACAATTGCCACAATTTGGATAAATTTCCAACTTCCTTCCCGAATTGTTCGATATGTGACTTCTTCAATTCCTCAATTATGTATGTACAGAGAATTGTGCAGCGTGCCCTTTTCGGTGGGAAACTCCTCGCGCTTCATATCACTTTGATTAATCCCTTTTTTGGGTGTTGTATATTTTTGTTTCACATGCCACGCTGTGCTACCTTTTTGCCTTCAACGTGGTCGTGAAATGTTAGCAAATAAAACCACTAAATAAATTTTACTATCGCGCCTGGGATAGTGCTGTGACATGAAGAACAAAAATGTATCGCTGGGTTTAGAAGATGAAAAATTTTAATTTATATTTATTTAAAATTCAGAGAAGAATATATTCGACGATCCTCACGCATTTTGATAAAAGATGTCATCATTTGCATATCATTTGTTGTAAATTTCACTCTTCTCGCATGGAATTTATCTCAAAAGAACTTTTTAGAGAGGAGGATTCATTCGCCGCCGTGTCGATTTTTTTCTCTCTCTCCCCATGCCAAAATCCCAAATGTGATCCATTTATAATTCTCTCCCCAAAAACAAAGTGAATTGACTCAAGGAAAAATGTAAAGGTGCAACAGAAATTCATGATAACTCATCATTTCTACATGGCGCCAATTTTCATGAGAAATATCTACTTTTTTTCTTTTTTTTTTGGGCTCCCTTATGCATTTTTCAACGTGATTGTGGCATCTTTGCAGAGAAAATATTCCTTCTTCATTTCACCTCCTTCGTGACCTCTTTTTCCCATAACTCACCCCAAAGAGCAAAAGCGAGTTATTTATGAAGCTGAATTTATTTGGCTACTCATAAAGTTTTCTACATTGTACCCACTGACCGCATAAATTTTTCTCCGACCAAAAAAGAAATTTTACACATTTTTCTTTGCAATTTTTGCAGAGAGAAAAAATAATATTTCTTTTCGGGATTTGTTTATTTTTCTCACAAAATGTTATACAAAGTATTGCGGTTTTTGTACATTTTTGTTAACCCTTTAACGCCTTTAAGGTAATTTTGGTGGAATTATAAAAATAATCTATTGTAAAATTAAAGGTGTTCTAAATTGTTTCAAAGATAGAAATACATTGACATGATAGTGACGTCATTATTTACATTTTTAGGGAAATTTTTACTGAATTAATCCAACTGATCTCAGGAAAAAATGGTAAGACTTTTTAACAATTTTCTATTTTTTTATTTTCTACCTTTGTTGTTTCTTGAATGGTTAGATGAATGAGACGTTTTCTCTAAATGAAGCTAAATAAACTCCTTTAAGGACTTTATCTATATATCGTGGTGTATAACATCCTTTAAGAATAAATTAAATTTAAATTTTTACATGAATTTCTTTATAAATCTTCAATGAAAAATCTTTTTTCTTCTTCTCTCTCTATCTTGTAGAATTTTTTTTATTAAATTGGGTGTAGAAGAGGCACTTTATTCTGAAAAATTATTATCAAGCAAGCATGTATATATGGGATGCATTGAACGTCAATTGACGACATGAAGTGAATGCGATGAACAAAAAAAAAGGAAAATAAAAGGTTTTTCCCTATTCCTCATATATTCTCCGTGTGAAATAAATGAAATTACGTGAAGATGAAAAGAGGAAAAGAATGGAAAATGTTTTGGTGCTATACCATACAAAATAACATAGTGCGGCTGCCTCTTTTGCTGCACTAATGCATTTCCAGCCACTGAAGATTTGTCTGGGTGAGAGACAACCATTAAATTTCCCACACCCAAAATAGGCCCTCGTATCTCACAAAAGAAGAAAAGGCACTCTCGTAGACGCATTTTCATCTTCCATGTGCGGAATGGGAAGAAAATATAAAATGCACACACTACAAGTACTACACATAATGCCCCAACATTGGCGCTTGGCGCTTCACAGCTTCCCATTTACATATCTCGCCTCAATAATCATCGTGGAAATCTGTCTGGGAGTAATATCGATGTGTGTCTGGAGCATTTTGGTTTTCCATCAGCAAAATGTGGATGAAAAAAAAGAACTCCATGAGGGGCCCTAAGTCTGTGTGGACTAATGGATTTCTCCGCGGTATATACATATATATTTAAAATGTACGACCGTCAAAAGTTGCTTTTTTTCGTTATATACTCCTCTTCTTTGAAGATTTCTCTCCTAAATTTTCTTAAGAAATATTTATGACTTTCCTATTCACTTTTAGTGTGATTCACAGAATCTAACCAAGTTCCATGAATGATTCTCAATTTAAGGCAGTTTTCCCCATACTTATTAATCAAGGGGCGTTTATATGGTGAATATTTGGAGTATTGTAGCGAATCATCCAAATCTTGACAAAGACTTCGAATCTTTTTGAAGAAAAATCAGAATTTTGACGTATATTCCGAAACTTCTTAACAAATAATCCGAATATCGACGAATAATTCGAATATTCTTAACAAATAATCCGAATCTTGACCAATAATTCTAATCTCAACGAATAATCTTAACATTGATGAACAGTACGAATATTGGGCATAATTCAGCGATCAAGAAACCTTTGAAATCTTTAAATTTTGTACTGAAATTTCAAGATTTAAAGCGAATTTCAAGAGTTTCTTGGTCGCTGAATAAGGCCCATTGTCATAATTCGAATCTCTTTGAAGAAAAATCAGAATTTTGACGAATATTCCGAAACTTTTTGACGAATAATTCAAAGATTTTCGTTAAGATAAACACCCCTTGTTATTAATCTTTATTTTTTTAATCTTCTATTTTTGTCAAAATAAAACAAATTAGACATTTATCTTGTTTCAATATAGTACAACCACAAAAGGATTGAATAAAAGATTCTATTATATAATATGTCGTCAATCTCCATTTTATTAAAATAAAACATCTCTCATATATCTCATCAACAAATCGCTATTATTAATGGCAGAGAGAAAAGCAATATTCCTTGATAATGATCATGGATATAATATCAATTTCGTGTTCATTGAGAAATATTAGATAAAATTGTAGCCCCAAAAATTCAACCAACAATCGATTTATTGGACAAATTTATGGGATTAATTGATTAAATTGCCCATCCATTTATCCTGAAAATATCGGACGATCAATGTATTATTTGATTGAAAGAGCAATTTATGCTGAAATTTTAATAAAATATTCCCCCTTAAGTGATTTATCATTGATCAATTTCGTTCGTAGAGGAGCTATTTCATTTTATTTCCATTACCTGCCCAAAAATAAAGCAATAATTTCCTAATTATTTGCCTCTGCGGTTGCATTTATGGTCTTACGCGCAGGATGAGGGCAGGAGACAGAGGTGGCTTGTGGACGGACAACTGAAAATTGTCGCGGTCAGAAGATATAAGAAGTCAATGGTCAGGGCAATAAGAAAGAGTGTCACCAAATATTTAACCCCCCGAAGACGCAGTCATGACGATGAAAGAAGCCGCGAGACATTCTCAAGAGGTGTGTGCAAAAGAGACGATGAGTAAATATGAAATGGTAGGAATGTTTGTTTAGTATTTTCTTCTTCGCGTGATCTCTTCATCCGTCTGACTCCTCAAGTTAACCTTCTCAAAACTTCCCACAAGAATTCTCTCGTCCAATCATTGGTTTGTTGAAATTGTTGGGAAGGAAAATTGCAATTCTGTGTCCTTGCTTCGCATTCAACAACTCCAACAGCCACCACAAACTACATAATATTCTGTTTATCCTCCAGAGTGCATTTAATAATTCATAATCACTTCTACCGCATCTTTTCTCACCATAATTGCCAAACAGAGCCCATCTCATCCTAATGGGCACGTGCCTCAAAATTAGCCCTGAAGCAATTCAGGGGAATTTACTGGCGAATGACTTTTCACAGTCAGCAACACTCTTGCCTGCAATCAGCAAGCATAGTGTGCTCAATCCCTCGAGATGTGATCATCTTAATCATGTTAGAGCACCCCCACACTTCACATCTCTCACTGCAGGAGTGAGCTGTTTCCCAGAGGATCTTCCCAGCGGTGTCCTGAACAAGGACACTTTTGGTTCCCATCTGATATAAACCCACTTTCACCGTTAACATACCTACTTGAAGCTATTTTCATATGGAGAAAATTAAGGGGTATGCAAGTTCTCTGATTGAAGTTCTTTTTTTTGTTTCATTTACACCTTAAAGTTTATTCAAACATCTCCATTGAAGCTCCACCTTCAGGGATCACGTAGAAAATTCAAGTACAACTTGAATGTGAACAAGAAAAAGAATTTTGTATTTCAAAGTAAAGTTGAATATAAATTGAATTATTAAAAGATTAAATCTTGATAAAAAGGTCCCCGCGTTGTTGTGCATCACGACAGCCCTCTACTTCTTTCCCAAAAAATTGAAACAAGAACACCAACATTCACATTAAAAACCCACACAGAAACGTTTAATTTATGGAAAAAAAAATATTTCAATTAAAAAAAAATGCCTCCAACAAAAGAAATTTTCCGCCTTTCTAAAGTTTTATCACGACACAAAGTACAGCAGCTCTGGGGGGTGAAAAAGTTACATGAGCTATACACTAATATTCCCAACTAACGTTCCCCGTATTGTAAGTGGCTCACAAGTCTCAATATTGCACGAGAAAATGGTTGGAAAATTTTCTATGAGACACACAGGGTGAGATGTAATGAGAATTTATGGGAATTATGGGGAAAAAGCTAAGCTTCTGGGACTCTGATTCTCAGGTGTCTCTTTTGTGCCTTATAATGTTTTCCTGTTACATCCAACTTGTCCTCCTGATCCCGCATTGTTTGTTGGTTGGTCTCTATTGCAGTGGGAAAACGCGACACCCACCACAGCATTTATTACAGTTGCAATTCAGAAGGTTGGAAAATGGAAAGTTGGTCGATTTAGTGGAGAAAACATGCAGTGAGTGTAGACCGAAGAGTTGAAAGTGCTCCCGAGAGGAAAATTGTGGAAAAACATGATATTTATCATATAAATGTAGAAGGAAGAAAAAAAACAGAGAAGAACCCCTTCCATGCAAGAATTTATGGATTTTTCGATATTGAATGAAGAAGAGATAGAAGAGTGAGATGCGCCGAAAAATGTTCTCACTCCGCATCTTCATAAAAAGCCCATCTCCCAATGGTGATGATGTTTATCCAATTTTCACGATGAAATACACAACGTCTTGAGATATTGATATCAAAATATAAACTTATGAGCAACGATGGTGTGACGCCGTATTTGAGGAATTCCCTCTTTGTGCAAAAGGAAGGCACATATGAGCCCGAATTTTCCTCTCAATACGCACATTTTAGAGACAGAGAGATACATGGTAACACACACGCACCAAAGTTGAGTGGATAATTCAATTAAATATTCTCGGCGTGGATGGATTATTTTGGAGGGAAAATTCAATTTGAAGCTCATACACAAAGCATATACCCCACAGCATATAATGAGATATAAACATTATTATTAAATGTAGTAAATCATCATTTTAACGTCCGTCCACTTCTCCATGAGGCTAATCAAATTTTCAGCACTAACATTCCCTTTGAAATGTTATTTTTTCATAACTGCGACACGCTTTTCTTTCGCACCACTCCAAAGTTGCTGTATTTTTTCACACTCACGCTTTCCTCAAGTACATCCCCCAACATTGAATTTTTTTCTCGTCGTGATGCACAATTTTTTCCATTATTTTTAAGATGTGAAGAAACACAGAAGAATAAATCGAAAATAAATATTGATTCAAGTTAGTTGGCAAAATGATATTTTTGAGTGTATAAAATTCAAGAGGATGAATCAACATTGAGAATTTTAAGAGCGGAGCACTTTTTTTTATATGATTAAGACAATTTCTCGTGCCCAGAGATTAAAATTATTTTTGAAAAAATAAATCTCTGTGATAGAATTTACCTCACACGAATTTTTTCAAATTTCAAAGCTAGCTTCTGGACTTCCATCATCCGGATAATACCATAAAGAACTAAAGAAGTTCTGACATATCGTCTCAATCTCCGGGCGAAGCGCATGTAATCCTCTTGGACGAAAGTATAATTTGCACCCGAAAAGTCGATGGAATTGGATGACCAAGAGGAATATTCAATAATCCACTCCGTATACATTTACTTTCCAACACTTTTCAACCCCTCATTCAGTTAATTTTTAATCACTGTTGCTACACTAATAGAAATCGAATGTTTTTTATCATTATTAGATTTTTTTTATTTTTAAGATTTTTTTCCAAGATCTAGAAGTTTGTAGATTCTATTAATTTAACTTTGATTTAAATATGGCGATGGATTTATTATAAATATTCTTATACACGACGTTTCGAGGACCCTTCATCAGGCAACTTACAAAAAAAGAAAAAATGTGCTCTTAAGAGCCTAATGAAAAATAAAGTAGGTACATAGAATCAGATCATTTTTTTGATCGTTTTTGATCATTTATTTTTTTACAATTCTAAAGTTACATAGACGTTATATTCGAACTTTGACATTTTTTTTTTCTACTAACGTTTGATATTGTTTTTAATGACATATCGAACCTTATTCAGCGTCCAAGAAACCCTTGAAATTCGCTTGAAATTTTGAAATTTCAGTACAAAATTCAAAGATTTCAAGGGTTTCTTGGTCATTTTACAATAAGGCCCATCGTTTGAAGTTTTTTTCTTATAACATTTGACATTTTTTAGAAACGTCAAGTGAATGCCTGACGTTAGAAAACGTTAGACGTTCCTACTTTTTCTTAAATAATGAACTCTCTACCCCTTTTAAGTGTTTTAACGCACTAAAACAATCTCCCTGGCTACATTACTGCAGAACAATGAAGCTACGATTGCATCCAATCGTTTCTATCAGTGTTGTAAAATGGTAATCAATGGAATGACCAGTAGGGATTAAAGGCTCATTTTCACACGCATGCCGAGTCTTGGGCGATTAAAGTTTACACCGGAGCGACTCTCTGAAGCCAATTCTCACAAGCGTGACACGATCTTGGGATCAAGTTCTTCGAAGCGTCAGCGCCTGACATCGATTTCGCACTAATTAGCTCACCAGGAATCTCTTTGTGCCACGCCAGCAGCGCCGACAAAAAGATGGTAATTCGCATATAGAAAACCAAAGAAATCTTTCAGTAGTTCTCCCCATCGGGGGATTGATTGATGCTAAAAGTCAATTACTCACGTGGATCTTTTTTAGCTGTGTTTCTTTCAGACACAGCTTTTGTGTACCGAGCAAAATCGAAAGTCGTCAGATCGGGCTCAAACTTGGGATGAGCACGAATTAGGGTCCCCACATTCCAAAAAACGTATGCGCCAAAAATAAGTTTTTTCCGGCCGGCCGGCCGTCCGGCCGGCCGGCCGGAGTACAACGCTAATTTGCGAGAGAACGGTAATAGATAGAGACTTGCGGTAAACGGCAAAGTTTAAATATCGACTGGAAGACGTCCGATTATGAGGTCAAATCCACCCCCCCACCCCCCCGTCCGCCATTTTGAATAATCTCAAAATTTTGTTTTCGCTATATCTCAGCCGCTATTATAGCTAGAAGGCTGAAATTTTGATATGTTGTAGGGGCCATCAGGAGCTTTCCAACGATACCTCATTTTCGAAAATCGGTCAAGCCGTTTGGTCAATATGGCCGCCACAATTTTTCATCGAAAATCGACCATAACTCGAAAACGGCTTGACCGATTTTGATCAACCCGGGGTCAAATGAAAGATCTCAACAAACCCTACAATTCTCTAGAACATCCGAAGTTTCAAAAGTGACCGCTAGGGGGCCAAAAATCAAAAACAAAATTTTCGATGAGTTTTCGATGAATACCTCGAAAACGACGACATAAATTTTTTTCATTTTTTCATATGTTGTAGCTGACCATATTATCTAGCTTCATGCCAAAAATGAAGAAAATCTATGGATCCGTTCTCGAGATATAGCCTTCCAAAGTTGGCATGTCATATCTCGGGTTCCACAAGTCCGATCTTGATCAACTCAAGCGCAAATGAAAGGTTTCGAGAAACCCTACAAATGTCTAGAACATTGCAACTTTGAAAAATGTCCGCAAGAGGCGCTAAAATCGAAAACAAAGTTTTCGAAAATTTCGAACTCGAATTTTTCGAAAATGGCGACATAAATTTTTTTCATTTTTCGATATGTTATAGCTGACTTCAAGACCTTTCAAACAAAAAAAAATTTATGAAAATCTATGGATCCGTTCTCGAGATATGGCCTTCTAAAGATTTATTAGGGAATGACTTTTCAACTTTTCCCGACTTTGCGCGTATTTAAATTAATTCGCGTTATAGTTTGCTCTCACAAAATTGGTACACTGAAAGAAACACAGCTCCCGTAAGCTTGGTTAGCTTACCAGTACATTTTATTATTATTTTGCCTTCAATCTCTCTCCCGGCTTTTTACCGCATGTCTTTGATTTTCTTTTTTTTTGTTGTCTTTATGCTGCTATATGTTATACCTCGCCTGCTGAACGCGCCATGATTGACAGATAAGGATAAAATGTTATTTTAATTGAATCTTCGCATCACGGGTAGGAGAAGTCAAATGTATAATGTTATTATATATAATATGAAGACAAAAGTAAAATGTGAAAACAGCATAAGATTTTCTGCCTGTTGTTTTGACATTAAATGTGGAGAGTTTTCTATTTTGCGAGATCAAAGATCGTATTCCACATGAGACTGGGAAAATGTCTCTGATGTCAGACCAGAAGGCACATTTTGTATATAATACAAAAGGAAAATTGAATTAAAAGGAAAACATACACAACAGACTTAAATAGGTTTATATGTGTAGTTGATGGAGAGATGCGTTGTGTAATTAGATAGTTTTTCGTATTATATGTATATACTTTCAATCAAACAAGCGGGTGAAACTTAAATCTCTGTTTGTTTTTGGAAATTCAATATAAAAGCCAACCCCTTTTCCTGAAGTCTTCATGACCCCTCCGCTCAACAATGCCAAATTTAGGGAGCCTCGAGGTAAGAATTTATGCGCACCAAAAAGTGGAAATAAAAACATCACGTCAGACACTTTTTTTGTCCTCTTCACCTCAAACCCTAAAAACCTCAATATTTAGAAAATATTTTTATTAACTTCCTCTCAATTTGGTAACATCAACAAAATTAGTCAGAAGATTTTCCCAACCAATAGATGAAAAAAATTCAAGAGAAAACCCAAAAAATGAGGCTCAATTTGGGGGACCTCGACTATATACATATTGATTTTCCTTCTAGGATTTTTTGTTGTTGTATTCCTTCCTTTGGCATCCCTCGAACAGCCTCTGTGAGACACAATATTTATACAAAAACAAGACAAAATGTCACGTTAAGACAACAATCTTGTGTCTCTCCCATCCATCCCTCTCCGGGTTTGGCCTTTGTTTGTCTTTTCTTTTTAACTGCACAGACCATACAGAAGAGCCAAGTGGCGGTTTTTCTTACCCTCGCTTACAGCTCTCTCTCTCCAGGACCACATCAATTGGGTCAAATTACACACAGAGGAGACACAAAATGTGTAAATATTGTCCATCTCATTTTCCATATCCCAACCACTTCTCGCATGAGATCATTGCGTCCCGCCATTGTTCTCAATTGCACTCTTGGAAAAGGAAAGGAAAGGAAGAAAGGAACTAAGAAAGGTTTAAAAGAATGAAGATCTGGGAGAAAGGATTGTTTCTTATAGTATTCTATCAATTAACACCCCATACGAAAAATTCAAAGAAAAATACAAAAATTCAGACTATAAAGCGTCAAAAAGAATAAAAATACATAAACTCCTCTATTCTAATTTTGAAAAAAATCTCCTTGTCATGGGAAATTAAATAAAGTTGCGAGCACGGGAAAATATACGGCGTAATCTTTAATTATATAGATTAAGGTTGATAGGAAAAAAATGTAAAATAAGATTATGCTTTTCTCTTCTACTTCCTGCTTCGTCAATACTATAAAATTATTATTTATGTTAGCAATTCACTTTGTCATTTTCTGGTAGTACATTTTTTCCTCATAGTCATCCCGCAGTTTGTATTTTGCCGCTAAAGCCGCCCCTAAAAGCTTTTTGCTGCGCGACCATTGAGCCACTTTAGTTGGAGAAATTATAGGCTATGCGATAAAAATAATATTCAACCTTGGTGTACACGGATATTTCTCGAGTCAGCGCAGGAGATGGAGGAGGCGGCTCATACCGAGATATTTTCCATGAGATAAACTTATCATCGTCCCCCCGAGGATCATGGTGGAAGGTTGCAATTGAGGTGGTGTGTTTCTCCAACATCAAAATTAGCTGACGCCCCTTCAATCTTCATCGTCATCTTTGATGGCAACACATGAAAGAACATATATGCGGAGGAAGCGAAGAAAAAAGTGAAGTTTCTAGGCCTCAATCCACTTGTCAGATCTTCATGTCTCGGTCTGATTCATGAGCTATCCTATACGGAAATTTTTGTCGAATCATCGGCCGGTGTAGCTAATTATCCGAGATTCTTCATATTACAACACCATCATTCTCTTCATTGGCTTCTTCATTCGCCTTTCAATTTCATCTTTTTGTTGGTACACAACAAGAGTTCATGAAAATAATAATAATAAAAAAACCCGACAAAGAATGGAATATCATCAGACCTTCCAGCTCTCCTGTGAAATCTTTTCGAACTAATCGAATATCTTCTCCTGTTTTTCTTTTTATTCAAACAAAATGGAAGGAAAAGACGCTGGTCAAGAAGACAAGAATCTTTTGAGGTGTGTCAGAAACTTCCTATAGACCTCAGAGCTTCAGAACATCCCTTTAGCTTTTAAAAAACAACCCCTAAATGAACAACAAAAAAGCAAAATGTTAAAGTTCTCATTTTCCACGAAAAAAATCATAAAAAAACGAATATGTATCCTTCATAAAACTTTGGAAAACATTGCCATATAAACCTTTCATATACTGTAAATAATTTCCTACCATGTAATTATTATGTCGCCGCGTTGCTTCATCCCTTACACTTCATTTTTTTTTTATTTTACCTCTTGGTCAATCTTTAACACCTTTACGTACAAACACCGGAAGTTCATTGTTCTGCCACTGATTTGATATTAATTTTCCCCAATTGTAACGTCGATGTATTGCACACCTTAAAAAGTCACAAAATTATTGTCATATTGTTCTTCACGCACAATTTAGTCCAACGCAAGGGGTGGATTTTCAGTTGCTCTTGCTCAAAAAAATCTTCAAAGGGTATAAATTAAAAGGTATATTGTATTAGATTTTATTGGTGATACACATGGAAGGGAAATTGATTGTTCATCTGAAGCAAAGAAAAAGAGAAGAGAATCAGACAAAATCCACCCCTATCCACTTACATCACTGAATATTCGAAATAATTTAATATTTCCGAATATTTTAGAATATCTCTTCTCTCAATTAGTTAACCCTTTAAGGTCCATTGGGTCATACGCTGATCCAAAGACACGATTTTGAAAAAGCTTCATTTTGTATAGTTATTTTATGAATATTGAGTCCAAATTAGTACAAGATTATGTTTTTACAATACCTGATCATTTTATGACCACAAAAGAACATCCCCAAGGACTCAGGATCAGGGAAGGATGAAAAACTGAAAATTTTGGAGTTGGGATTTTCCGCTAAAAATACATTTTTTGAGCTTAAAGAAACCCATAAATATTATTTTTAGTTCAATCAGCTCGCTAGATTGATCGCGGGCCTTAAAGGGTTAATGATTTTAACATTTACAATAATGACGGATATCTTCGATTGTTTGAACTACAAAAATATCATAAAAATACAAAAATACATTAAAATTGGCGATTAATGCATTTAAATCTAAATGAGTTTACCTACCTGTTTTTGTATGGAAAACTTCCCATTTCAAGCAAAAATCGTGATTAGAAAAGTCGACAAATAGTAGATTTTATTGGTCAGATAAATACGGGATTTTTTCCTTAAAAAATCCTAAAATTCACTCAAAAATTCGCTTAAAAAACATCAATCAAAATAATTTCATTCCCAACTCCATGGCAAACACATTTTAAATGTCGGAGCTGGATAAATGAAATGGCAAAGCGGAGTCAATTAGATTTTAGCAGAAGCTAAATGCGTCGAATGATTGCTTGTCAAATGCTCTTCATGCACAACGAAAGATAAACCAAATGGTTTTGAGTGAAGGTGCCAGATGGAACCAAAAGAGCTTGTATATACATATATTGGTAAATTGAGTGTTGCTTGAGGAATTTAGCGAAAAGTGTCAATAATGCAGAAGTGATATTGGTGTCATTTGGTGGATGCATTTGTTAATTCACCAATAAATGCAATTCACATGCAAATTGATCCATTATATTGGTGTTGTTTCATTCGTATACCACATTTTAGTGCTAATTATGAGGAAATTTAAATTTTCATATATTGAGGAATATTTTAAAATTTAAATGATTGTTATTGCATTTATGCTGTACCTACATATATTCTTTTATTATATCACATTCAATAATTTTCAATTAAAATATCATTAACATTTAGCCTTTTTTCTTCTTCTTGCAAATTATTCAAAAAAAAAAACACCTGTATACCGTTTTGCTTTGCAAAACAAGGTATTTGGTGGGAAAATATATTTCTCATTGAGTTTCTCATCAGGAATTACTTGCCGAAGAATATAAATTAGTAAATTAGATCGAAATATTCATATTTTTCTCACAAAGCATCTCTCAAGTATCTCAAGCATGTTTCTACTGTAACTCCTTTTAAGAGCATCTGTAAAATCTGTAAAAAGACCCTAAAAGAGAAATGAATGAAAAGTGAAAGATTTTCCGTGATTGGTGGAGGATGTGCTTTAGCAGGAAAATGTTGCATTAGTGAATCTCTCAACAAATGAATTGATTTTCCCTCTTCGATTTAATCCTCATCCACCAGAGACCCCTCTATATCGCACCCACCCACCCCACACCTCTCAATTTTGTATTTCAGTCCCCCTGGGAGGAAAATCGCGTGCGTGCGTTAGAGCTGTAAGAGGGGCAAATGGGCATAATGTGCGTCTGAGGGCATCACCATTGTGTGAGATGTTTGCGAGGGAAAAGAGGATAAGTGGTTGCAATGCTCACGACAATTTTCTCTCCCCCGCAAATGGATGAAGAAGTGATCTGCGTGTGCAGGGGATGCTGCCGAATTGGCGGATGTTCTAAAAGCAGGGTGATGATGTGCTCAAGAAAAAATCCCGAAAAATCTGTTACTGCCAATAAATGGATCAATTGCAAAGAAAATTCAGTGAAAAACTTAAGTTAATAACTCGTCCACCAATTTTAAGAGTTTAGAATATTTTCTCAAACATCAGGGAAGCTATAAAAATGTTTTTTTTTTTATTCTCTACTCATCATGAATTTTAATAATATTAATAACATCATCATATACAAGAAACTTTACATCAATAGCAAGTAGGTAGTCCAAATGATTGAAATTTGGATCGGCAACATGGAAGGCTCCAATAAAATTATCATTATTGGAAAGTTTTGATACCAAATTCATAACATCTACAACAGCGCTAAGCCAGTCGTTGTCGCTGTAGTAAAGTGCAATTGGGGCTGTTATTTGATCAAGAGGATAGGCAGGAGGAGTGGCGGATTTGTATTTTATCATATTTGTAACTGACCCATAATCATACTGACAGAAATTCCCTGAATTAACGAGTTGTCCATAGTGTGCAAATTGTTTTGTCGAAGCTCCCGCAGGTGCGTTAGCCAAGAAAGTTGGAATTATAGTCTACAACAGAAAAAATAATCATTCTATTGCACACTTCTGATATTGGATATGAAATTAAATTTAAAATAATAAAAAAAAAACTTATAATACCTCGTTAAGTTGCGGAGGATCAAAGCCAAACATAAGAAATAAAATATTCGAACATAAGCCCTGAATTGGCGAGGCGTCTTGACAGGCTAGGTAACCTCCTAGTTCGAAAGCTTCATTGGTAGGTGCAAATTCATCTACACCTAGGAGATTGGTGAGAAGATCAAGAGGATTAACCAATGGTGCAATAGCCTGAACAAATGGGCTCTCAAGATGAGACATGAAGGCAACCGGAGCTAAGGCTTGAGCTGACAGAAGTTTATCACTGTACTGAGGTTTAAGGGAAAGCATGACGAATAGGACAGTTGTTCCCTGCGAATGTCCAACGTAGTGAAGTTTCGCCCGTCCAGTTGTTTTGAGGATGAAATCAATCATTGCGGGAATGTCATAAATGGCAATTTCGTGCCAACTAAAATCCCAAAATTGATGACGAGTAAGTGGATTATCAGGATTCAGTGAAACATGCTTCCTAGACCACACGTTCCCTCTTGCATTACCCATCCATACGTCGTAGCCTGCATCAGCAAGAAGGTATCCTAAAGCACCATTGTCAGGTCCAATAACAACCCAATCTGTAGATGATGAGAGTAAACCATGTTGAAGGAATACAACGGGTTTATTAGGAGCAGGTCCTGATTCATTAGTTTTTCCATACGGAATACGATGCATAGTGAGCAAGTAGCCGTCTTCTGTTTGAACTTCGTAGGACTCAACTGGATATCCTTTTGTTACAATCATATCAACCTTAATGGAAGACGTTGAATTTTAAAATGATTAATTCACAAAGTTATAGATGATTCTATTTGAGAAAAATCCTTGTTTTCTATTAATTAAAGGATCAATAAATTAGACTCATTTGGCAACACTCTGACTAAAAGATCAATCCAAAACTGCGCACTTTTTTAAATAAAATTAAACTTACAATAACCCTTCAAAATCAGATCAAAAGCTCACCACATTGAGAGGGTTAAAACCATCCTTGCTGCTGAAATCCCTTGAAAATCCATAAGTAACTCCCAAAATGAGGAAAGTTAAAATTGAAAATTTAATCATTTCACCTTTTTTTTTGCACACTTTCTAGGGAAAACTACAACTTACAGTGAATAAATGTCGCGAAAGAGAGCTGTAATTTATATGATTTTTGCTATCTAATCACATACAAATAATTATAAAAGTCAAATGGTGGCCAATTTGCTCTATCTTATACAAAATTCTCCAGTCTATTGAGAAATTAAAAATTTATATTGCAATAATTAGACATTTTTCTTCATTACATTAACCATTCTCTACAGATATCATTTATTACATGTAATTATGATAACATTGTGACCAAGATAATCTAAATAAAATTGAGGAATTTCATAAAATCCGGAAGAAAAATTATTCTTTTTTTTTTGGAGAAAAATTTCTTCTTTTATTCGTTCACAAAGAAAAAGATTTTATTAGTTTTTGTGGTCAATTAGGCTGATAAGATGATTTATTTTAAAGCCATATAGTTTTTGGTGTTCTAGGAAAATTCCTTCCGATTGCGTCAGCCAAGGGACGGTAGGTCAACCCAAACGCATCCTTTCAATTTTAGGGCCAAAGCTTTCGACGCTTCTGTGCGTCTTCCTCAGTGGTCAATTGTGTCTTTGTTTGGGAATCGTCAAACGTCTAATTTTGGTGATCATGCGGATTTTTATGCAGGGGGATTCTCTTTTTTCAACAATTTTCTTCCACTTATCTATAACTGAGTTTTCTTTGCAACTATCTGAGGCATAACAGAAGCGTTGAAAGCTTTGGCTCTAAAATTGAAAGGATGCGTTTGGGTTGATCTACCGTCCCTTGGCTGACGCAATCGGAAGGAATTTTCCTAGAACACCAAAAACCAAAACCTACCGTCCCTTGGCTGACGCAATCGGAAGGAACTTTCCTAGAACACCAAAAACTTAAAACATCCCGTCAGATTCCACTTGATTAACCCTTTAACGTCCAACGTGAAACATAAAAACATTGAAACATGCGCTCTTTTATCGCGATTTTTATTCTATGAATTTTTTTAGAGGACTTTTCTCACTCAGAACATCTTCTTGGACCCCTTATGCGTGAATTTGATGCATTTGTAAAATGGAAAAACAATAACATTCATAAATAATTGAAAAAATAAAATGTTTCACGTTTGGGTCAGCGTATGACCCAAAAAACCTTAAAGGGTTAAAACCATGTACTTAAAACCAATAATCGAGATCCAGTTATGATGATAAGTTAGCGTTTTATCACTTGAAAGTTTATTTTAATCGGATAATTTTTTTTTACTTGTAATTCAAAGTTTGAGCCCGATCTGAGTGGGTCGAATTTTCTGACGATTACAATACTCAGTGTTGCCACGTACTATGTAGTCCATCAACTAATTTGTAAGCTCCTAACTAAAATACTATAGAATTTAAAACAAACACAAAATATCGACAAACTTTCTCACCCTCGTGTTTACTTCCCATTCAAATGCCTTCACCCTAAAATCTCATCCACTCCGTGCCGTAAGAAGTAGATCCGTGCAATTGATGTAATGAAATTGCAATCCCTTAATTAAATGCATAAATGCATTCAATTTATTTAATGCAAAAGTGTTGTGTATGAGAAGGGGAGGATTTTCCTACATATACAACAACCAACTAAGAACACCGAAGAAACTGAAAGGAAGCCCATTAGGCAAACAACATACAAAATAAAGTTGTTAAACATTGTTTAAAGCGGAATAGAAGATAAATTTAAATACCCCAACCCCTTTTACAATGTAAAAAAATATATTAAAATGAATTGTTTACATCTTCAAAATGAGCTTCAATTTCTAAGACATTTTGTAGTTCAGCACATCGATTTATGAGACATTTGTGATGTCTACAAAAGAACCCATCCCGCATGGGAATGAATCATTAAATTGTCTCTCTCTCAAATGCATTCAAATAAATCATAATTTATGTGGACGCCATGAGAAGCAAGAGAGAAGATTCTTTTCAAGTGTTTTGTCTTGCAATCAACCTGCATATCGTGACGTCTTTTCCTTTCCCATCTCAATATGCTTCCTACAAGACTTCCTGCTAACACCTGCCAATGGCTAGAGTTGAGAGAATTATTTTGTGAGAAATTCTAAGGTGAACGGGAGGTAATACAATGATGTAAAAGAATAAAAAAAGCGACGACCCCTTTTCTCAATGGAAGTTTCATGAGAAAAATTCAATTTTCTTGTCCATTTCATGAAATTAACATGCGCTCTTGCTCTTTTGGCATCCTCTGCTACTACAAGTATGAGGTGTTTGGCTAAGTGACTGCTGTAATTGGTGACCTGATTGACTAGGGGGGCAGTTACCAAGTAGTAAAAGAGGAAAGCCTGGACAAGAAAACATTTCCACCGGCATGACGTTTTAATTCAATTAGTAGGTACGAAAAGAAAGACAATCGAGAGGTTAATGACTTTGCTGTTTCGCAATTAAATCTCTTGCAATTTCACTGGTGAACAACATTATGCTTCTTCAGTAGCGCTCTATGTACAAAAAAAAAACAGTCTTTCATAGCTATAAAAATTCTTTATGATGACAACTTTTCTCATCCAAAGTGATCAAGTTTCTTGGCAGAGATTTGCGATAGAGTATGATGATGGAAAAAAAAACTATCCCAAGCAATGCCGCAAGGCGATTAGCTCTCTTGGTCTATGTTGGAACGAAAAAGAATGATTGTGGTCCACCCCGAAATCAATGTTAATTTTTGTAAAGAATGAGTAAATTTGTGGTCCGCAATAAAATGAAAATTACTACCATGAGACTGAAAATTGTTTTTAATGGATATTTAATGCACCTCCGAGCCATTTCCTCTTTTTTTATATACCCAACCACACTATGTTATTGTTTCACTTGTGGAGTATTTTTAATGGGCCGCGCTTTTATCCTCTTCACAACATAAATACACACTTTTTTGCCAGTGTAGGTACACTCTAAAAGCGCTCTATAGGTCCCTTTTATTCAAAATTGTTATTTAGTAAACACTTTGCTTTTCCATCTTCCGAATATTGCAAAACTCCAATGGAAGGATAATTTAAAATTAAATAAAACGAAATGAAATATTCTGAGAGTCCAAAAATGAATGAAGTCCTTTCACTGGATTAGCTTCATCTGGGGCGTAAAATTTTGAAAATATTGAGAATAAAAAATGAAAATCAAATTAAAAGAAGGTAAAAAAAAGGAGTTTCCTCCGTCCGGTGGCGCTCACCGGACGTAGGAAACTCCTTTTTTACCTTCTAAAATTTAGGCCAGACGCTCTAATTTTCAAATTAAAAGCATTTATTTATGCACAAAATGAAATCATGCGCTTAACATTCTTTTTATGTAAACCCACTGACTCTGTGGCTATATACACATATAAATGTACTTTAGTCAGTGAGCATAAATTTCAATTCCAATTCCTCATAATTACTTCCGACAATTGAAAGTCATGCTGAATTAGAGGGAAGTCAAATGATGAAAATCATTGCAATATTGTACGAACAATGCATTGGATGCTGGACAAAAAAAATGTTTGTTTTCACCCTCTAATTTTTGTCATTTCACTTGGCACAATTCCTGCAGTCGCTCCTCATTATCCGCACATAGGCAACATTTTTCACGAGGGGGTGAATTTTTGCGCGTTGCTTTGTCGCGAGAGAACGGGGGTGACTTTATTGATATAAACACTGTCCCCATTGCCTGTGTATATGCCGCCTATTTCCACTCTTCAGCACCAATTTCAGATGAAAATGCGAGAATTGTGAATTTCTCGGTATTGTGCGAGTGACTTCAAACGTAAAAATTTTCAACATTGCGTTGTGATGATTTTTTTTCATTGACAATATTTTTTTGGGGGGAAATTGTAGAAAATTGCGTATGAGGGTGAGGTAGATTAAAATGAATTTCATACCGTATAAGAGATGGTGAAGAGAGGACAGGGAAATGTGTGAGGGAGAAATGACAATGCGGTATTTTGCAGGGAACATTTTGAGAAAATTATTTACTTTTATTGTTGCACTCGCACTCCGTACCTACAGCAATTTTCTCTACATTAAGTAATGAATACGGGTAGGTGTGGGAGCTTCATTTAAAATCTCCCCTTCAATTTTAAGATGTTAAACGTTCATAAATGAGGACATTGCTGGTTTTATGAATTTTTTTAGAGAGTATTATTGACTCAGGGTTAAATTCATTATTCAGACAGACTTAAATTTTCTTAAGATTCTTCAGGTTTCCCAAAGAATGCATTAAATTTTCATAAATTTTCTTGAGATTCTTTAACAACAAACTTGAAATTTCTTAAGGAAAAATTAAGATTCTTTAGTTTTCTTTAGGGAAACTTAAGGTTTCTTAAGTAAATCGAGCTAATTGCATATTTTTTTTAATGATTTTTATGAATTCCAATGTCCGAAAGCGATCAGAGAAAACCATCGAAAAATATGCATTAAGCCTGATTCATAGACTGACTGAAGAAATTTTAAGCTTAGCTTAAGAAAATTTAAAAATCTTAAATATTTCTTAGGAAATATTAAGTTTTTTTTTAAACAATTTTTAGAGATCTTAAGAAAACTTAAGTCTGTCTGACCAATGAATTTCACCCTCAGTGGTTAAACATATTGGATTATTGACTAAGAAGTTTCTGTATCGAATCTTACTACAGAGTTTTAAAAATTCTTACATTACTTAAAGTTTTTTAATTTAAGATCTTTAAGAAGCATAAAAAATACTCCTGACTGACTTCACTGACTTCATTTCAGGTAAAGGAAAGTATTGGTTTGTCTCATATTTACCCAAATTGATTTTTCTTAATTTTTCATTATTTTCGCATAGATTTTTTAAATTTAAATCTGGCATAATTTGAAATAAACTTTATTATTACCTGATAATTATCTGATTACCTGATTGATTGATAAATTAAAGTATGGCATTCTTATTGGCTATCTTACATTACCTACATCGAAATGTCCGGTAAAAATAAAGTTTAGAAAAGAATAATTTTTGGCGTATCTTCATTCAATAATTTTTTTAAACCCAAAAAACTACCTACTAAAAGAAAAAAACCTACAGGCTTTCATTTTTAAATCCTCTCTAAATACACAATAAATTTCCATTTAATTTTACACCCAACATCGAAAACAGGCCGTTTTATAGTTCATTCACTTTTGGAGGGAAGTGTTTGAGAATGGAAAATACGGCTCAGCAAGGTGGAAGAACTACTTAAAAGCCGGATATTAAATGTGAAGTGTGTGACAATTATTTCCATTTTCAAATCTAAAATAGGGAGAGAATGAATTTCAATTGATCACCCCCCACACACACCAAATGCGGACCCTTCTACCCACGTATAAATTCCAATTCTCGCCAAGAACAAAAAAAGCCGTCTCTGCAAAAGAAATCTTCATGTTGCAATTTTAGCGTCTGCAGAGTGAAATCAATGTGAATGTCATGATATTGAAGATATTGCATGTAGAAAAAAACGAAGAATCAAAAAAACATCATAAAAATTTGCCAGACAAAACAAACATTTAATGTCTTTCGTGTTTTCGCCTTGATACTCTTCCCGCAACAAGAATTAATCGCAAGCGAGAAGGGAATCTTTTGTAGGTGTAAAAAATTATTTATTTCCTTTTATATACAAGATATATTAAATTAGTAACACATTTTTTTTTGAAAGTCTTTATGTTTTTTACGAAAATTCATTTTTCAACTTGAAGAATTTTGTATGGTTTTGCCAATAAAAAAAAACGAATTTCAACAAGGTGTGATTAAGATGGTTGCATTATGAATTAAGGATATAAAAAACAATGAAAAGAATACACGTGGCTTAATTTTAAGGAAATTGTGAAGATATTTCTGCATCTTTGTGTTTGTTCTGTGAGTTTCTTCTAGAGAGAATAAAGTGAGATTTTTTATGTGAATTTGCAATTCGCGTATTTTGTTAATTATTATTAAGCAAATTGAGAAGCTTATTCTTTTTCGCTAAAGCCGACTTCTGATACTCCCCCAGAGACTATAAGAAAAAAAAGAAAAAGAGAATAAAACTTAAAACCGTTTAACGGTATTCGCGTTAAGTCTGGTAAGTCTTATGCACATTTTTGGGTTTAGGCGAGATTGTTTTTAGAACCTAATCACGATTTTATCACCAAGTCTTAATTAATACTCAAAATATTGTTGAAGAATCCAAATTTTTCTTCATTTTCTTTAATCGACTGACAGATTTTCTAGATCCGAATTGTCCGAATTACAGAATATTTTGTTATTCAAATGAAACCTCATTTTGCCTAAAAGTTTAAGTTTCAAAACTTTTAGTTTAAAGCCTAAACCCTACTTGTACACAAGACTTTATTAATGTATTTTCATATCTCTCTTTTACCTCAACGTCAAATTCACGACTAAGAATGTCCTTGGCCTCTTCATTCTTCCAAATAAGCGTAGCGAGTGTTGGGTAATAGTAGATGGACATTTCATTTGGCAACTTAACAATACTTTTCACCACTGACAGTTGTTCCGTAATGATTAAATTCTACATTTTTGCCAAATAGAAAAATATTATTTTAATCCCTCCCGAAACATTTGAACGAACAAATAAAATTAATAAAAGAAAATTTAAATAAAAACTTACCTGGTTCTTCGAATTGTTAACGCAGAAATACCCTAGTGTGCTCAGAAGATCAACAATCACAGCCTGAGTTTCGCCTTTCACATCGGACTTAGGGCCACAATACTTAAGTAAAATTGCTATAATATCTAGGAATTTCAGGGATATCACTTCCTCCGAGAGAACTTTCTGCAAAAAGAAAATTAAAATTTATTGATTAACTTTTACTTGAACACCATCAAGTTGAAGGGAATAAAATTAAAATTAATTTTACGTTTCACCACACAAAAGAGTGATAAGTAAAGAGATTTCTTTTTTATTAACTTTGCTGCAAGTGGATGTATAATAAAATTTATTTTGCAATTCGAGATGAGTAAAAAAGTGTGTCTGTATATTTGCATAAGAGCGGCATCAGGAGGAATTTTCCATCCACAATATTTGATTAGAATACCCCCAAATATAATAACTTCCAGATTGTTTGCACAGTTCTCATTGCTTTTCCATCCCACACAGATGAATCTATTCTAAATATATACATATTCAGTATTGGAGTGAATGTGAGTGCATTCGATTTTCTCTTTTTTTTTTAGTTACTCCCTCAAACTCCTTTCTTTTTTTGTAGGAGTGTCCCCACGTTGTAAAGTATAACGAAAGCCCCCTACTATTTTTTACATAAGAAGAACAATGATGATATCTAAAGATTAGGACATAAAATGAGGTTTTCTTAGCTATAATTTCTTTTTTTTTTATAATTCCAACTTCAATGAAAATCTTTTCTGAAAATATCGTTTTACAAATAAAAATATCTGAGACATGATAATAATTGATTTTCTAATGAATAAAACTCTTCAAGTTTCGATATAATTAAACAAACACTTCTCACCTAAAGGAGTCTCCTTTTGAGAACATTTTCTATTTACTTTCTTATTAGAATGTCTAATATTCTTCATCCCTCTGTATTTAATTGTTAAATATAATTCGACAAAATTTGATTTTAATCATTTTAAAATAATATTGATAAAAGTGAATACGCAATAGAATATTCAGAGTGAGGAGGACGCTTTTAACCCTTCTATGAATTAAGAACGAGCTTGGGATGCGTTCAAATGGGCAAAAAAGGGGGTACGGGGTGTGGATGGAATATCCACACAAGAGGACAATGTATATTGGCTTGATTGACAATTTATCCTTCAATATGTGTGTAAATTTATTCAATTTCAGTATCCTCATCCACTTTGGCGTCAATTCCAATGTAAACACCATCCACAATGGACACATTTGAGAGTCATAAAGGGGTTCTCTACACCACACACAAATAAATTATCTCCCACTAAAATGTTTGATAGCACCAAACATTTTGCAAATTTTGGGATAAAGCTCCATCCATTTGGGATTTCCGCTCCCTACAAACCCCACTCCACTTCAGGGGAAATCTTCATCTTGGCAAAAAAAAATCTTCTTTAACGGAAAAGAAGGAAATGCTTCTTCATTCATATTTTGCGTATTTTTGTAACGTAAAGCATAATGCCTGAAGAAAAATATTATATTTCTGTCATAGCTAATTTTCCTTTGAGACATAAGAGTGAAAAGTCAAGTAAATATTGTTGAAAGGATGGTAAAGGAAAAATGCGCATCTTTGAAAAATGAAATATTAATAATAAATAATGTTTACAAAACCTTTCATCAACTCGTGATGTGTGGAAAATCTTAGTATATGTATTGAGATTTTCTTAAATGTGCAGAAATCTAGTAATAGAAGGAAAAGATTGTTGCCAACAAAGTCATAAAACTGTCTAACCCTTCAATGGCGAGCATTATTCATAAAAAACATTTATATCTTTTTATTTTTTTAACGGTCTTTGGTGAAAATAATCAAATTGATAAAAACAATTCGTGAATAAAAGAGTACAGTGGGACCCCAGTACAACGACCACTTGGTTATACTAATCTCGCGCATTGAAAATTATGAGTGTGAAAAGTACATTTAAGTGGTCGTTGTACTGGGGCCCACTGTATCAGCTTATGGTCCTTAAATGGATCTTAGAAATATATTTTTTTAAAACAACATAACCTAAAAAAATGATTTGACTCCCGACTTTATAATATAACGAAATGTAAAGATTTGATCGTTTTTGAATAATAAAATTAAAAAAAAATTATTCTCTTTTGTAAATGAAACAACAGAGCCTGAAGAAGACAATAAATTTATCGAAATGTCACATAAGAGCATCTGGTGCCATCTGACTGTACTTAAATCCGAGAGGAAGAGAGAGCTCTTTTTACAAATTTATTTTGAAAAGACAATTCCTTGTTTTAGCAAAATGGCAAAATGGTATAACAAAAAACTCTATGATGGACCATCCAATACATACATAAATTAATCTTCTGAAAATTATTTCGCCTCTCAACGAAAACATCCCACCATCAAATATAAAATTCGGTTTATATTTTTTTCCATACTTTTTTTTATCATATTGTAATCTCATCTGTTCCCTGAAATAAATTATTAAAATTTAATAAATCATATAGAAACCTAAATCAAAAGCCTGTCATGAAAAAAAACACGCAAATAGACATCAAAAGATTCTGAAATAATGTAATTATTTTTTTGGGAAATGCACTGAGAAGGAAGAAAAAATCATTCCAACGTGGCCCTTCAATTTATATTTGGGAATCTTCGAAGCGATTTCTCCCCTTAATTCCGAATCGTACCAACAAAACAGGAAAATGATAACACGATATTTACTTTAGTGGTTGGATTTTCCAACCCATATTGTTGAGATAGACAAACACGGGGGTACATGTTTAACTCAATCAATAGGGAAGAACAAACAGTAGCATAATATACAGAGAAGAACTCCCTCATACACACACAGCAAATGGCAAACGAGAACATTGGTAGAATAAATAAAATATATACCAATTTTCTTCATTTGCGTCCAATTTCAAATTTTCAGGAATGAATTAATGAGAAGATTTTCTTTTACAAAGTCCATCGATATGAATGATGTTCAATAATATTCACATCACAGAAAAATGCCTTACAGGGTTAATTATGTTAAAACATTTGAGCCTCTGAGCATAGAAAGAGCATTAAAAGCCCTGCTGAAGCTCGAGTGAATCTGAAAATTTTACCATGAGCCTGAAATTTTTGCCGTGAATCTGTGCCGAGTCTCAACATTTTGTGTGAATCTTATGAAATATCACTGAGTCTCTTGATATTTCTTCAGTGAATCGACTTTTAAGGCTTTTGAGAAGGCCTGGACAAAGTCATTCTTTTCAACGTTGAGAATTATCTTCATTTTAATTAAAAGATTAAGATTTAGGACTTAATACGCGGTGTAAAATTAAAAATGTAATTTTCAGAGAATTAAAATAAATCAAAAATACGAAAATATAGGTAATTGATAGATTAATTATTTTATCAGAACATCGCTGGAAAGCAGTGCTGTTTTATTTTTTGCAAAAATATGTAATTAATGTTTTCTTGTTCGTACAATACACGACGTTAATATTTTTGAAAAAAATGGAAAAAATATTTATTAAACGTGGACCATAATGTTTTGGAGGACAATTGTGTAGTAAATAAGATAAGAAACAAAAAAAATATTTTAACCAAAAACTATACCTACAAAATGGAAAAAAATAAGCTGAACTAACCTGAAAAGTACCGAGATCCGCATTAGCCAATGTCACGATTAAATTGAATGTCGCTGCAGCCAGGGAGACAGTTCTCGGTGGAATACATTCGCCTATTCGTGAGAAAAAGGAGATCAAAATTGAAGAAAAAAAAATACAAAACATGACAAAGCCCGCCCATAGTGTTTGTTGTATCAGAAAGATCATAGAGTCAATTAAAAATTCATGTGAAATATTGTTCTCTTCCCTCTCTCACTGCTTTTTTTTCTCATCTTCATGTTTAATGAAAACAAACATCTTCTGAATTTGATGATTCCACGGCGGTTTTCGTGAGAATTTCATTTGTATATTTTTTTTCATTCAATTTTTCTGTTCATATTTGATCAAACAAATTGCCATTTAACTTACCAATTGGTACTATTGTGGAGTGAAGGAACGCAATGGAGCCAAAGAGTTCAGTCTGTTGGGCTAGAGAGAGGAATTTCGTGGGATCATTTGGTCCTAAATGGGAGAGATGAAATAAAAGAGATTTTTAGTAGGAATTTAAAATCAATTTGATTGAATGAACTACTTCTAAATAAATATTTTCATTCAATTCATTGAATTTTTGAGAAAAAAAAATTAAAAGAAAAACTTTTTTTTACCTTTGGGGCAGATTTCTGCAAACTTCGTTAGCAGTCCAAGAGTTGCAAGGAGTGAGAGTACCACACTTTGATGACTTTCAACGGATTCATGGATTTTTGTACACCGTCTTGTAAGTGTCTCAATTAAGCCAATTAAAACGGCATAGCTGAAAAGATGAAATGGCAAAAATTGAGAACCAACAACTTCGCTGCAACAAAAGAATTTATTTATTTGTCAATGGAAGACGATGGAGGTTTTATGAAGACCTCAAATCGTGGCACTTGAAAGCAAAATTATGTGAATCTCTGAACTATGTTGCATCGCCAAACCATGCACAACATACACGATGTGAGTTCTCACACACTTGGGAATCCGCGCTGGATGTATTTTCTTTTTTTCTCTCGCTCTCTCTCTCTCTCAGTACTGTGTGTGGTGTGAGATTCCAAAGAGCTCTGAATTAATCGTGACAAATGCACCATAGAATCCTCCTTGTAAATCTCTCACACTTCTTGTGCGGAAGCACCATGAGAATTTTCAACATCAATGCACATGACACTCTCAAGTGGGTGGGTACACATACACTCTGTGAAACAGGGTGGAGAAATCCCAAATCCACTTCTTTTTTATTTTATTCGACCACCCTGGCGTGACTATGAATTAAGCTAAGGGGTGTGATTGAAAATATATATACTTAGAACGCAAATTTAAATCAAAAAGAGTTTTTTTTTTGTTTTCAAACGAGACAACCTTTAAAATGCTTTATTTTCTTAGGTGTCACCAAAATGTGATTCACCGCCAAAAGGGGAATTATACTTGAGACTGATTTGGTGGATGGATTGAGGAGAAAGGATTTTATTGGGGATGTGTTTGAGTAAATATTGTACCAAGTGTCAAATACACACGATACTTAGCAAATCCAACGATTTCGTTATTTAGTGATGGAAGAGGAAAAACTTTGTTGCCAATGCTATGTGCACTGCACAGCATCCTGAACTTGTGCTGATTTAAGAAAATTCACGCGAAGAATTACTTAAAGTGCTAAATTTTAAGAAAAAAATGAAATGGTTTCAATTTTAATAAAGTATTTTAACGGTTTTGTAATAAATCAACATCATATTTATCGGAAAAAATTCTCAAGAGCCAATGCAACATTTTTTACTTTCCTAGTAAACAAATTTTGTCAGCCATTGATCAATAATTGAGTTCAATATTGAGTCAATATAGGTCCGCATAGATGATCAATAGTTGATCAATCAGATTGATAAACAATAATTGATCAATATTTAATCAATCAGATCGATGGACAATAATTGGTCAATAGGCGATCAATTAAATTGAAAGACAATTATCGCTCAATTTGTAATTAATCTGATTGATTATCAATAATTGATCAATAGTTGATCAATCAGATTGCAGGTCAATAAATGATCAATCAGAAAAAATTATTGCTGCGCAAGGATTTAAAAATCAACTTCTTTAGTTAATATTGAAATTATCAGGCATGGAAAACTCATGTAGTGTAGAAGAAAATAAGAAGACGGATTTTCGGTCGTTTTTAGGCTAATTATTTTTTATTCTTTGCCGACTTTTCGGACTGTATGAGTCCTTCCTCAGGGTCTACAACATTTAGGCCATGTAGTTTATGTTCTCAAATAACATAACTATAAAATATACGTCGAAATTTTTCTATTTTCCTCTTTTTCGTTTGGAAATTTTTCTATTTAGTTTAATAGAAAGTTTTCTTCCCTAAATTATTTTTAAATTAAACATTATAATTTTAATTTACAAGCAATCATCCAATATAAAATTCATTTATTAAAATAATTCATATCCCTATAGGACTTTCCCAAAATAAGACATTAATATTAATCTCCAACAGCGAAGTAAAGAACAACATAAAAAAACATCCCTGTAGGCCCCTCAGTTCTTCTATTCTTCATCACTGCATTAGTTGTCTACCCCCTGTGATGCATAATCAACTCCCACTTTTTCAATCTGAAGCACATAATATTTCATACTCTCATCATCATCTTCCCACATTGCTCTTTTCTTTCTCATCTCACACCCCTCATCCGTGCATTAAGCAACTTTGAATATTTGGCATTTTCATGCGAGGAAATCTCCGCACAGGAGGGGTAGTAGAAATTAGTCAACAAGGGGATATTGGGCTAAAAGTGGCAAGTTGTAGGGACATTTTGGAAAATTGGATTAAGTACTTCTCTCACAGTCTCAATGTGAGCACAAGAGAGTACAAAATCCATTTAAATTTTCCAAGGGAGCACAACCATGTGCTTCGTATTATGCAAATTCAAACTATATGCATAAAATCACACATCTCAAAAAAACAACAAATCGCCATAATCCCCATTTGCTTCATTTTGCAAATCCTTCCGTCGTGGATTTTATTTGTCTTCATACATTGCGCGTTTTAGAATTTGTGGTGCTAACATACTTCAACTTCAAGAATCATTCAGGAGTATAGGTATCGCACTGATGAGGAGAAGTGTCTCAAAACATACAGCGTATTATGTGTACCAGAAAGGGCCCCCTATTCGAGTGGCAAACCATTCAATTGGCGGTGATTCTTTGACTCTCCATTGACGCGAGTTAGACAAAAAAAGGGCACCAATTGATACTCGATTGCATTGTTGGCACACTTTTGCTATATATTTTGTACCAAATACATACATAAGTAGTGGCCTGGCCTTTGAGTGGCAATTTTTATACTCAAAAGTGACGCACAATTGTCACTGAAATTCAATCGGGGAACAGAAGAAACGTCCAGATTGAAAATCTCTCTGTGAGAGGAAATTTCAACATCTGTCCACGTTACGCTTCATAGATTGAATTCGATCAAAAGGATCAGAGTACTGTGAATGGGATATTCATTGCACCATCGGACTTTTTAATTCCCTTAAGTATGTTATATATGTGGAGGAAGTGCTGTGTTTATTGGTAAACTTTTCGAGATTTATAGGTTTGTGATGAAGGAAACTAATAAAGGGATTTTCCAAGAATTTTTCTTATTAAAGTATTCTCGAAAGAAGAGAATTCTTTATTTTTTTTATCTTACTTCAGGAATTTCTGTAAAATTCCTTCAAGATAACAAAAGAAACTAAAGACCTTAGATTTCCTATAACAATATTAACAATTAAACTGGAAAATCTGGATTAAAATAAATCATAAAAAACCTTCCAAAAACCAAAAAAAAAAATGATAATAATAAACAATTTTCAACACATAATCATGAGATTTAAAAAAAAAAGAACATTTGGTTTTAATCCCTCGTTCGACTTCAAATAAAACTCACCCCTAAATATAAATGAATCACTTCAAAATTAACATCATCATGAAGTGATTCTTCGTTTGCAGAGCTGAAATGTGGCTTTTCCATGGAATTGTATAATGAAATGCAAATAATGCCCTGAGCATAGTGCGATTTAATACCTCCTGAAAACAGAAGGTAAATTCCACCCCGGAGGGAAATTCGCACAAGAGATTCGGTATGATGATGAGAGCTGTGTATATACACACGAAAGAGATCCTGAGGGAGAAACCCGAAAATTTTTGGGGGTGTGATTCACCCGCAGGATGTTACTTAACTCCTCAACCCTTTTAACTCTCATTGCCATTCCTCTCAATCTCTCAAGGACTCTTCCTTTGCCTCCACTTTTACCCCTTTCACCAGGTAGGATGTACATCACACTCCCCACATAATAATTAATATTAAATAATCATCTTTGAATCCCCCACGCACGTACCTCAAGCAAAAATATCACACTCAGAAGCTTTTCAACTACATAATTTTGAGAGCAGAAAGAGCCCAAAGAATTCCATGGAAGTTGTATGCGTGTAATTGAGATGTCAAAATATTTAACAAGGAAAAGAAATCCCCGAGAGAGTGGCCACAGTTGTATTAATAAATACCAGAAGCAGCTGAAAAGGTGTTAGAATTTCAGCCATCCTCAATGGGCCAAAATTTTGTGGTTCTCCCGGAGAAACATCATGGGGCACACAGAGCATTGGCACCATGCTGAGAGTGTAAAATTGATGATGATCACATAATGATGCGTGTAGATTATTCATGGTACATTTAAAATACCCATATTAAGCCCCTTTTCCACACTCATCCTCCTAAACATTCACCTCTCGCTCTCTTACTCTGTTTCGCGCCACTTCTGCTCTTTCTCTGCTCTGCATTTGATTGACTCATCTTCATTGTTTGCACATGTCGCAAATTTCTATTAACACTCGGAGGACTTTACTGGTAATTGGTACCAATTGAAACCTTAAAATCGTCACAGAATAAAATCTATTGGACCTATCTCGATGAATTTAGCATCTATGTGTAGGGAATTTTAATTACTTTAAGATAGCAGAAAGAAAATCTCGAGAAAAGTCTTTTCTTTGGAAGATAATTGAGGTCAAAGTCAGAATCCAACGTGGAGGATCAAATTGGTAATAAGTACCAGTCAAAATCTCATATATTTTAGCCATGGTTTTGAGGTTATGTTTACCCATATTTCCCAAATAGAGTACTCTTGTTCACTTTTCATCGGTGAAAATCATTAATATGGACTATTTTTATTGCCGAAAATGACTAAAAAGTTACTTGAATTATCAAAGTTTGTGATGATTTAGGCGCAATAATAAATAATGCAGAATTGTAGCTAAAAAAGTCGTTTGAATTGGCAATTTTGCATCGATTCTACGCAATTTTTTTTCAGTGACGATTTTCTAAATTAAATATTTAGTAATTCGGTGTAGGAATGCTTAAAGGAGATTGAGAATTAGTGAAACTTTCGATCCTTGTTCAATAAACTGATTAATAATTAATTATTGAGCATATTTTATCAACTGGTACTTATTACCAATTTGATCCTCCGCGTTGTGCCAAATGTTGGGTCCTCCAAGTGTTAACAAACATTTGGTCTCGCACCACAGGGTGACAATGTGATAAAAAAAATCAGAATGCATACACCAAAATGTTTCAAAAAAGGAAAATCTAAAAAGAACGGAAACCTAGTCCACAGAAAATGAAAAAGAATAATAAAGTTCATCAAAAGGTTAATTTGAGAAATTGAGAATAATTCTACGCGGAACATAAGAAACTAGGAAGTTCTATTAGAATGTGAAAAATCTGAAACTAAGTAATTCGGTTGAACATGAGAAACCAGTTACTCAATAAGTTAATATAATTTTAAAAAAAACGATTCCGCAGAACATGAGAAACCTGAGAAAATCTGCAAATCTTATAAGATATGTTGAACTAATTCAACTAATTCCATAAAACTTGAGAAATAAGAAACATGATCCGAAGACATAAAATAATAAGAAAAAAATTACCAGAGAAGATGAAAAATTTCGAAAAATGGTTTCTCTAAACACGAAAAATTAGAAAAATTAGGTTTCTTATAAATAATGCATAAAAGTAAGAAAGAACAATTCCGCAAAATACGAGAAACTAGTAATTTAATCCCAAAAAATAATTTTAAAATAAATGAATCTTTATTAACCCTTTAAGGTTCATTTTGGCTCATACGCTGACCCAAAGACTCGATTTTGAAAATGTTTCATTTTGTATATAGTTATTTTATGAATATTGAGTCCAAATTAGTACAAGACTATGTCTTTACAATCCCTGATCATTTTATGACCACAAAAAGACATTCCCAAGGACTCATAGGATCAGGAAGGTCGAAAAACTGAAAATATTTGACTTGGGATTTTTTACCAAAAATGTCGTATTTGAGCTCAAAAGAACCGCCAAAAATTATTTTTAGTTCAATCAGCTCGCTAGATTGATCGCAGACCTTAAAGGGTTAACGAAATATATTCATAAAAAATTCAATTCAAAAATTTATTTAGTTCGGTAGAATTCTGCAAAACTTGACCTATTAAGTTCTGATTAAAATCCCAAAGTAAATGGCCTAATTTTAATTCAGCAAGATTTTTTGAGGTAACACCCTGTATTTAAAAAAAAAGTCCATCCAAATTCAAATAAGGGTCACATGGTTATGCTTAAAAAAAATGTTTCCTCACCATTGCTGTATCATTTGTGAGAGATATCATAAAAAGGGGGTTGATTATGTGCTGTGAGGAGGGTTGAGGAGCAAAAGCCTCTGCGAAGAGGGAGACAAGGGTCGAAATTGAGCATCAGACAATGAGTATGACAGAAGGATGATCATACTGTGTGTAAATAAATATCAAATCACTCCTCACAGTATGTTACCGATTCAGTGTCTCTATTAAAATCACATTTTTGGCTTATGATATCTCACTCATCCCACCGCACATACTGCCATTTATTATTCCAGTTGGTCCTCTCTCCATGCTCAAGTACCTCCGCGCCTGTGAGGGGTTTTTTTTATTCTCCCAACTTCTGCTGACACTTTCTCCTCAACTCTTTCCACACGCGAGGGACATGACTTTACCCACCACAACCAAATGGAACACCTCCCGCTATAACGCCTGAGATGTCGAGGAATTTTCTGAATATGCTGCAGGAAGTCTGTATGACACGTTGTCATAATTCTCTGAGACATTGTAATTGTCTAATTACTGCCAGTTAATGCAAAGAAAAAAATCTTAAAAAATAAGGAAAATGGAGAAGAAAATAACTATCGAATTTAGAAGCTGATTTTTCATCTCTTGAATTTCATTCTCAAATCCGATAAGATCCATCTGGCATGAAAAGGAAATTCCAATATTATATTATTTCTGGCTTAAATAGACACTCAACTTGTGTGGGCAAAAATTTGAGGAAAAGTTCACCAACTGACTCCTTTCCTGACACTTTCAAAATGTGCCACCGTGAGATGTGAAACATTCCTCCTGCTCATTGATATTTAAAGAAATTTCCACTTGGAAAAAAAATCACTCTAGGTGGCCCAATCCTAAATGGATGATGTGGGCATAACATCTTCTTCCTATTTGTCCGCCAAAATGTCATGCTTATCTGTCTTCTTGGGAGTTCTTTGAAAAACTTCTTCATTATATTTTACCAGTAGAGATGAGAATCAAACTCCTTGAATTTCTCTATATATTAAAGAAATTTGAAAACTCTGTGGATGTTAAAGTATCCAATGGAAGTTGAAGAGAAAATCTAATTTCCATTCAAATTTCATCACAACAAACTCTTCTGTCTTTGCTTCCTCTTTTCCAAAGTAAAACAATGAACTTCTCTATTTATCACTTAAAATTAAATTAATACACAGAGAGATGTACATGAAAAAAGAACACCGAGTGCTAAAAAAAATTTAATTAGAAAAACAATAAAGTTTCTCTTTGTTTTCCAACTTCCAACTCAACTTGAATTTTGTGTTTCTATTTCTTTTCTTAATTTATTTATTTTCAAAGTAAAATTGGAAAATTCCATTCCAAATTGGCCTAATTAGTGTTTTCTTTTATTCTAAAAATTTTATGTTAAGCTATTAGTCATCATAGATGGTTAATAGGATTATTTTTTTATCATAGAGTTTGTAGCTCTTTGGCGATTTCAGTGCACTGAAAAAAATAGTTTGTATTTGAGTTTGTCAAAGTTTGTAACTCCCATACATTTTTTAACAAACATGGAAGTGAAAAGGAGTCAAAGCCCTTTTTTGTCAAAGGAGATTACTTTTTAATCTCCAAGTTTGTTATTTAAAAAAATAATACCCAAGTTTGTAGAAGCTTGTAATTGTTTGTAAAAATTTGTAAGAAAATCCGCGTAGCCCCCTTTACAAACCTTAGCAAATCATTACAAGCTTGTTTATTTCATTTTGTTACTTTTAAAATAAGAGACATTCTTTTAAATGTACATCAAAATTTATTTACATATAACGTATTTTCTATTATAACAAAATATTATGTTTTACATATTTCAAGCATTTTTAAGCATAACCTACAGTATGTAGAGCTGCACGATTGAGATACAGTGGCATGGTGGGCATTCATCGGTCTTTCCATTGACCAAATCTTCCTTCCAGGGGCTTTGTGCAGCTTCTGGAGGTTCATCTGATGATTTTTCCACTCAAAAAAAATTGTATCCTTGTAGCTGCTTGGGTGAAGATCAAGCCGAAGTCACTGTCCCTGAGTTTCTCCAGAAGCTTGATTGTTATTCCATTTTCTGAATATAAATATGAAAAAGAATGTTCAGTCGGAGGATGATGCCATATATTATAAGGGTTATGTTAAAAAATTTTACCTTTTAGTGGCGCCCCAGGAACCCTAAACTGCAGACAAACGATACTTGGGATCCACCACGAAATCGTAAAAAAATCATACTCCATTTTCCACAGAAATTCAATTTTTTCGGTATTTATTCTTAATTTTTCAACGGCGTTACTTCTGATGAAAATGCATTAATTAACAAACCTTTCAACAAACTTTTTCAAAATTGTTTGTTAAAACTTGTTAAGGCACCAAAACAACACACCTTTTAGCAAACTTTATCAAAAATATTTGTTAATGTTTGATTTTATAAACAAACCAGCATACAAACATATTTGTAAAGTTTGTAAAAAGTTTGTTCTTTCAAATTTATTAAAATTTGTTTGCAAAAAATTGTAAAATGTTTGTTAAAGTTTGTACTTTTTTGTATTTTTCTTCAATTTACAAACATTTTACAACCAATGATCTCCAAATACAAACTATGTTTGCTAAATTACACATTTACCTCCAAATTAATATCCTTTAACAAACTTTGACAAACATCGCTACAAACTATTTTTTTCAGAGTGGAACTTAATTATATTGTAGCAGAAAAAAAATCTCCGATAAACGATTTAAAAGTAAAATTCACCAAAAATTTAATAAATTTCGCTTAGGAGAAACCGGGGTAAAAAAAGTCAATTTGCATAAATTCTTATCTGCAGGATTAGATTAGATTATTTATTTATTCATTTGCGATGGAAACTCTCAACTGCGGCAACTGGGACAAAAAATTTTCCTCGATAAGTCATTTTCATGGGAAATTTCCTGGCCTACAAGTTGTCTCAAACCCCTTTTCTCTATCTCCCCGGGAAATATGAGTTTTCGAGCTTTTCCTTAACTCTTCCGCTTGTTTTTAAACTCATCGGGTGAATACAGTCACCAGTGGGGTAAATAAAGTCGGTGGAATTTTCCGACATTTCCAATGATTTTCCACCTTAGAGATTGATAATAGTTGATAACTAAACTTCTCTCCTATTGATCCGCAACAAGAAATTTCATTTTTATATCCACTAAAACAGAGAATTTTGCGATTTTTCCGATTTATAAGTTGGGAGAAATTGGCATTTAAAAATTCTCTACCACCCTCTTTTTACCCCGGTTTCCCCTATATAAAAAAATCTAGTTTATCAACCCAAATACTTCCTGTCCTTTCGTCGTTAATCAATGGTGCAACAACAATGAATTGCTCACAAGCTCTGCCAGAAAGTAGTGTGAAGGAGAGAGGACTTTTCTCTTTTTTTTTTTTTTTTAATAAATTTCCATATGTGCATAATAATTGGGAATTGGGTGTAATTCAGACGGAGAGAGGGTTCGCCTTTTTTTCCTCTTTCACGTCACTCAAATGCATTTCAAAACTATCAAACTCCTGATGCTCATTTTTTTTCCCTCTCACACACACCCCATCTCCCCCGAAGAGTCACGTCTATGAATATATTGGGATATTTTTTATTCCTCACAAATTCATATCGTAAAAATGCGAAAGAGTGTTGAATGAATAATTTTTTTTTTGTTCGGGTCAAACCCCTTTTCCTCCCTCCCCCCCCCCCGCACACCCCATAACCCCACAGAATGTGGCTTTAGTATGGCTTCAAGGGTAGCATATACATAATAATTTTGGGGGAGTACTTAAAGCTCTGACTAAAGTTTGAGGGTGGTGAAACATTTCTTAAAGGTAAGTTGAGCAGAGCAATCTTGCGTAGCGAATTCTCCTCGGGTTACCCTCCCTTAAAGCACACCACCGAGAAGGAAAAGTTGTATCGTTCAATTTTAACTCTCAACCAAAACGAACAGTGGGGGTGCAAGTTGAGGGAAATTTCTCTGGCAACTTGTATTAAAATAGGGGAGAATATAATACAAAAGGGGGATAAAATTTGTTGGTGCGCATGGTTACAACTTCTTCCACTCCATGCACTCACTTCGCATAAATACTCTCGCGCGTCTCTCTACCACTCACCTCATGACATCGGGAAGGCGGTCCAGCAATTTTGGGTGTGACTGCTTCATCGTGAAGGTGGGAGAAAGAGCCACGGTGCAGGCTAGCATGAGTTCGGTTGATAACTCCACGGGTTGCTTCGTGGATTTCTCCTCCGGACACTGCGAACGACAAGAAAAAGGCAGTCAGTCGAAACACTTTATTTTTTTTTTCCTTTTGACTTCAACACCATCTTTCCCACATAATCCTCATCGTGTGGTAACTTCTACGCTCTAGAATTTCCTTTTTTTTTAAACAAAAAAAAAGAATTTCTTTAACTGCTTTTGATTTTCTTTTCGAATTTTCATCAGGACGAAGCATTTCCTGAACATTGATTGAAAGCTTCAGAAACTTTAAGGATATTTATTTATTTTTTCGTCTTTTCTGCCTTTAAATTGAGAAAATTATTAATTAAACTCTCGAAAAAAGGAAAATTCTATCTCAAGTTATCAGCACTTTCTACTAAAAAATCTCTTAATCAGAAAATGTTTTCCTTTAAAGTTTTTAAGTCAGATGTTTTCCTATTTGGCTCAAGCTTTAATTTCATCTTTTTTATCTACATTTTTTACAATCTGATTTTTTTTCTTTTTCAACTTTATCATTTGTTATTTTTTTAAGCTCTTGCTTAACTATAATTTTTAGTCAAAAAAATTCTAGTTGCCATTTTGAAAAAAAAATTAGTTTTCTTTATTTTTTCAAATAACTTTCGAGCTCAGAGCTAAAAAAAATGCATATTTTCCTCATCAAATTACAGTTTTAATGCTGATTATGTGACTAATTTCCTAATTAAATAGAACAAATTCTACTTATGTATTAATTTATTTAAATTTCCTGATCAAATAAAACATTGTCATGACAAAATTTTTTTTCTGATCATGGACGGAATTTACTACTCAGTAAGGCTTATAATTTTTTTCAGTCAGCCTTAAGGTTTTCAGTCAGTTTTTTCAAGTCTAAGATAAGATTTTCAAATTGAAGAACTTGAATTTGATTAAAAATAAATCTTAAATTGCATTAAATAGACAGCAAGTTTATAAAAGTTAAGTCTAGGACTTCATTTTAATATTTATACTTTTTTATTTTATTTTATTTTATTTTATTTTATTTTATTTTATTTTATTTTATTTTATTTTATTTTATTTTATTTTATTTTATTTTATTTTATTTTATTTTATTTTATTTTATTTTATTTTATTTTATTTTATGTAATTTTATTTTATTTATGTTATTTTATTTTATTTTATTTTATCATGGATGGAGTCCTTAAAAAAAGGAAATCTTTTGGGAAGTCTTTTTGATGATTTTTTTTTATTCATTATTTTTTCAATTCACATCCCAATTTATCTTTCTTTGGGCGGAATCCACTACTCAGTCGGGCTTAAAATTTTAAGTCGGTTTTAAGGATTTAAGTCAAAAAGACTTCCCATAAGATTTCCTTTCTTAAGAGCTCCATCCATAATAAAATAAAAAATAAATAAATAAAATAAAAAATAAAATAAAATAAATAAAGTAAAATTAAAAAAATAAAATAAAAATATTATAATGAAGTCTTACATAGACTTAACTTTTATTTTACAATTAAAGATTTATTTTCAATCAAATCATCATCATCACTATGGAACTTTTGAAGGCGCTCAACAACTAGGGCTATATGCGTCAATCAAATCAAGTTCTTTGAATTCTAAATTGAAATCAAGTTCTTTCTTTTCAACTTGAAAATTTTAAAACCGACTTAAAAATTTAAAAAAAAAACTTTAAAAAAAACTGACTCAAAACCTTAAGACCGATTTAAAAATATTAAGTCAGACTGAGTAGTGAATTCCTTAAAAAATTCCTTAAAATCCTTACCTGCAGAGTAACCAGCAACGCATCCAGGAGAGACAATATCGTGTTGCCAAGTATGGCATGCCTTGCTATTTGTGGGCAAATTGAACACAGATTTCTATACAGCTGAACTGCGAGCACCACGGCTTTCTTACTGTACTCCGAATGGGGTTTTATCCCGTCTTCAACTACCTTAACAATGAGCTCAAGCGCATTCAACGAGAGCATGCAGTGAAAATCAGCTGCTTGTGCTTTAGCCACCAGACGAAGGAGTTGTCCTTTAATTAAAATTGCAGAAACATTTATTAAGTTGTTTTAAGTCTTTTTTCTTCACCTTTTGGGGCTTACCAAGTGGCCTTTCCATTCCCTGTGGTCCTCCACCTTTATTCATGATATTGAGGATCTTCGGTACTTCACTATCACGCCGGAAGTGACTCGCAAGTGGAGGCATTTCGGCCAGATATTCAGATGTTCTAAAAGAAATTTGTTAAAAAAAAGTTTTAAAAGTTGGTTAAGAAAAGAAAATTCGCGTTTTTTCTTTACTTGTCAGAGAGCTTCTGACGGAGACGCTTCAATTTCTTCCTGGAAGCTTTATTGGGTTCAATTGAGACATCTGAAACTGTGGACGAAAGATCTCCATCGCAACTACTTTCAGCATTTAGTGCCTGATCGTCTGTATTCCTATTGGGAATCCCCAATTCTTGCGCTCTCTGCCTTATATGTTCAATGTTCTCTTCATGTCTCCTTGCTGATTCCTAAAATTCAATGATTAGCTTGACATCTGAAAAACCACAAATCCTGCTCAATTTTCGTCCTACTTGCTGCTTTTGAATTATCCTCCTTTGAAGCTCTTCTGTTGTTGCTAATTTCTGTGCTTGCAATGCTTGGAGTCTCTCCTCTCTGTCTCTTGCTTTCTCCCTCGCAATCTCCTGTCGCATCTTCTCCTTTTGCTCCTGTAGCTTCCCCACACGCTTCTCTCGTTCTCTCCTGTAATAATTTTTTAAAGAAAAATTAGGAAGGATTCCAGGAAAAATCTAATTTTTGAAATTTGAACTTTACTTAGTCTCCCACATTTGTTCTAAACGTCTTTGACGCTCCTGTTCAAGCTCCAATCTTCGTCTTTCTGCAGCTGCTTCCTTTGCGGCTTTTTCCTCCTATATAGAGAAAACAAATCAGTAAAATCAGAACAGAAAAAACTAATAAAGTTTGTCTAATTGTAAGAAGTGCTTCATACCACACGCTTTTGACGCTCCTGCTCTAGATCCTGAAGTCTCCCTTCATGCTCCTTGCTGGATTCAATAATGTCGAGTCTTTTATTTTGTGCTTCGAGACTCTTAATGAAGGCAATCTCCTTCAGCTTCTCTTCCTCATCGTGAGCCTTCTTCACTTTATCTTTGAGGTATTGCGTACGATTCTCTGCAGCTCTGTGAAGTCTCTCCTCCATTCGCAAACGCTTCTCCTCAATCAGCTGCTGCTTTGCCGCCTTGACATCCTCCACACGTGCCAAAAGCTGCTGTATCTTCTGCGTCTTCTCCTTCTGCAGTGCCTCACGCTTCTCCTGAGCCCTTGTCTGCTTTGCTTGGTACTTCTTCAGTGTCTCATGGAGGGAACGACGCCGCGAGGGGCTCGAGAGTTTCTGATGCAACTCCTGCGCACGACCCGGATGACGTGCAACAAAAGCCTGCAACGTTGCCAAAGTTTCCAGTCTCTCTCCGGACGACATATCCGACAGCAGGGATTGATATTTCATCTCCAACGTCATATTTTCATCAAAAAAATCCATTTCTTCTCCCCCACCCGGCCCATCATTCACAACCAAGTCCAAATCCTCCGTATCAATGAGAACTTCGCAGTCTGTCTCATCAGTTTCCGTATCAACGTCAATTTCCGTATTCTCAAGCTCCCGTATTTGCCGCTCAAGATTTTCCTGCTCTTCCAGAAGTTTCTTCTGATCGTCATCACTCTCCTCGAGATCCTTGTCATCCATCTCATCGCAACTAGACAGATTTATCGTGATACTACTTAGATCCTCAGCAAGGAGTGTCTGAATATTCATGTCCACCTTGGAGATTTCATCATCATCCGGTTCCGGAGTTTTAACTTCAATCAATTTATCCACATTCTTCTTGGATCTTTCCTTTCCGGAATGGAGAGTTTTATTCCTCGAGAGATCAGACTTTTGCCGAACAATCCCATTGACTTTCTTCACAGCTTGATTGGAGGCCTTTGCAGCTGGCACGGATGCCTTGGTGAGAGGAACTTTGGGTTTTGTAGGTGGACTTATTCGTTGATTTTTGCCTGAATCTCCGGATTTTGTCTTGATGGGTTTTCCCTTCTCAGGAATACTTTCGCTTTTCAGAGTGTTTTCCTCGCGATTCTCCTCCGCGGGTGTCTCGTCGAGAAGACTAAGAATCGGAAGGCTCGCATAGCCTGAGGGTTGATTGAAGCGATTGGACCAGTGGAGGCTGGAACGACGTGAACGCGATTTAACAGTCAACCACCCATCATTGGTGTCCGTTGGTAGAGACTTTGGCTCGGATTTGCGATAACTCAGATCTCCACGACTGGATTTGTGCGACGCTACTCCAGAAATGTGCTCAGAGCTGGCTTTTAGGGTACTACTGGAGCTCATCATGTCCTCCTGTGAATACTTCCCGCTACTCCTACCAGGTAGACCTTTCTGTGATGCCGGACGACTATTCTTAAAGTCAATCATCGTACTGGAACGAGCAGAAATCCTCCTGGCTGTATTTGTCGGTACCCCTGGGAATCTCTGGCGATTTTCAATTGTCTTTGGTACAGTCGGAAGTCTACCAGTGCGCTGTATATTTGACACTGTAGACGATTTCTGGATCGTACTACCTCTGGGAGCTGCTGCAGTTGGTGTTGAAGAAGATTTAGCTATGTGGAATGACTGCTGGGACGTGATGGGTTTACGAGCAACAAAAACACGTGGTGGAGGATTTGCGGGCATCTTCCTCACTGGGACGGATTTATTTCTATTCTCCTCACGACAGACGACAATTGAGGAGGTTGGAGATCGTTTTGGAGGCTCCTTCACAGCCGGAACTTTCTTTGTGGATTCATCTTTCTTTTCAGAAACTTCCACAGCGGGCCGTGGTGAAGTAGGCTGCGAAGGAATGGGTTGTGATGTAGCAGGCTGTAAAGCAGGAGGTTGTGGAGAATTCGGTTTTGGTGAAGACATCTGAGTTGCAGGAGGTTGTGGAGGAGTAATCTCTGGTGGAGGAGCAGGGTCTATTTTAGCCGCAACTTCTTCAACAACTTCCGGATTTCCTTGATAGAATCCCTTGATATTGTGCTTCTCCAAGTACATAGCCAATGTGAGGTGATCATCCTCGAGATCCGTTTGAGCAGACTGATCCAATTTCAGTGTCTTCTCAGCCTCTTCCTGCTCCATCAGCTCATTCCAGTCCAAATTCATTGAAATCCTCTTGTCTGTCTCCTCAAAAGGTGCCTCAAGTCCCTTCACAACATCATTTTCCACAGGAGCTTCCTCCTTCCTTACCTCTTCCTTCTTTTCCAATTCATTCTCTCGCTCTGGTGTTCCTTCAATCTTACTCTCCTCCACACTCCTATTGACTATTATTGCTTCCGGTGGTTCAATCTTCTTCGCGGGCTTTGCAGCAACTTTGGACTCTCCCTGCACATGTGCCCTCTGTGATCTCTTCTCCTCACCAGCTGCAGAGCAAGGGCTATTCTTGCCGGAATAATTGGGGCTGGATTTTCCCGAAATTACAGGACTTGAAAGATTTCTCGTTCGAACCTCTGCAAAAGAAAGTTTAATAAATTAATTAAAATTTATATAACTTCCCCCTGATGGACTTTCTTTTAATAATAATTTCACGTTTAATGATTTTCAGTGAGAGTTATGACAAAATGAGAAATTTTCTGCGCCATTATTTTTGGTACAGCTCTGTCTTGTCTGCCAAAGAGAGTTTTTAGCGAATAAAATGAAATTTCTTTGTGAATTTGAATATTTTCTATGATTTCTCACCTTCCTAACTTATCTGAATATAATTTAAATATTTTAAGTTGTGATTTCTTAATAATTTCCCGAAGAAAAATATAAAAATATTCAAACTTACTCGGCACAGGATTACTCTTGCGGACTTCCCAGGCAAGGGAATGCGGTCTGTGTGGCAAGGGTGTGGATTCATAGTCCCAGGAGACACGAAACCACTCGGCCAGAGCTTTAAAATCCCTAATATAGTTCTCAAGCACCAAAATTGTCTCCTGGCATGATGATAGATTCTCATAGCACTCCACTGTCTGGTAAATCTCATTAATCTGCGAAAAGTTCACAAACAAAAAAACCCTCAAAATACTGAATTTCCAGAGATTATTACATCTTCAATTCTAAAACAATAGAACTAACTGCTCTCTTGAGATTGTCAAAAAGTAAGGCCCAGTATCTGGCTTGAAGCTCGGATTTCTTATCCCTTCCCGTCGAGGCACTACGGCTACGAACACTTCGTACCCTCATGGACACAGAATTCTGCAGAGGCTGCTTCCTACCCATGAGAGGCATCTTTGGGGCTGCTGGGGGCTTTCTCAAACCTACAAAAACCAAAGAGAATTTTTTTTTTAAACAAAAAATTAGGAAAGACCTTGACTTTCTTCCCCATCATCTTCACATATAGCTTCCTCCCGGAACTCACTCTGAGCAGACTCCTCCAGAATTCGTCCCTCCATCGTACCATTTATTTCTCCAGCAATCCTAGAAAGTTCCCAGACACACGTTAAATGGGACAATTGGGATTTTTGCGCGCAGAATGCCTTCCGCCCACGAACAAAAAATCAAAGCAATTTCGTGACTCACCGTCTGCAGAGGAAATAAAAGCAAATTAGTGGGAGATTCTCAACGGGCTGTTTTGGGTGCAACACCTGGACACTCTCTGCACCGCACTAATCTCAAAAATACTAATTAAGCACGAAAATTTAAGCAAAATCGCACGTGTTGTGATTTTTTGACGGAAAATTTTGCTTTGTCTCCCCCAATATTTACAAAATATCACTGATATTGCAATTGGTTGAAATTAAGATGAAATAGCGCAAAAATAAAAAAATAATCTTTTTTTGATTAAAACATTTGGATATATCTTGTAAACAAGTACAGAAGTACTTTATTTTCATCTTTACTCAGTAAACAAATGATTGAGCCAATAAACGCTCAATCGCGATTGAATCAATCAGATTGACCAATGATTGATCAATAATTGATGAATCAATTGAACCAGTCTACCGATTGATCAATCATTGGTCAATTATTGATCAATCTCAGGTCATTTCTGATTGCTGATTTGATTATTTCATTTTTGATTACGAGAAAATCAGAACTTTTATTTTTCAGGTGCTGTGTCAAAAAAACACGGTTAGTTTGGCGAATATCGAGAAATTCAGAAATGCCATTCAAATGGGGCTTAACATGGCAAAGCAGAAAGTGAGAAATACCAAGTGCGCCAGAATTGATTTGAATTTTTTTTTAAATACACAAGAAAATACAAAAAAAATGACGCGAACAGAAAAAAAAGAAGAAAACTAATCCTTACGGTCCAACCAAAGCTTTTTGTAAGCAACCGGTATTCATTGTTCTTTCTCACTTGCTCCTTCATATAATGTGTCATATAATACAGTCAAACAAGAAATGCGATTTCTATGTTTTATAACCGCGTTTCTTGTTTGACAGTGACAGCGCAATACACAGTACAGTACAGTTTGACAATGAACAAGTGAGAAAAAAAAATGAAAACGCGTTTCGTTAACAAACGATATTGTCGCCGCCACTGGCGAATTGTGAAAAAGCGCGCCAAATTGTTTCCACAATTTCACCTATATTTATCCGTCTTCATTCCACATTAACTCTCTCTTTCTAAACTCTTTTCCATTGTGGGAGAAATGATCCCAGAAATGCACCGTTTCCCTTTTTCTAATTTTTTGTACAATTTCTCAGTTTATAAAAAGAACTTATGTAATTTCACTTTTTCAATAAAATTTGGCAAGGCAAGTTAAAGTGCAAAATTCTTTGGTTTGTGAAGAAAATAATTTGTGAAAAATAAAGTTCTCGTGTGAAGTGACAGATTGGATTATTATTGGAGGAGATTCAAAGGATTCAAAGAAGTAGGAAGGAACAGCGATCCGAACATTTTCTGGTCATTCTCACCGGAGGAAATCTCTAATAAGTCTGTTACTATTTTTAAGGTAATTTATTGGATTCTTGCTGGGCATATCTCTGGGCTACAATTGTGGGCATTGCAAATTCTAATTCATTTACGAAACATCTTCAAAAGGTAACAACAGTTGTATTATATAGCTTTATGAAAAGATACTTGAGAATAAGCTTAATAAATGTTAAATATTTGGTCCTAAACTTTAGATTAAAAAAAATGTGAAGAATAAATTTTTTTAAAGTAAATAAAATTTTCCGTGAAATAAAGAAATTTTGTTTTATTAGAAAATGCAAAAGCGGCAAAAGCAATAATTTATTATCAATATGATTGATCAATTATTGATAATCAATCATATTGATTGAGAATTGAGCGATAATTGTTTATCAATCTGATTCATCAACTGTAGATCATCTATGCGGACCTATATTGACTCAACAGTGATCTCAATAATTGTTCAATGATTGGCAAAATTTGTTTTCTGGGTATTATTTTTGTCTTACAAGAATTTTGAAAGATTTCACTTCAAGAATTTCCTATAAGAAGTTTTTGTTGAGTCCATGCTAATTCATTCATTCAATAAAATTCTTTTTATTTTTTGTAAAATTGAAAATAATTATTATTTTTAACTTTCTAGCCTTTGAGAGAATCACATTTTCACATATGAGGGATGGCTTATAGGGCTTACCTCGCGGGTTAACTGTCAAAAAAATCAAAATCGTCTCAGTTTCCTTCCCCCGTCGCAACTGGCGCCACGGTCGTGGAGTTTTTTTGCGTGAAGAGAAAAATCATCGTCCAAGTCCACCTTTTTTTCTTACCAATTTTAATGTTAAAAAGAAATCTATACGTCCATAGAATCAACTGAAATCGTAATGTTAATGAATTGAATAATTGTTGAAAGAGTGAATTGTGACACAATGGCTGCGAGCGAAGTGGAAAATTTGCGTGCTGAAGTTGAGCGATTAGGGAGGGATTTGGAAATTGCAAGCAGTGAAAAAATCCAATCTGCACAATATGGGCTGGTGCTGCTGGAGGAGAAGGCTCACCTGCAGCACAAATGTGAGGAGCTGGAGAACCTCTATGAGAATACAAAGCATGATTTGGACATAACTCTTGAGGTAAAAAAAGAAAAATTCCAGGAAGTCATCTCTGTCCAAGAAATTCACCATCATACTGCCAACATGCCAAATGCAAAGGAATTTCTTTGCTTTTCATCTATTCCTTTGACTTTTCCCTGCTGGAACTTTGTGCATTTCCTCCCTGAGGGGCTTCTTTGTTCATTTTCATTGAGTTTCAGTTCAAAAGTTCTCATTTATGTTGGGAATTTGGTGCAAAAATGTTCTCATTTCTGTGACTTGGCCCCCTTTTTCCGTGTGTATCTACCTGTCCGTGACCATAGCAGAGGGGAAAAGAGAGCTATATGTCTGTCCTACGACATGTCCGACATTTCCGCGGAACTTCCAAAACACGATAAAAATTTCAAATTTATTATTAATTATTTAGAGAAATTGGCCAAAAAAAATAACTTTATTGCCATCACGCAAATCCATCATAAACAAGGAATTTATGAACTGTTTTACTGTCGCATCTCCTCCCTCAAATGACTGCAAAAGAATCCCATTACTATTGCCAAAACTCACTTAATCCGTTACTTGGAATTCCTGAATTTCCGCTAAGGAAAAAAAATGGATGAAGTTCTGAAAGAGAGAATCTATTGGTATTTACAGGCTCTAGCCAAGTTTCAGACATCACAGAAAGTGACGACAAAGACTGGCATTGAGCAGGAGGAATCTCTGCTCACGGAAACAGCTGCAATGGAAACATCACTCAATTTGCACATCCTCGAGTTGGAGAATGAAGTTAAACAGGTATGTACAGAGGATGCTGTTAAATCCCCAAAGAAATGTTTTTTATTAAATTTTTTTAAATGAATTCCTTACACACAGCTTCGTCATGAACTTGAACGTGTCGCCAATGAGCGTGACCGGATGCTCCAGGAAAACTCCGATATGGGTCGGGATAAATCCGACACGGAGGCGGAAAAGATGAAATTGAAAGCGGAGCTGAAGGATTTGAAATTTCGTGAAACACGAATGTTGTCAGATTACTCAGAGCTCGAGGAGGAGAATATTTCATTGCAGAAGCAAGTGTCGAGCTTAAGGAGCTCCCAAGTGGAGTTTGAGGGTGCCAAACATGAAATAAGACGGCTCACGGAAGAGATTGAATTGCTCAATTCGCAAGTTGAGGAGCTAACGAATCTCCGGAAGATTGCTGAGAAGCAAATGGAGGAAGCTCTGGAGGCCTTACAGGGGGAACGGGAAGCAAAGTATGCGCTGAAAAAGGAGCTCGATGCACATATCAATCGTGAGAGTATATACAACATTAGCAATTTGGCATACAACATCCGTGGGATGGATGAGAATAACATGAATAGCGATGGGGATGAAGATTTGCCGGCACTCAAGCGTATCGAAGCGGACCTTTCGAGTGAACTCAAATCTCCGGATGGCACAAAGGTTGATCTCTTCTCGGAAATTCACCTCAATGAGCTGAAGAAGCTGGAGAAGCAATTGGAATTGCTTGAAAGTGAAAAGAAGAGCTTAACGGCCAATTTGCGGGAATCCCAGCAGAATTTGGATAAGAGTCAGAGTGATTTGCAGAGTTTCATGTCACGCGTGAGTGTCCTAAGTGCCCATGTTGATGCCCTGCAGCAGCTGAAGAAGCAAATTGATGCTGAAGATATGGCCAAGAAAACGCCCAAGGATGATTTGATTAATGAAAAACTCCGTGCCGTTGTAACGCAGTACAGCAATTGGTTCTTGCTCAGTGGCAAAGAAATTGATACCCTCCGTGCTGATCTCATTGAATTGCAGAAGAATCTCAATTGCCCGGATGCAATGATTCTCCTTCGCAATGAGATTACCAATTTGAAGAATAAACTCCTCAGCACCGAACAGAGATCCCTCGATCTCCAGAGTGACGTTGAGATCCTCACGGCGATCTCACAGAATGCCGGACAGAGCCTTGGCTCAGCACGCAATACACTAGTGGTGCTAAGTGATGAACTTGCTCAACTCTATCATCTAGTCTGTACCGTCAACGGGGAGACGCCCAATCGTGTTCTCCTCGATCACAAGAGCGACGATCTGGACAGTGACTCACTCTCAGCCATTCAGGCACAATTTAAATCCGACACCCTCGCATCCAAGGCGCAAACAATCGAAGATCTCCAAGCACTTTCGGATGCTGTGGAGATTCGCAAGTATGTGGACACAGTGGCGGATCAAATAAAGTATCTCAAGTCCTCTGTGGAGCGCACAATTGACAACAACAAGCACAGTGTACGCAGCTCCACGGCCGGTGGGGAGGATAAGGAGAATCGCGAGGAAATTGCAGATCTGCAGGAGCAGATAATCAAACTCAAGAGTCTCCTGTCCGCCAAGAGGGAGCAAATTGCCACACTGAGAACTGTTCTCAAGTCCAACAAAAATACCGCAGAGGTTGCTCTCACAAATCTCAAGTCCAAATATGAGAATGAGAAGTTGGTTGTGAGTGAGACAATGTCCAAGCTTAGGAATGAGCTGCGACTCCTCAAGGAGGATGCTGCAACCTTCTCAAGTGAGTACTTTTTTTTCTTTATTTAACACATTCTCGGGAAGGATCAGGCCTTTTTTTAGTAGATTTTTACATGAAATTTACATGGCAGAAGGCGGCCATTTTGAATTTTGAATTTAGTAAAATCTGATAAGTCATACCTGCTATACCTGATGAAACTTCCATCGAAAAGCCTCCATAAAGTACCGTTAAGCCGATATAAGGCAATATTACAACAATCGATACATATGGAAACCTGTTTTGATCTATATCTCTGAAACCGCGACATAATTTTTTGTTTGTTTAAAAGGTGTGTCTATAACCTATAACTTACTAATATATAAGATTTAATCGAAATCTTTCGTCCAGTTTTTGAGGTATTAATCGAAAACTTGTCGAAAACTCATCGAAAATTTTGTTTTTGATTGTAGGCCCTCTAGTGGTAACTTTTGAAACTTCCCATGTATAGATAATTGTAGACCTTCTTGAGATCTTTCATTCAAAACCGGTTTGGTTCAAATCGGTCAAGCGGTTTAGGAGTTATGGCCGACTTTCGATAAAACTCTTTATTGGCTAAACCGCTTGTCCGATTTTTGGAAATGGGGTATCGTTGAAAAGGTCTTAAAGGCCCTTACAACATATTAAAATTTCACACCTCTAGCTATAATTGAGCTTCAAACTACGGAAAAATTTTTCGGCGCATACGTTTTTTGGAATGTGGGGACCTTAATTCGTGCTCATCCCAAGTTTGAGCCTGATCTGACGGCTTTCGATTTTGCTCTAAACACAAAAGCTCCGTCTGAAAAAAAAAACACAGCTAAATACTTTAATAGAACAATTTTTTAATATGATAAAAAAATATATAAACACACATTAAACATTCTACTTAGGCAATGATTGGGTAGTCTAGTCACATAATATCACTTGTATAGCACCACGCATTCCTGATCACGTTCTAGCAATGAGTCTAGTTGACGTGATGAGAATCCTCCTGAGCAGCAAATTTCGTGTGTACATGTACGCCCTGTGAAGGGTTTATGCTGTCTCTGGGGTGCCGTAGTTGCGGGTCTAGCTGTAGGTAGGGGTCGTGAAAGGCGTGCTTCATCTGGGGGATGGTGTCGAACTGATAGACTAACCGGGTAGCGGTGAACTGTACGAATGAGTCCTTCAAGGAGGCCAAAAAGTACCATTTGGCGATCATTTATTGAAAGTGCGGCCGGGTTAAAGCGCACACATATCTCCCCATATGTTGCACCATGAGCCATACTTGCAAACATCCGAAAAACATCGCGTACATCGCACCTAGAGTTGAGCAAAACATAATTTTTATTTAAAGTCGTATTTTTTTTTTAAGAACTCTCAAGAATAGAATAGAAGGAATACTCACCTAGCAGGTACTTTACTACATTGAGCGATACAGCGTTTCTGTAATCGTGGACATTTAGCCAGGTTAGCTAGGCGGGGTGTAGGTCGGTACATGTTGCTGTATTGGAAGAGTGGTACCAAAATGGCAACACGTAGAACGACTAAGTGGCGAATGCATTCACGCACGAGGTCCAGTGCAACGTCTGCAAGGGCACTAATACGACCAACATGATTGAAGCCTGTAATGTAGGGGAGTAATCGTAGTGTCGTCAGATCCCATTGATCCTTGTCGTAACCATGAAAGCTTGGCAGTATAACAGGTGCTTGATGGGCTCCAACAATCACACCTGCTGCTGATTCTCCACATTCTGGTTCAGTTACGCACAGTGGTATGGTAGTGGTGCCTTCTGTGGAAAAAAAAAATAAGAGAAAGTAAAACTTAATTACCTAAATTGGAACATTTTGGAGTTTTTGGCACAATGAGTAGAGCACTAGACTCATATCCAAAAGATTGTCGGTTCGAATACAAGCGTTGTTGTATTTGATTTTTTTTTATTGACTCTACATTACAGAAATATAAATATTAAATGTAATCAAATCGTTTCCGGCGCTTCTGGAATCTGTAGAGAGTCTCAAAAGCTTTTGAATTCTATAATATTAATATTGTAATCCCTAAGCTGCTAGACACAGACACACTACTTGAAGAAGAGTAATGATTTCTACAAATAACTTTCTTATCAATGATGAAATAAATTTTTTTTCAAGAGTAGAAGAGGGTAGACAAACTACCTTATCCTCACATTATTTAATATTTAATGAGAAGAATGTGAATCCTATTTGAGGTTTAAGATTCTTTTTATTTCTTTCAAACAAATAGTTAAGAATAGTTTAAAAATTTCATAATTATTCCAATCGTTGTTAAGATAATAAACTTTATGGATTTAGATTCCAAAAAAAAATCTATATTTGATTCTGAATATCTTGCAAAAGATTATTTTTTATTCAGATTTCATATTTTCGCAGTTTTTCGCGATTTTTTGCGATTTCCGCGGATATTTTTGCGAGTACTCGCAATTTCCGCGGATTTTTTCACGACTTCCGTGGATTTTTCCGCGGTTTTTCGCATTTTTCCAATGAATAGAGAGCCAGAATAAAAATCATCGGATTATTCGCCAAAAATATCGAAAGATTCGCCAGATAAACACCCCTTGAAGGAAATGAAAAGAATATTAGTTACTCTGGAAACTGAATTTATATCGTTAAACCCAATAAGCTCAAATTCGCCCCTTTTTACGGTATTTAATTTAATAAAAAGTACATAAGAAATACAAATATCGTTAAAGATACACAAAAAAGATATTTAGAAAAAAAAAATCGTGATCAGCAACAGCAATAAAATCACTGGCGTTAAATAAACCACAATAATGTTAGTAAATACAAAAATTTAAATACTTAAAAAAATAAATAAACAAATTAGCACCAAAATCATCCTACAGATCAAAAGAAAAAAAATAAGAGGAATTTTTTCAGTTCCATTTAACATTAATTTGCCTCATTTCCATCTCTTATTTGATTAAAAATAAACTTTTTTACTAACCTTGCAGTAAACAAATCCCGGTGCGATTGATATCATTTCGGATGCGCGTTAGAAAGTTTTGGAGTGTTTGAAAAATTTGTTCATTAGTTGCATGTGAAAGCATCTTATCACTTAATTCCAAATCCATGAGATACTCTGTGAGTTTCCGCACAACTGGCTCAAAGGCCACTGAACGGGTCGTAGGTCGAAAGACGAAACAAACATTGAAATGGAAAGCATTACGTGCATAGCTATTGCTGAGAATTTTCTGTGGATACCCGAGAATTTTCATTCCCAGCATTGAGAGGCAGATGAAGGTGCGCTGTAACTGTTGCACCTTTGGTATGATGTACCGATTAACAGTTTGAAAAACTTCACGCGATACAAAATCCGAGGGGACTTGTATCATAATCCTCGGACCGGCAATAGCGTGGAATTCACACAGAAAGATACACTCAATGGGATTCCTTTCCCTCTTCATGATCGCTCAAAGACTGAATGATCTCTTCTACTACGACTCGCTCCGAGTTGAACCCACTTTATTTGTTCACTGATAGCAGCCACCATCTCCATCTCATCCCAGTTCAACGCACAACAAGACACACACGCTCTCTTTCTCTCTCGCTTACCCGCATTTATATATAAAGTAAATTAACGCAATGGCTCTCCAATGCTAATTTAGCAAGGCTATATTGGAGACAACATTTTTTGATTTTTAAGTCTCTCTCTCACTCCCTCTCTGCAAGTCAACCACTTGCTTTTTGACCTCCTTTTTGTAAATTCAGCAATTTTTGAATACTCTCATTTTGAATGATATTTTAAACTTGTATCACGCACAGATATTCAATCTTTTACGTTATTTCAACAAAAAAAATGTCTTTTATCGTAAAGTCTGTTTGTTCACCTTTTCCTTCAAGTGGCTACCTGTTTGATAAGGTTTATTAAGTTCTTAGGAACTTCTTTTCTTTTTAAAGTTATTTTTGTTTCAACTTGTGCTTTAATGGTTTTTTTTAATGGTAAAGAGATCTTATATGGGATAGTGCAAAGTATTTGAGGCTCCGGTTTTTTTTCTTTCCGTTCTTTTTGGAAAGAGTTACAAGTCTAAAAATAAGTCAGAATTGTTGTTTTTTATCGCCCTACCCTCATTGTACAGATTACAAAGATAATGGATATAGCTTTGATATGATACTACATAATAAGAATATTCTACAATATTGCTATAAATTGATCAATTGAGAAATTCATCAATATAAGCATGATACACTTACAAAGGAGATTATGCAGAGGCCATGTAAAAACTTTCTCCATCGCAGAACAATTTTGACCCATTCAATCTTGTAGAGAATAAAAAAAACATTGAAGAATTGCGAAAGAAACTCCCTAATATCCACTGGGATGACAAAAAAATGCAAATAAAGATTGCTAAAAATATCAATTATTGCAACGCCATTTGCAATTTTTGTCCCTCTAAAAAATGTTTCAAAACTTTTTTTTTGTAGATTTGTCGCGCATTTTCCGCGGTGATTTTTTTCTTTTTCAATTTTGAACAAAAAAAAATTAAGGAAAAATCTTGACAAATGAACACTATACTAACCCTTTCGCGTCCAATGAGAAACATTGAAACACGCGCTCTTTTATCACGAAATTTATTCTATAAACGATCTCAGAGGACATTTTTCGGGCAAAACGTCTTCTTTGTGTTCTTTTGCGTGAATTATACACGCATTTTTTAAACTAGAATACAATCACCTAGGGGCTGAACGTAACCTAAAAAAAGTAGGGGAACGTGGTCCAATTCCGACCTCCAAAGGTCTGCACAGGATGAGAAAAGAATGATATAAAATTAAAGGCAATATTTTTAAATTTGTTACCATTTTAAAGCCCATTTAATGCTCTTTTAACTCCCATAACTTTCTACTTTAAAGTTTTATCAATTTTAAGCAATAGCGGATTGAAAAAGGTCTCAAGAGGTCCGAATTGGGCCACGTTTCCCTACTAATTAATCTAAATAAATTTTAATTTTTATAACTAAAAAAAGATCTAACTAGGAAGAACAATTGAATGCATAAAAAATTGGGAAAATAAAATGTTTCATCTTTGTTTCAACGTATGAACCAAGGAACGCGAAAGGGTTAACCGTACTTACCCTATTTATCAATAAATCTGAAGAAGTTCAGGAATTTTTGTGATTATTAAAAAGTATTAATGCAAAATAATCTAGAACAGTCAATTCTCCTACGTTATGTAAAAATTCGTTTGGAAGTTCTTAAAGTTTTCTTTTAACTTAATTCTTTTGATTTTTGTGACAATATTTTTTGGCGGTTTTATGCTAAAAACTGCAAAGTTTTCTTCTGAGATTTAAAAGGATTTCTCTTCCTAATTTTGCAGGTTTGAGAGCAATGTTTGCAGCAAGGTGCGAAGAGTACGTAACACAGGTGGATGATCTTCATCATCAGCTCAGTGCAGCTGAAGAAGAGAAGAAGACGCTGAATCAACTGTTACGGTTGGCGGTACAGCAGAAACTTACCCTAACACAGCGTCTCGAAGAAATTGAGATGGATCGGTGAGTACCTTTTTCTTTTTCTTTTCCTTGCAAGGGTTATTTTGGGGGTGATTTTAACGGGTTATTCCACTGTAGGGAGATGCGTCATGCCAGACGACCTATGCCACCAGCACGTGGTGGGTCCAAATCCTCCTTTTCACGGACACCAATTAGAAGTAACACCGGCAACAATTCCAACCCCAATAACTTCTTCTAACACGAACTCTCAATGCATCGCAAGATTTTAGCTTTAGTTTCGACTCTTCTAAAGATGTAGGAACTATCTTGTTCAACTACATCATGCAAATATCTCTTTTAGGTTTTTTTGCGTCTTTGGAAGAGGATGCAATCCTTTTTTTTTTTTTTGATTATTTTTGGGTTTTCTTGGAGAAACCCAAAAGAAAGAAATAGACCAAATAATTCATTGGGAAGGTTCTTATTGCGATGAATTGCCAATTCCTTTATTTTTTCTAATCACATTTTTGGCAATGAAATTGATGAAAGTTTATGAATGTGGGGAACAATAGTATTAAAAAAGAAGAATTGTAATTTTTTCTACTTATTTTCCGCAAAGTTCGTAAAAGAAGAAAGTTTTCTACAGTGCGCAAAAGAAATTGATTATTAAAGTGATTAATTTATCTAACACAATTAAAAACTATATAATTATTAATTATATATATTTTTATAGTGCAGACACATCTGCAATATTCCTCAAATTAATGCCCATAATCGCGATATATTTTTTAAAAAATATTATATTTTTTATTTATTCAACACCAATATTAAATTGTTATAATATAATTATCAAGATTTATTAGAATTTAACATTTATTAACCCAATTTATTATTTAAATTGCAATATAAATCACTTTTTGTGCTGCAAATTTATTCTTCAAAAAAAAATCATTGAATTATTGTATACTCTAACAGAAGAAAAAGAAAAATTTTGTATTGTGACGAAAATTGTAATGTGCAAGTGGAAGGAAAAACAAATAATTTAACACGCATCAGTGTCCCTAAGGATACAACATAAAAGAATTAAGTGAAAAAAAAATGCTACAAAAATTGTATAGACAAAAATGCGTCCAAAAATGTTGAAGGAATTTTTTCCTTATTAGAAAAAATCTTCCGTTTATCCTGAGAAAAGAAAATAAATAATAATTTCTCTCCTGAGTTGTTGTTAAAAGAGCATTAAGTGGTTGAAAAAAAATTGTTAATATCTCACGAAAAAAAAATTTCTCAAATACCGAGCCATAACATTAAAAAAAAGTAATAATGAAAAGAAAAAATAAATATTTCGATGAAGGTAAAATGAAAAAATAAAAAGACAAAAGTGTGTAATTGGATTTTTTAATGTCACCGTCCCTTGTGCGTAATGTTTAAAAGACAAAAAAACGTGGAAAAAATAACGAAATAATATATTTTGCAATGAATATTGTAATTAAATGAAATAAAATAGAAAAAAAGCCACACACTTCCGATGTAATATGTGAAAAAAAAAAGTAAAAGAAAATCCTTCTGAAAAGCCCGCCAATTGCGGATTTGTTACTTGAATTTGACAGAAAGATTTGACGTCAAATTCACTTCTGTCAAAAATTAACCTCACTTATTTTTAATCAGCTTGTCAAATGCTTTTTTGTTTCCTTTTCTTTGCATTTTTATGCTAATCCCTGGATAATTTTAATTTTACTTATTGTTTGGAATTAAACGGGATGTCTTGCTTTCGCTTATTTAGAGCGAGGGAACGGGAAAATGAACTTTTAAGGAGTAGAGAAAAAATACATAAAAATGAAAGTAGAACACCAACTAAATTCAATATGGTGGGCAAGATGGGAATTATGAAATTGTAAAAAAAATACTTAACGTAGATGAAAAGAAAATTATACTCTTTTTTTGCATTTTCTACTTTTTTTTTATCAACTTACTAGTGCGCTCTGCATTATTATATTGTAGCTTAGTGGACTTTAGAGGAATACATAAAAAAAATATATGTAGAAATATCGATTTGAATCACAGAAATAGAGACGAATAGATTACAAGGAAATAGAAACAGAGATCCTTTTTGTGACCTAAACAGCAGATTTTACGTTTCGTCCCTGGAAATTAGGGATTTTAATCAAACTGCATAGACATTACTCAATTTAAAAGAGATTTTACCAGAAAAAAGTTTTACATAGTAAAAAAATGCAAATTTCACGTAATTTTTACATAAATACGAATAACAAATCGTCCCTATTTTCGATCCCATAAATTTTTCAAGAAGAAAAACTTCACTAATGTGATGAATCTTTTTTTTTCGAATAGAAGTGAAAAAAAATTTTAAAAAATTTGAAAATTCCATGGAAGGGATTTAAAAAAAAATCTATATTGAATATTGAAGGCAAAAATCTGTAAAAAAAAATAAAACAGGAGATAAGAGTGGCGATTAAACACTTGAAATGTTGTTTATATAACAAAAAAATCTGTATTTTATTTAATTTCTTTCCTTGATGGTGTCTTACCTTGGTAAAGAGCTTCTTGAAAGAAAAGAAACCTTAAATATACCAAGAACTAAACTAACTGCCAACAAGTCTGTGGATTATCCTTATTTATCCATAGCACCCAGAAAAATTCACGTTTTCCAAAGCTTTCGGCTCCGTTTGAAGCCTTCTTCAGTGTCCAAACGTGGGGAAATTTTCCCTATCTTTGGGCGCGTCACAATTAGGCAGAACGAAAAGGCATCTATAAACTGGACGGAGCTCAACTACGTCAACAATTTTCATCACAAAGAATAAAACTAAAGGTAAGTTAAAAAACAAAAGATTTTTTTATTAATTTATTATTCATTCAATAACATTAACAAGACTTTTTAAGTTAGTATCACGAAGCTCACAAAAAATCTTTCATAATTCTTTTTTAATACTTTTTCCCTCAAAATCAAAAACATTTCAATTCAAATTCAAAAATTTAATGTATGATTGAAATTTCACTTTCAACTTTGAGGAATTTCTTCCTGTGTAGATCTTCTCAAATTTCTTTCTAGGAAATGTCCGTGGATGATCATTGGCCAACATCTCCAGCATATGTGGTCTCCCTTTGAGATGTTCAAGAATTTGTGGAACGAAATCTCCATTAATATTTGGGCATTTCACGACATTCAGTACTCTAAGATGGGGACATCGTTTAATCAGCATTTCAAGTCCTTTTGGCGTTACGGGAGCCCATTGGATTTCAAGACGTTGCAGCGTATTCTCACACGAAAGGCTCTCTAGTGTTATATCTGTGCATTTGGACGATGAACTTAAGTCCAATTCCTTGATATTTGTTAAGTATCTGAGTGATTTTTCAGTGTCTGCAGTGATTTCTTTGTCCATAAGTACCAAAGATTCCAATTGATTGTGAATGGAGACCTTCAGAAGGAGCTCATCCATGTTCCATTCGGATTTTTTTCCACAATCAATTTGCAAATGTTTCAATTTTGGTAAATCAGCCAAGATGAGGTAATCATTCATTGAGATAATACGATAGTTTGCAGATATTCCCAAAGTTTCCAAATTGCTCAAAGCTGCAATGTGTTGGAGGCAAATTCTATCAATCCATGAGCAATTTCGTACATTTATACTCCTCAGATTCGGATGTTCCTCGCAGAATTGTCTAAAGAGTTGAGGATTAACATTATGGCAACATTCTAAATTTATATCTCTTATATTTCTCAGTTCTACAAAGAATGTCCCATTGATCTCGGGATTGTTGGGTAATTCCAGTACCTCAAGTTGATCTACCTTAAAGAGACCCTGTAGAATTTTATCAGTTGCATCGCAACCATCAAGTTTCACAACAGTCACTCCGGTGAAAGCTGTTGCCATTTTTGCAAGTGATTCATCATCCATTATTTTGAACCAATGAAAATTAACATTCCGCAATTTTTTTAAAGTACATTCCCACAAAGTTGGGGATCTGATGGTCATTCATCCTAAATGTGGATGCCTTAGCTGTTAGGGTGTGAATACTAGGACCGACTCTGGATGCAATTGCAGTTGCTTCTGCAATTGGTATTTGTTTCTGCATTGCAAATTTATTCCGAAGAAGATGATCAGAGAAATCCAATGTGGTGTAAGTTTTGTAAACTTGTTGTGCAACTGCTTCAAAGCGTTCGCAAACTTCTTCAACCCTTATGAGTTCCTGAAGATTCAGGTAGGACAGAATGTGAAAGAGACAGTCGTCATCTAACATTTTGAGGATTAAATTGCTGTCGTCGTATTCAAGCATTCCATTCTGCTCAACTATATCAATGTCCATGTTTGAAGGTGGAAGCTGAGATGAAATTAAAAAGGAGAAATGTAAGGATTCTAAACTTGTTAGGTTTAGTTGAAAACTAAAACTTCTTATACTTAAACGACCAGGGAACTAAACTTAAAAATGAATTTCCCCAGGTGACCACTCTCTATGATTCACAAATCACAACAGCCATTATCATTTTATCATTGCCAAACTTCTTATCATTGAAATGATATCTATATTGGGAAAATGTCTTAACCCACAAATGAATGAATGAATAAAAGGGCTAATACAATGTCATTTTACAAGATTTTCTCAGCATTACATTTTCTTTTCTTTCGCTAATATCACTCATCATTAAAATCTGACTTTCTCCTAACTGTATCTGGTAAAGGAAGTATAATTATGGAGGTCTTCCTTGAGCCTTCCCATCGATGAATATGCAGACCAATCAAATGATCAAAAGTAATTCAAATCCTTTCAAGAGTTTTAATTTTTTCAAGATTTCATAACTTGAATCTTTAAAATCATGTAATTCTACACAGTAAAGTTTTCAAAATCCTAGCGATTCTTCTTGAGTTTAATTCTACTAACAAAATTGATCAAATAACACTTTAGTTTTCTCACGTGTTTTCTTAGTAGAAATACAAGCTAATCCTCTCGTAGAATACTCTATGTCTAAAGCTTAATCCTATCTGCTTCAATGTCGATCCTTCTGGTTCCTAAAGACATCCCTGATTTTCGATGAGATGTAGGCCTTCATTCCTCTAATCCTCTAGTCTAAATTTCTTCTCCAAGATTTATTATCATTCTTTCGTGACACAGTCTAGCTCGTCTAGCAAGAAGCTCCATAATTCCTGTTTTCCGGTAATCGCCCGGCAAAGGATGTTTCGTCCAATAAATTACGCTTAATTTCCCAAAGCTTTCAACCCTTATCCAGGCCTTTCTAAGTGTTCGTTAAAAGATCTTCTGGACACGTCTCTTGCCGATGATCTCACCCACCTCTAAAATTTGTAGCTTCTTGAACATTCTTTCAGCCACTCTGAGAGAATTCATCACTTTGTAGGACATACTGCTTCTATAATCACGATAAGCTTTACCCAGCAAACAAATTATTGGCGGTATTCTAAGATAAATATAAAGATCAAAATAAAGAAAAAAACCAAGATTTGGTATTCTACTTTAAAATTCCAAGAAATTTTCAGGATAATCTTGGAAATTCAAAATATTTCAAGATTTGGTATTCTAAGATAGAGATTTACGGTCGAACCATAACCTAAAAATCTTGTTTCTTCATACAACTTCCAAGACTTTTAGTATTCTGAGATACGAATCAAAATCAAAATAAAGATTTACAAAATGAATTGTCAAAAGAGACTTGGATAAAAATATTCCAAGATTCTGCATTCTACGATAGAGATTTACGGTCTTATTATAACGTAAAATGTCTTGGATTTATGTGAAATTCCAAGACGGTTTTGGGGTCCTTTGAAAAATTGGTTTTTAAATGAGGTAAAGGCAATGTAAATTCAGTATGGGAGATATGAAAACTCTTGTACAAATATGGGATGCAGATGCAAAATGACGGGTTTTTGCCGGAATTGTGTTCACTCCATCTTGCTAATGATAGAGTGACCTCCGGGATGTACCAGGATTGTCAAATCTTGGACAAATACGGGATGTTGGTGCAAATTTTTTTGTTTTTCACTGGAATTGTGGTCACTTCTCCTTTGTAATGGTGGAGTGACCTCCGGATTGGGGATCTCATCCCCGGATTGACACATCCTGGACAATCCTGGGATGCTGGTGCAAAAATGTTTGTTTTTTGCCGGAATTATGGTCACTTCTCCTTTGTAATGATAAAGTGACCTCCAGATTGGGGATCTCATCCCAGGATTGTCACATCCTGGACATTCCTGGGATGCTGGTGCAAAATTCTGGGTTTTTCGACGGAATTGTGGTCACTCGTGATTGGTAATGATGGAGTGACCTCCAGATTGAGGCTCTCATCCCAGGATTATCAAGTCCTGGACAATTAGGGGATGCTGGTGCAAAATTGTGGGTTTTTCGACGGATTTATGGTCACTTCCTATTAGTAATGTTGGAGTGACCACTACTCTGGCGAAAAAACCACAATTTTGCACCAGCATTCCCTAATTGTCCAGGGCTTGATAGTTCTGGGATGAAATCCCTAGTCCGGAGGTCACTTTATCATTACCAATGAGAAGTGACCACAATTCCGGCGAAAAACAAACATTTTTGCACCAGCATCCCAGGATTGTCCAGGATGTGACAATCCGGGGATGAGATGCCCAATCCGGAGATCACTTTATCATTACCAATGAGAAGTGACCACTAATCCTGCTAATGAGGCAGAAAGCACCTCTCCGACAATATTCATTCCATTCCCGGAGCAATAATGCCTGGGTGGGAATAATAGCCGAGATTATACAATCAGGGCTCCTGGATGTAATGGCAATAGGGAAGAAATTCCCATGAAGTGTTTAAATTTCGTTCAATTATCATCCGAGAGCGAACGAGAAAGCGCAATAGTAAAAAATTAATGCGTTAGAAAGAGATATCGCTAAAGTTTTCTTGGCGCGAAGCTGAAACCAAGAAACTGACAAGTAGGATAACGCAAATTTTGATTTTACTTTCCTGGATAATTCGTCGTAAAGTAGAATACCGACAGTCTTGGTCTTTATTTTGATTTTTATCTTGATCTTGAAAGGTGTCTCTATCCTAGAATACCACCCTATAACTCCGGAAGTTTTATGCAGATTTAACCTGCTGGCCGCCAAGACCTTGGAGCTTCCTTAGAGCGCCAAGGTGGGGTCGTTGAACGACCCCATGAAGGAAGTCGATTTTCTCATAAACTATAAAACCGGGAACTGTCGGGTCACTACCTTTAGACTCCTTATATAGTCCTCTTGCCCCTTGCATCACAAATTCGCCACCCGGAAACACGCAGAAGAAGATATTAGGGAAAAACATTTTTCACTCATTTTTCACTATTTCTTCGTGAGAAATTTGCCACGAAGTTGACCGCAACTGCTATTTTTTTTCACTACTTCCCCACATTCCCCTCACTTCCCGCACCGTGATAAATGGCAATATTTCTCGAATATTCTTTATTGTTTTGCACATTTATATGCTTCTAATTATGTTTTATGTTGTTTATGTTACTTATTCGCGATAATTCTGACACTGAGATGGTAAAGTGAGAAAGTAAACACGGTTGTGTGTTCAACCCCCTCAACCCCCTTCAACCATATGATTTATGATGTGACTAACTTCATTCTAAGAAATTTTCCGCAGCATGGCCGTTACACAAATTTTTGAATTCCCTTCTTCTACATTTTCCTTAATATCTTGTGGTGGACGGATTGAGCTGAAATTTTTACACAACCTCCTCAGATAACTAAGGAACTTATTTCCAAAAGATGGGAATGGTATCTTTTATATTTATTAAGTTATAGCACGAAATATAGGGCTGGGGTCGTTCAACGACCCCGCTTGGCGGCCTAGAGGTTAAAGAAAATAAAGGACTATTGAGGAAAAGACATTCCTTCTGGAGCTTGTTAAATATCAAACTTAAGGATTAATACTTTGTAATTCTTATTTAAATTAAGGAAGATTAGGAAAAACTTCTTCTAAAACTGCTAAACAACTACAGCAAAGAAACCTCTTTTACTGGAAGTTTTAACTGATTAAAGTGGATGATGACAACACACTGTAAGATAAACTTCTAAAAAAGGCAAAAAAAAGATCAGCAATCAATCAGCTGATTGTTCGTTCCGGCAAATAACTTCATATGCCAGAAAATCTAGAAATCATTGTTTTTGTCCTATTTTCTCTGAACTAGTCTATAGAAAGATTAACTTCCGATTAATCTTCTTGCTGGTTTTACTACAATTCATCTGATAATCTTAAAAATAATCATCCAGCTTTGATCAGTGTAAACTTACTCCATAACCTATAAATTCAGTTGGTTGAGTTAGGAGATCGTCGGTTAACAAGCATATGCCGCATAAATTACAATAGAATAATTGCTCATTCAAGCGACGATTTACCAGCTAGGTTCTCTTTCGGAACAAAATTTTTAGGATCCAAAAAAAGGGGTTAATCAATCCACTAAAAAAAGAAATAATGAAATCAAGTTTTTTATAGATCTAATTCAAAATGAGCCCTAACTTAGCGTTATTTTAATGTTTTTATAAAGTTGAATTAACCGATTTTACGTTTTTTTTTCAGAAAGTTCTAATTAAAAGAACCGCTAAAATATTTTTATTTTTACAAAATACAAAATAAAATTAAAAAGCATTTTTTTTAATTTTAAAGCTTTACGGCCCCTTTTCAAGCCACAAGGCCAATAAAAAAATATAAAATAAAATAAAATAAAAAGTCAAAAATTTTTATGGTTGATAAACCCCCATTACCTTCTAATGCTTTTGTGGAAAGATTTCTGTGGAACACACATGGGGGAATCGTTTTTCTCCATTCAAAGCAATTTCTATACGGATGATAGTCGTCCGAGTGTCGAGGAAGTGTGCACGAGAACAGGCAGGATATGAATTTCGCCCAGTCAATCCTCCAAAAGTATGGGTGGAGCGAGGGTAAGTTTGTGAATCCGTGTGGCGCCCCAGGTGATCGCTCAAATGACACGCATCTTGCTTTTTAGGTCAGGGCCTAGGGAAGCACAATTCGGGCATTTCCAAGCCACTGAAAGCCAATCTCAAGTTCGACACGAGTGGCCTGGGTCATGATGGTGCTGCGGAATTCAAGAATAACTGGTGGGAGAATGCCTACAACAGTGCTTCGGCCAATTTAGACGTCAAGTCCGACGGGGAGTCTGTTAAGATGGAACTTAAGGATGGGGAATCCATTAAAATCTCCACGTGCGGCTATGCAAGACCAAATCAGAGTGATGCCACCAAGTCTTCCACGTACGGCAACTTTGTCCGATGTGCCACACTCACTGCCGAAGGGCGGGAAGATCGCATTGAGGAGGAAGATGGTGATACTTTCACGGATTATACGCCATTGGCAAGACCCGCCCTCAATGATGATGACCTCTTCCGTGCATGTGGTGGACGAACAGCTCATAAGGGTGCTCGGCATGGGTTAACGCTATCCGGAAAGCTTGCCCGTTTAGCTGAGCAAGATAATTTACTTCTGCAGAAAATGGGTAAGTCCATGCAGTTCTTTGTTCTCTCTGTCCAGCACTCACACCTCTGACAATCCAAAATAAGGGCAAATTAATGAAAATTCCCTCAAAAAACTTTCCAGGCGAAGATAAAAAGGCACCTGCGGAAGATTTCACCGATTGGCAAACAAAAGTTAGCAAGAGAAAGAAGAAACGACGCCCCATTGCTGCTCCCACGCCACACGGTAGCCCCGAAGCAGCTTCAGATGAACTTCAAGATCTCCTCTATCTCACGGAATATTTGGAATCACCAGCAGCGCGGAGGCGCGAGGGAAAAGTCGATCGAGAGCTATCAGAAGCCACGGAGAAGATTGATCTCTCGGCAAAATTGCCCAAGGATGGCCTCCTGAAGATGAATGCGAAATCTCATGAGATTCACAAGAAGATCAAGAAGAAGAAGAAGAAGCATCGTGAAGCAGAGGACGATACGCAGCGGGAACTTCTCTTTGACTTCCAGGAAACCCTCAAGAAGCGCATTGCTGATAGTGAAAAACGCTGGGAGAAGACGCAAAAGAAGTCCAAGAGGAAGCGCGAAGCAGTCCCGGAAATGAGTGGTGACTACCGAGAAGCGAGCAATTCGACAGATTGCTTCGGTGGTGGTGGGGAGACAAGTCGCAGCCACAAGCGCCTTCGGGTCACGGATGATCCCATCGTCGATCGGGGTGTCTTTGAGACGAGCACGGGAATTGAGGTGGAGCTCGATGATTCCGCATCGGAGCACCGAACAGAGTGTGCGGGGGCACCGCCGAAGAAGTCAAGCAAGAAGGAACGAAGGAAAATGCGTCACATTATGGATAAATTCGCAAAGTCACTCACGACAAAGGAGCCAAGTGATGATGAGGGAATTGATCCTTGATCAGCTGCTTTGGTGAAACATCCGCCGGTACTTCCGGTAAGAATTAGGGAAACAAAAAACTATTGTTGTGTTCGTGAAAAACGGTTTTTCTTTTCTTACACATTTTACACTTTTTGCAACACAAAAACAAAAAAGTCGAGCATTAAGGGGGGTCTCTTGGGCAAATTGTTGGAATTGACATAATTATATGTAGGGGAGAGCGGGGCTAATAAAGTCACTTAAGGGTTTAGAAAAAGCCTAAAATATCATATTTCCTAGCTAGATAGAACAAAATGAACTGAGAAAGAGTTGCAGGGCAGTAAATTTCCTAAAGGAATGAGTTATACATTTCGCTTTATGTGTTTGGGAAATATGATATTTTGAGCTTTTTCTAAACCTTAAAGTGACTTTATTAGCCTCTTTTCTTTTTTCTTGCGCTTTTTCTTAAACTTGGTTTTCCGATATTGGTTTTTGTAGCCTAATTATTGAAGTGTAAGAATATCACTTTTCGCCATTTTGTGTGCGACGCCATCTTGTGATTTTCCACAAAACACAAAAGTAGGTTTTTCTCAGGTTCTACTGGATGGATTTTGATGGGGTAAAAAGCAAATGAAAGAGGAAATACCAATGCAGACTTCGTAGGAACAGAATTTTTAATTTCCATTCTGGGACTGAGAAAAATGGAAAAAAGTCAAAAAATTGTGAACAAAAAACAAATTTTTCCATTTTTCTCAGCCCTAGAATGGAAATTCTAGATCTAGGTAAGATGCGACGCCATCTTGTGATTTTCCTACTTTTCCACAGAACTGCTTTAAAATACAAAGGTAGGTTTTTCTCAGCATCTACTGGATGGATTTAGATGGGGTAAAAAGCAAATGAAAGAAGAAATACCAACACAGACTTTGGTGGAACAGAATTTTGAATTTCCATTCTGGGGCTGAGAAAAATGGAAAAATTTGATTTTTATTCACAATTTTTTGACGTTTTTCCATTTTTCTCAGCCCCAGAATGGAAATTAAAAATTCTGTTCCTACGAAGTCTGCGTTGATATTTCCTCTTTCATTTGCTTTTTACCCCATCAAAATCCATCCAGTAAATCCTGAGAAAAACCTACTTTTGTGTTTTGTGGAAAATCTCAAGATGGCGTCGCATCTAAGATGGCGGAAAGTGATTTTCTTACTCTTCAATAACAAGTCTTTAAATGTGGCCAACAGTTGAAAACCAAGTTTAAGAAAAACCCCAAGAAAAATGAATACATTCAGCTTCACCAACTCTCACAAGAGACCCCCCTTAAGTCCTGTATTCTGCTACAAAAAAATCATCTGTGGGAAGTTTTCCTGCATCAAGGAATTAACAAGGAATTAACAAAATAGCAGAAGAATCATCATAGAGATGAGAAGCAGGATATAGGAAATAAGGGGCTATCACACATTATTTTGAGTACATATATTTATTTTTTAAAGCAATTTCTTGATTAGCAGAATATTCTATTTAATAAAAAAAAAAGAAAAAGGAAAAGAGAACCAATTTTTTATTGATTCTACATTTAAACATCGTAAAACTTCACTGAAAAATGAATTTTAGTAGGTACTATTTTCGTCAACTTATTAAAGTCCTTAAAAGTCATCCTATTCTCCCAAATTATACAATTTTTATATTTTTGTGTTGAGTTTTATATTATTTTTTTTTTCATTCAATAAAAATTTAGAGAAAAAAAACCTTTAATGACTTACCTTTTAGTCCTAAAAGAATCTTAGTGTGATAGACCCTTAAATGAAGAAACTAAAAAAAAATTGTACAGATTCTTACAGTTTACGGTTAAAGGGAAATGTAAAGCAGAATTAAATGAATTATATTATTAAAAAAAAAAGAAATATTATTATTATAAATTGTAAGCATAACTAGAGTGAAGAATGCCGCGTAAACTGGCAGGGCAACGTGTTAGTTAATGATGAAAAAGGATCGTAAAAAAATTAGAAAAAAAACAAATAGTGTAAAATAAAAACGAATATTATTGTTTTCCTTTGCAACTATGCGTGCATAAGCAAGAAGAATTAATATACAATAAATTCATATTTGGATATAATATTTTTTATTCTTTTTATTAAACGGTGGATGTGCTAATCATTAAGTTTTCCATCTATGATCATCTCATCAATCGTTTTTCTTTTAATTATTTCTTCGTTCTTCTAATTTAGAGTTTGGAGATGTTTGATCAAGGCACAACTACAATTCATTTTTTTTTTATTAATCAATAATTTATTTTTTTAATCTTGTTCAAAAGATGCAAATTTCTTAATTTTTTTTTCGAGTTTGAGAAGAAAAAACTTTATTTTATGGAAAAAACTGGCTATTTATATTTGAGTATTCATCAAATGTAGTTTTTTTTTTAAGATTCTGTTTTTGCTTTACTGTGTCTACATGCAATCTCATATTAATTTCTGTAATTTAATCTTCTTTTTTTTTTAATTTTATAGAAGAAAAAGGTATAGATTATGTTTTTTTTTCCTTTACTATTTTGTCTTTTATTTCAAATTTTATTTCTCTTTTTGCGCAACCTATAAAGGAAAAGGAATAACTTTTTTTTTGCTTTCTTTGATAACTACACAAAATGTGATTTTTTTTCTCTCTTTCTCTAAAATGGACCTCACATGAAGATCTCTCTAATGGTTCTTTAATGCCATCAATTTTCCAGTCAAATTGAAACTAAAATCTACAATTTATGTGTGGAACTCAATGCTTCCATTCAGCGTATATTGTGAAAATTGTGCAACCAAGAACGTCAGCATTAGGATATTTTCGTAAAAAAATGGAGATTCTGCAAAATTGTTTCTATACTAACCATCAACGAGAATTTGGCAATAAATGAGATTCTTTGTAGGAAACATTCGAGAATTTGCGAAATTTTTATGCTAGACGTCTTTTAGGATAACTTTCATATGATAGGAACCGAGAAATAAAAATCTAAAAAAGGAGTCTATTCACATTTCTTTCTAAAGTGACATCATGCGAGAATATAGACCGGACATAGAAAACGATCTGTTGATAAAAATCTGAAGAAAATACAAAAGACACGCCCCCATTCTACCCCATATTCTCTTTAAAGGTATAATGCATATGCTGCAGTGCATTAAACGTTGATTTTTAATCTTGAAAACAAAATTAGAATAGAATCATAGATAAGGTGTCTTAGTCAATGTCAAAATGTTTTATAAAATTTATTTCAAGCTAATAAATCAATCGAATGAAGCATTGAAGCAAATGTCATACGCGTCTATTGAAAGAAAAAAGGTATACGCATTTACTTTCTATATCAACTACCTACTTATTCTCTTCGATACTACGCTCCCTTGTGTTGACGTAGTGCCTTTTGAAGTAACTTTAAGACGCAAGGTTTGTATGTAAGAGCATATGCTTCATAGGGTGTGTTTTATACATTTTTAAACAATTTTTTTTTCAAATCTTCTCAACTGATTTCTGTGAAATGTTTTTTGACCTTTCAGAAGAAAATTTTTTTTCTATCTGATGTGTATCTTCGAATGAGGATTCATGACAAGGAACAAATGTGAATAAACTCCTTTTTCATATCACGCTGAATGGTTTACTGTAGGTATATAATATTTTATAATATTTGTTTGCTAACTACACTACATTTTACCCAAAATCAAGTCATCACTAGTCTTTTATTGATTAGACCAAGAAGATTTCTGCAGCAAATGAGATTTCACAGAAGAATTCTTGATCTTAGCTTCTAGGTTGATAATTCTTAATTTTTATCGTCTTATATTCTTGGGAAAGAATAAAATCCATAAAAAAAATTAAGTTTCTCTTTTAATTTTTATTTAAACTTTAGTGAAACTTTGATTAACAGCTGCAGAAATTCAATTACATCCAAAAGATTTTATTTTCTTTTCTCTTAAGCCCTCAATAAGAGACCAGTGATCAAATGAATCATCCCCTAATGCCCTGCAAAATTTTTAATTTATTACAATCCTAAAAAATTCTCTTCTCTGGCATTTCTGATTCAAAGCTGATAAATATCGTTTCATTTTATATTTCTTTGTGAGTTTTTTTTCTCACAATTTCTCCTTTTCCGAATTTCATTTTCTTTCCTTTTTTTAATATTCATAAAATACAAAATATCACTAGCATTTCAAGAAAGAATTCCATATATATAATTCAGCTTCCTTTCCTAATATAGCAATTTCACTTTTAGGTATAATTATTAATTATTAGGTATATTTATTAATTAATAAATCACTTGGTATCTCCTCTACACTCACACACAAAAAATTGTCTCCTCAATAAATTACCCATCGCACAGATCTTCTTACCACAAAGTTAAAACATTCGAAGCGATCAGTTATAGAAGGGAATACTTTGTAAATAAATACTCACGCGTACGGCGAAGTTATTTGCACAATTTTGACCGTCCGAGGACTTTTTTGCTGTTAAAATGAACATCAGGAGCTGGACATTGGATGGTGGTGTTGGTAACAAAGTCATAGGCTCGCCTAATGTCGTCCGGAGAGAGCGGATGCTGCGTTATCATGCCGCGAATGGCACACAAATTCTTCACGACGGTATACGTGAAGAGGGGACTGTGACGTGGCTTGAGCCCAGCACGATTGGCGCAAATCCCAGTGAGGAAGACATCCTCGAGATGGAAGAGAGGTGTCTTGAGGGATGTATTGTACAGAAGTGTTAGCGTATCAGCTGACATAACATACCCCGTGCCTGAGAGGTAATTGGGATACGTTGTACCGCTGTACATGTAAATTGGTGAATACCATTTACTCGTTACATCCGCAATGGGCTTGGCACGGCAAAACAGGAAGCCCATAAGAAGGTGCTTTGGATCCACAATTGCACTCTTCTTCCGTGTCGCCAGGAAGCTGGTGAGATCGTAAAAGGATAGCGTATCATTGTACACGGGTACAATACCCCCGAGGAGGATATGCAGCAAATTGGGCACATTCACGAACACATCATCATCACACTTCATGACAAAGCGTACGCGATCGAGGCAATTATTTGTCACCCATTTGAGGAGCATCACCGTCTTCAGGGTGAGATTATTGTAACTATCCACAAAGCTCTCCTGCACAATATCCCCAAATTGTTCACTCTCCGCCACAATTTGGTTCTGTGTCTCATTACTTTGGGTCTGCCCAAGTAGGAAAATCACCTTCATCCGCACAAAACTCACGCGCTCCGCGGCTTCCGTGACATTCTCCACGGATACATGACTAGATGATGATTGGGGATCTTCATACAAGTATCCACGCCAGCGCTTCAAATCGGCACGTAGGTATTTCCCGCGGAAATTGCTATGTATTCGCGGGAGGTAGTTGTAATTGAATTCGCTTGTATTTCCCCATGTCTCCCTAATTGATTGCCTAAAAAGATAAGGCCAAAGTATTCACATTAGATGTGATTCTTTCAACTACAAAAAAAACTCCTTTAAATTAACTTTGCATTGAAGCTCCACCTTGTAGAATAGAATCTCATAATAATTAGCCAATAAAGACTCTTCTTTAGTTTATGATGAACCAATAAGAATCAAGTAATCTATCTTCTTCTTCTTTATTTACAATTCAACAAGGGAATTTACTTGCGATTCTATTGAGTAAATTAACTAAACTCCACCTCCATTCAAACTGGAGGGGGAGGGGCCTTAGTGTAAAGTTGGGTCCCATCTTTTAATCAGAAAATTCTGCTTTTAAGCAGACACATATTTTTGACTGAGAACAGTTTTTCGCAAATCTGAATGGATTTTTGGGTCATCATTTTGTAGGTTCATCAATGAGCCCGATCGATATACAGGGTGGCCAGGAAGTTAGAGCATGATTTTAACCGCGAATAACTTTTGATTGGATTGAGATATCGCAAAAAAAAACCTCTGCCGCCAAAAAATGCGTAAACTCAAAAAGTTTTATTTGCTTTTTTTATTTCAAGCTGATGTCTTAAAAATTGTAGCCGCTAGAGCAAAAAATGTAAAAGTTACCTTTTGTATGGAAAACGATGAAATATACTGGATTTCATGTCTGTTGAGTTTCTCAAAATCCATTAAAATGACCCAAAGATAATAAAACAACTGAATATTTGACTAAATTTGAATTAAAAAGGCCTTTCCCGACTTTATGCGACCAAATATTCAAGCATTCTAAGAATAAGTATTTTTGAGGAAAAGCAGATATTGCCATCATGGGCAATTCAGCGTTAATTTGGCATGAAAAGTAGTATAATTTGTCATGAAGAATTTATTTGTTAAGAATATTCGAATTATTCGTCGAAATTCGGATTGCTTGAAAACTTTGAAAATTTTTGGAATTTTCTCCTGTGAGCGTCGGGTAAAATTCAATTCAGCAATTAAAACAATTGAATTGCCAGAGCTTTCGACACTCTGCGTGTCATCCTCAGTGGCTATTAGAGGAATAGTCTTTATTTTAGTTCATAATAATTTCTCACAATAAAAGGAAAATTTAGGCAGTTCAGTTAGATTTATCTAATCAATAATTCTTATAATTAATAAATTAAAATATCCCCCGTAAAATAAATTACAAAAAAAGACATTTCAACCTCATTGACTTCAAACAAATAAATAAAAGTATAGGTAACTCGATATGTACATAAATCAACTAACATGGACTTTTATGTCTTGCTCACTCACTCGGAGTACAACAAGAATTCGATAAAACCAACATGAGAAATAATGTAGTAATTATTGATTTTGAAGAAATGAAAGGATATTTACCTGGCGTAGAAATTGTTGGCAGCTGAACAAACAACAATGAGGAGGAAAATGTTGTTTTCCGTGTCAAAGGTGGTCGGTTCAATTAGGGAGGTGTTTAGGTGTGGAAAGACATATTCCGCTGTGTCGCGGGATGTGTTGTAGCTCCAACCAGGGATGCTTACTGGAAGAGAAATGAAAAGCTTTATGAGGGATTCTTTTTCATTCTTTCCTTTCTGAGAAATCTAAACTGTCCAGGAAGCTTTGGATGATGATTTGGGATTATTTGTAAAAGTCTCTGTCTCACCTATTCGATTCTGTATGTTCCGGAAGAGGGGTATGTAGATTAGTGATAGGAGAAAGAGAAGAAATATCAGGATGGCACCACATTGCGTGTAGCACTTTCGCTTTGGACGATTCCTAGGAGCACCAAATACCACTTCATCGTCGCCTTCGTTGTCGGAACTGCTGCCTGTGCTAACCAGGGTATAGTCACTTGTGGTGCGGCGAGATCTCTCCAGTAGATTCGATAAATCTCCCATCATCATTGTGGCCCCCCTGCTGTAGCATCTACCAAAAATATACGTACACACAGAATTAATCAAAGCAAATCGTTTGAGTCTCACTTTCACGTGCTTCCACACCAAAGGCTAACAAGCCATTGCGGGAATACCCACATTGCGGCATTTCCGGGAAATTGGAAAAATTGTACAACAAAACAGGAAGTGCGACAGTGACCTTCGTTTTTCCACCAAATTTTCCAGGATTTTCACACTAAACTCGGGCCAACCGCCTACCCAAAGCCCGTCTCTACTTACCTTTCTTCCTAATTATCTCATTTTCGCAGCGTTTTTTGTTGTAAAAATGCACGAAAACAGAAAGAAAAAATATTTGCAAAATGAAAATATTTCTTTTTTGACACGAGCTTTTTTTCCACGGACATTCCGTTACTTTATAGGAATTTTCATAGGAAACTTCCTCGTGAAAAGGCTACAAAACGGAACAGAAATATTCAAAATCCCCATAAAGAGTTGTCCTATTATTGTAGACATGTCTATGGACATGTCTAACAGCAATCCAATGTGATCTTTTTTCAGCGAACATATCCAATGAAAGTCCAAAGGATTATCATTGGACATTCGTTTGGGATATGTCCAATTACAGTCTTATATCTAGTCTAATGATTTTTCTTGGGACGTGTCCTTCACTTGTCCTATATGAGTCCAATTTCCGTTTACATTGAACGTTTCCAATGCCAGTCCAATGGATTATCATTGGACATTCGATTGTGATATGTCTAACAGTAGTTTAATGTTTAATCCTACAGTTTACCTCAGGACACTTTAATCAGACATCCAATGCTAGTCGAAGGAAAATTTATAGGACATTCTAATTGGACGTATCTAATGCCAGTCCAATAGATTACCATTGGACATTCGATTGAGATATATTCAACCATAGTCTAATGTTTAATCCTACAGTTTACCTCAGGACACTTTAATCAGACATCCAATGCTAGTCGAAGGAAAATTTATAGGACATTCTAATTGGACGTATCTAATGCCAGTCCAATAGATTACCATTGGACATTCGATTGAGATATATTCAACCATAGTCTAATGTTTAATCCTACAGTTTACCTCAGGACACTTTAATCAGATATCCAATGCTAGTCGAAGGAAAATTTATAGGACATTCTAATTGGACATATCCAATGCCAGTCCATTGGTTTATTATTGGACATTTGTTTGAGATATGTCCAACGATGGTCGAACGTTTAATCTTACGATTTATCTTAGCACATCTAATTCAAACGTCCTATGCTAGTCCAAAGGAATTTCAGAGGAAAGTTTACGTTAGACGTATCCAATGCCAGTCCATTAGTTCATCATTGAACATTCGATTGGGATATATCCCACGATTGTATAATATCTTGTACTACGATATCTCTTAAGACGTCTAATTCAGACGTCCAAAGCTAATCCAAAGGAATATCATAGGACGTTAAAATTTCATATATCTAATGCTAGTCCAACTATTTTCATTGGACTTTCGACATATGCTTCCATCGATATGTCTTACGTTTGTTCAAATGTCTTTGTTCTGTGAAGAGTGCGTGTGTAGCAGCGTTGGAAAATGGAAAAATGGGAAAAATATCCGGAAAAATAGCAAAGTAAGTACATTATACACTAATTAGGATATAGTTAAACGATGTGTATAAGAAATTAAGTTGCAATTTATATAATTGTACGCGAAAATAGAAATTTTCTTTTTTACAGGTTACGTGTTTCGACAAGTCCAGGTGAGAGATTTTTTTCGAATAAAAGCAGGTAAAAAGAGAAGTATTTTAATTAAAGAGCGCTCTTCTGTAAATAGTAGTAGTAGTAGTAGTAATAGCAGTAGTAGTAGCAGTAGTATGTAGTAGAAGTAGTCGGGGTAGTAGTAGTAAATATTATGTATGTAATATTTGACAAATTTTTCTATTATTCCATTATTATTCATTGATTTGTCTTTTCATGCTACATGTTCCCGGACAACTTCTATTCTCCGGACTCTCCCAGGCTCCCCAAAAAGAGTGTCCATGGACAACCCAATGGATTGTCAATGGATTCGTCCCATGTGTCCCATGGACTTTTCTTGTTTTTTTCTTATATTCTGTAATATTCTTACAGCTACATGTTCCCGGCGTTCCCGGACAACTATCTTACGGATACTCCCACGTTACAAAAGCTCGCCAAAGAGAACTATCAGCATTTATGACGAAGGGAATGGAGAAAAGAAAAGGTACTTATCATTGATTGATTATATCTCATTTTATTTTGAAGATTTTACTTAATATTCATAAAATTATTTGTCTTTTCAGACCGTGCCTTGGAAAACAGAAGTAGGAGAGCATCCCGTGTCTTGGAAAACAGAAATTGCAGAGCATCCCGTGTCTTGGAATACAGGAGTTGCAGAACATCTCAAAGACCCAGGACGTCAGAGTTCAACCGCCGAAGGACAAAGTATCATACATGTAAGATTTATATATATAATTTTTAAATAAAAAAATAAAAAATTAATTCAAAGCGTTTTTTAGTAAAAAAAAAAAAATAGAAAAAAATTGGACATATCCTAAGCTATTCGTATGAAATGTCCTACGACGCGTCCGCTAGAACTTTTCTAAATACGGACCTGTCCTATGCTATTCGTATGGACTGTCCATTGATGTATCCACTGAAAATTTTGCACACTGGATATGTCTTATGGTCTTTGTATAGACTGTCCCATGGATTGTCCTCTGAGGTGTCTGCTAGATTTTTACTCTACACGGATCTGTCCTATGCTATTCATATGGATTGTCCACTGACTCGTCTTGTAAAAATTTTCTAAACACTGGATATGTCCTATGTTCTTTGTATAGGCTGTCCATGGACTGTCCCCTGACGTGTCCAATAAAAAATTTTGTAAACATTGGACAAATCCTAACCGGAAATAAGTGACAAGTCCTATGATCTGTCCAAAATCTGTCGTACGAAAGCAAGACTCGGAAGTCATGAAAATGTCTTTGAGGATGTCTTATTTTGTCGTAGGACAGAATATAAGAAAAAAACAAGAAATTTCCATGGGACACATGGGACGAATCCATGGACAATCCATTGGATTGTCCATGGACACTCTTTATGGGGATATTTGGGTGTAATTCACATAACCTCAAAGTTTGTTTACATTTTCTAAATTCTTCGCAATTTTTTGCGTGCCATTAAAAATTGCATAATTTGCGTAAAAAAGCGTGAGGTATCAGTGAAAACGTTTGAAAAATGGGTGAAAGGAAAGGACAGAACAAATATTACCCCCCGGACTATGATCCACGAGCTGGCGGACTCAATAAATTCCTCGGAACTCATGCATTGCGAGAGAGAGCCCGGAAGCTGGATCAGGGGATCCTCATTATTCGCTTTGAAATGCCCTACAACATCTGGTGCGATGGATGTCAAAATCACATCGGCATGGGCGTGCGGTACAATGCTGAGAAGAAAAAGGTGGGAATGTACTACACAACACCCGTCTACCAGTTCCGGATGAAGTGTCATCTCTGCGAAAATCACTTTGAAATTAAAACAGATCCCGGAAATTTAGACTATGTCATTCTCTCGGGGGCACGTCGACAGGAAAATCGCTGGGATCCCACACAAAATGGCCAGGTAGTACCAGATGACAAGGAGATGCAGAAGAGACTCTTTGATGATGCCATGTTCAAGTTGGAGCACTCTGCAAAGGATTTGGCAACTTCCGCTGAAGCCAAACCTGCTTTGGGGCGTCTTTTTGAGAGGAATGAGGATGTTTGGCGAGATCCATATGAAGCCAATTCCCGGCTAAGGGCTGAATTTCGCACCAAGAAGAAAGAACTGAAGGTCACGGAGGAAATTGATAAAACCCTCCTGGCCAAATCTAGTCTGGACATTGATCTTGTACCGGAGAATGATGAAGATCGGCATATGGCATCCCTCATGTGTCTGCAAACGGTTAAATCGTCTGAAGAGGAAGCAGCTGAAAGGCGCCAAAAGGCTATAAATCGTCCCTCACTTCCGGGAAGTACTGTTATATCCTTTGGTGGTATCAGAGCTGAAAAGCTGCTCAGTAAGAAGCTCAATCCGTTGGATTTGGGAATAAGAAAGAGACCATCAACCTCGCCCGCAGCAACTGAGACTAATGAAGGAATCTCACAGAATGCGAAAAAATCAAAAGAACATTATCAAGAAACCCAAAAGACTCCTGATTGTGCCAAGGAAGCAGCAAACAGTGTTGCAAAAGCCTCAGAAAATGTACAGACAGCCCCAAAAACTGCAGAAGAAGCCCCAAAAGGCATTTCACTTGTTGGGGACTATTCTAGCAGTGGGACAGAGAGCGATACATAAAATTCAAAAGCTGATAAATCACTTTCCATTCTTATCAGACGAGTGGGCAGAGAAGTGGGTGAATGCGAACAAACGATGCGGGCTGCAGTGTGCTACTTTCCGGGCTTCAGTTGCATTTTCAAGCGCGCGCGCGACACCAAACACACTTTTCGTGTGCGTCAGGACGGAGACCCAGAAGATCTGCAGCCGTATCGCCTCGAGGAGCAATACGGAAGACATCAATGCGAGGTGAGTGAAGAACCTGTTTCACAAATATTTCTCTCAGCTTGGATTTCTCTCAATTTTTGGTCTCAAAACTTTTCTGTGCATTTCGCGCCTTTCATACAAAAGGCATGATTGTTCTTTGATATTTTAGCTGTGTTTCTTTCAGACACAGCTTTTGTGTACCGAGCAAAATCGAAAGTCGTCAGATCGGGCTCAAACTTGGGATGAGCACGAATTAGGGTCCCCACATTCCAAAAAACGTATGCGCCAAAAATTTTTTTTCCGGCCGGCCGTCCGGCCGTCCGGCCGTCCGGCCGTCTGGCCGTCCGTCCGTCCGGAGTATAACGCTAAATTGCAAGAGAACGGTAATAGATAGAGACTTGCGGTAAACGGCAAAGTTTAAAAGTCGACTGGAAGACGTCCGATTATGACGTCAAATTTTACCCCCCACCCCCCCGTCCGCCATTTTGAATAACCTCAAAATTTTGTTTTGCCTATATCTCAGCCCCTATTATAGGTAGAGGCCTGAAATTTTGACATGTTGTAGGGGCCATCAAGAGCTTTCCAACGATACCTCATTTTCGAAAATCGGTCAAGCCGTTTGTCAATATGGCCGCCACAATTTTTCATCGAAAATCGAACATAACTCGAAAACGGCTTGACCGATTTTGATCAACCCGGGCTCAAATGAAAGATCTCAACAAACCCTACAACTCTCCAGAACATCCGAAGTTTCAAAAGTGACCGCTAGGGGGCCAAAAATCAAAAACAAAATTTTCGATGAGTTTTCGATGAATATCTCGAAAACGCCATTATCGATTTGCTTCATTTTTTGATATGTTATAGCTGACTTCAAGACCTTTCAAACAAAAAAAAATTTACGAAAATCTATGGATCCGTTCTCGAGATATGGCCTTCCAAACATTTCTTAGGGTATGACTTTTCAACTTTTCCCGACTTTGCGCGTATTTAAATTAATTCGCGTTCTAGTTTGCTCTCACAATATTGGTACACTGAAAGAAACACAGCTCTCGTAAGCTTGGTCAGCTTACCAGTACATTTTGTCGTGAAATGGGGTGAATGGGATGAGCGAACATTAATTTTTACGATTCAAATTCTTTTTTTTCTTTTCGAAAGAATGGAAATATCTCGAGTTTATACATAAAAAAAAAATAAAATGGTTTTTATATCATTAATTAATTTTGGTGTAAAGAAAAATGATAAAACTTGCAAAATTTGTTCATTTATTTGAATAAAGCTAATTTGGAACTCTTCTTTAATTTTTTTTATTAAAATTTGAATTTTTAAGAAACCCTAAAAAGCAAAAGGAAAAGTTAAAAAATTTCTACCCAATTGGGATTCGAACTCACTTTAGTATCGAAACGAACAAATTGTACATTTAACCAGTTGACCTACCGAATCATCTATTTGTGAATAGAAGGCATTTAATTGTATAGCCCTTAAATAGTTGTTTCATATTTCTGGGAATTAATTCAATAAATAAATAAAATAAATAATTAAAATCTTATTTTATTAGTTTTATCCATTAGATTTAAAACATTCTAAGAATAACTTCTCATGATCACCTTGAGCAAAGAGATTATTTAATTTTTGTATGAATGGTGCGATGATGAACACCGCATACACATAAAATCACCAGCCAGAAAGTTATGAGACTTTCTTGCTGGGGGTATGTGCTGTGTATACATTGCGATAGAAACTCTCGTGGGGCTCTCTCACCTTTGGAATTCAGACACCGTTTTCAGTTCTGTTGCTGATGTCTTGCGGATCAGATGCTCTTTGACGGTGTTTCGGTGGCCCCTTTCGTGCTTCTTCTTACCCCGTGAGAGTGCCTTAGCGAGTAGCGAATGTGTATGGGTGTGTTGTGTTGGGAGAAAAGATCTCAAAAAACGAATCCACGAAGAATTGGAAGGCGGATGGAAGATTTTTGTGAAATTATTTCGCGAATGTGTGTGATTTTGCAGTGAAATCTTTCTCTCTTGTGTACGTGTCGCGAAGTAAAAAAAATTATTTTGCTGCTGCAAGTGGATCTGTGCCATTTTTCTGCTCGCAGATGGATTAAAAATGTATTTGGGTGAAAATTGATAGATTGCACCAGTAGTAAAGAGATGTGAATGTGGTATAGCCTAACGTATTGGCACAGAGTGTAAAGGTGAAGAGAGTGCCAAGGAAGAAGGAGAAAGGGTCAAGTGTTTTGGGGAAGGAGGAGAGAAATAAATTTTTGTGAGTGCATGAGGAATAAATGAGAAGTAACAAAAGTGGAATAAAGTGGCCAAAGTAGAACTTGTGTGTGCGCACATCTTGGTGGCTCTTTTCGTTGGTCATCAACGGAGGAGAAGTTGAACAGTTGCCGGACGACGCAGTGTGTGTGGCACATAAAAAAAGGTGCTACGGATCGGTGAGGTGAATGAGAAGCATCGAGGAACGGGCATGAAGGAAAGAATGCCACAGCAGTTGACGATGTCTTTCGAATATTAGGTGTATTATATGCTGCTGAGGTATCAATTTAGGTCAACGTCTTGTCGTCTCCGTTTCCCATCTCTCACTCATCTAGGTTAGTCTGAAAAAAATCATTATGTACCTAAGCGCATGCCCCGCAACAACAATCTCCAAAAGTTTAAAGAGTCCAAAGTTTTACCCAATCAAGGAAAATAATGAAGATCCTCCAAGAAAGATCCATATAAGTTAAGCGACATGGTGAAAGTTTTCCATTAAATAGAATTTTTATATTAAATAATAAACACGCTACACACGACCGTAAACTTCCGCTCGGTCACATTTCTCCGTATATTTGGTGTAATGTCTTCCAAGTATACATAACTACTTATATTCTGCACAAATTGCAAAAGGTGAATTTCACAAGAAGCTAACGGAAGACGGACAATTTTTCCACCATCTGTGCCTTCTTACTGCCATACCGTGCCAATTTGCCATAACTTGTACCAATTAATAAAGTATTTATCATCGGCAATTTAGGCCTTTTCAGCATCTTCTTCTAATCTAAAGAGAATCTTTATTTGTGAACAAAATAATGTTGATTTTGTTACAAATTTATTGCACCTGTTTTTGCTCTCTCTCTCTCAAATGGTTATTAGTTGGTATCTTCATTCATCACTACCCGTTAGATTCTTAAAAAATTATTTATATAATTTAATTATATATTCTTTAACATATACTGCACATTGAAATATCTTTTAGTATTTTTTTAGAGTTGAAAAATGTAGAATTTTGAAAGCAAAGGAGATTATTCACCATTGACATTGATGGCAAATGTTTGAGAAAAATTTATCACTAGAGTTAGCTTTAATTACCTGAAGAATATGACAAAGAATCGCTAAAAAAATAAATTTTAAATTTTGAAAGCAAATGGATCAATGTCCTATAAATGAGTCATTTCAATTGATTTTTCATTACAATTTTGTTGATATTAATCAAATTTTTATTGATGTAATATGAGGAGATTCCATTTTGAAGAATCCTCGTCATCTACTGTGTCGTAATCCCATTTTTATGAAAAATTAATCAACATAATTCGAGTACAAAAATTCATGATGTGAGCACTGATGCATATATGCTAGAAAAGAAAAATTTTAAAAATACAAACTTTTCTTCATTTTTATTTTTTTTTTGTATTTTTGCTTGAATTTTTCTAGTCATATTAAGCCCTCAAAATGAATAAACTCCTTTCTCTTGAAAAGAAAATAATTAACAACAATCAATTTGAAAAGAAAATATTCTAAAAGATCATAAAAGCGATAAAAAAGCCTAAACTCAAAGCAAATTATAAAGCTTTCAACATCCTTTTAGTAGTCCTCTCAAAAATCATTTAATAAACATCCAAAAAGAAGAGTTAAAAGCCATGTGAGAGAGACAATCGAGTCTTCTCTATTGCGGTGTACTTTTCACTGCGTATATACGGATGAAATTTGAGCAATTGGAGCGGAAATGATGAAGATTTTAAAATAATGAAGTGTACAAACTTAAAAAAAAAAACTCCTTAGTAAAGCATTCTGATGAGGTATATATTAAGTTTTTCTTCTCGTCTATTTTGCATATTTTCAGTTTCTCCGACGTGCAATTCATCAATTCCTCACTTCTTGTGGCTTTTTCTTTACGCCCTCAAATGGAATCTGTGGAGGATGGGATAGAAACGGCGTATCGGAGCAAAAGTGTTGTATGTGAAGTGTGAACCCAACATGTGAATGGAAATTTTGCAGCAAGAAATTGAGAAGACTTGTGAAGTGCATTGAAGGAATTGAAGAACCTCCCTCCCCTTTGTGCAGTGTGAAGGTGGGATTTATTGGCAAACAACAAGAGTTTGTGGAGTGTGAAGATGAACATCAGAGACTATTTTGGATATTTCTCCCTCCTTGTTCTGGCATCATTCAGTGGTAAGAATCTCTTCTTTATAAGCCTAAAACTTGGAATCAATGGGCTCTCATGGGGTGACTATTGGGTATTGACGCAGTGGGTATCCGGTTGTTGGTTTTTTTTTTATTGCACAACTATGGGCAATGAAGAAGAAAATGTGAGTCACTAACATACCTATAAGAAAAAATTCCCAACCACCGATCCTCGTGAAAAAGTCTTGTGTGTGATCAATTTGAGAATCAGCCATGATCGTACACGGATGTGGGAAGGTCTCACTTTCACTTTATGTCTCTGCCCCGCAATATCTTCCTCACCATCAAGCACATGTGTGTTTGTGTAGTTCAAAGCCAATGTACCACGCGAGTTATTTGTTCTCTACCATCTCACTGGCTTTTGGTACTGCAAAACATGAAGAAAATTTAATGATGCGCTCTCAAAGGGAATGAATGAAACGCGCACATTTTGTGTTGTGCAAAATATATGCAAATTGAGTCACAAATTGTTGTACAATTGTTTCCACAGAGCATCTTGTGACGAATGTCTTTCGTGTGTGCATTAAATTACGACGATTTCACTTCAGCACAGTGTGCAAAATCACACAAGAAATTCGTGACCAAAAAGTATTTCGACAAAATGGGTTCTTAAGCAGCATCATTTGTAAGATGCATTGTGGTGTCGCATGTTGATTTCTTTAGTGGATTTTATAATATCTCAATTATTTACGGACGAGGTAAATTGTCGCTTCGCTCCAATTTACCTCGCCCCGCTTCGCGGGGATTTGTTGCGCTTCGCGCAAATTTTATATAGAGAAAATAATTGAGCTGAAAAAAGTCCAATAGAAAATGTATTCGTTGGTAAAAACCGCCTGGTATCAGGAGTCTCTGTACCAAATTTCATCACGATCGGCCCAACGGTGTAGAAATGCATAGATGAACAGGAACGAAATTTTAGAGAGACCTTTCTTTATTATATAGATGGGCCACACAAAAACCTCCAACAGATATTGCAAAGGGAAAAAGTGAATTTCACACACCATTTATGGCGCCAATTTCAAAAAGTAGTCAAAAAAGCGTGATTTTTATATGGGGGCTATATGAAGGGGGGCTCTGGGGGGAAAATGAATGCCGTTGGTAAAAACCGCCTGGTATCAGGAGTCTCTGTACCAAATTTCATCACGATCGGCCCAACGGTGTAGAAATGCATAGATGAACAGGAACGAAATTTTAGAGAGACCTTTCTTTATTATATAGATAAACAGGGGTCTAAGACACTGAAGGAGTTTAGAAAGATTTTAGAGATGTTAAAAAATTTTTTATGGTAAAATTACATTGAAAAAATTGAATAAAAAAGAATTTGCAAAAAAAAGATACATTCGAAGAATATTCTTCTTTGAGTTCGTCTATCATTAATCTGCAGTCAGTGACAATAACTCAATTAAACCAAACCCAATAAATATCACAAAAAGCTGAATTAAATCAAGAACTTTAAAATAACAATTTTTCTTTTCAAATTTCTTCTTATGATTTTAAATTTACTCTTAATTTACACTACCCGCCAAAAGTTTCCGGGTAATTTCAAGGGGCTATATCTCTGGCTGTGGTTCACTGATTTTCAAAAATTTACATAGTTTTGGAATGGTACATTTCTCACCTTTCCAAAGCTGGTAAGTTTTTGAAAATCGGTCAACCCGTTTTTTCTTGGCAGCCATTTTGGTAAACCTATGCGAAATCATTTTTTTTACAATTTCACAAATTTTGACTTTGACCTCTTACATCTCGGCCGCTAGTGCACAGATTTTAATGAATATAGTATCGTTACGGGGCTATCACACTTAAGCTCCAAGGGCTTGAGCATCATAACCTCCATGTGAGTACGAGAGAGACAACAACGGTATTTTTTCTCGTTTTGTCACATGTAAAATCTTAAGCATCAAGTGCTTAGAGCTTAGGTGTGATAACTCCCTTAGAAAGGTAATTTAATTCCTTTTCCATATCTGTTAAATTTTTGAAATTCGGTTGACCACAGCCGGAGATATAGTAGGGGAGACCGGGGTAAAAATAGTCATTTTGGAATTTTCAAATGCCAATTTCTCCCAAAATATAAATCGGAAAAATCGGAAAAAATTAGGGTGCAAAGCCCTACCAACCTATAATTTTTGACAGTAATTTGGAGGTTATCCGATCAGTACTTTAGGAGTTAAAAATGAAAATAGATTTTTGGCCCATTTCCCAAACTTTTGCGTATTGAGAAAAACGCGTTTTCCTGACATTTCCTTCAGCAGTTTTCCCATCTGATAATTTTTCTCACTAGCTGGATTAGTGCAGAAAACGTTGCCAAGGTGTAATTTTCATTAACTTTTAATGATTTTTCTCTACAATTTTTTGAATCAAAACATACCCCTTGGGGTAGATCTAGTCATCCCATGTAAATCATATGGGAGATCGAAATTTTTGGCATATTTTCTATTCATTTGTTGCAAAATGGCGTGTTTGAGAAAATCGCAAAATTCTCTGTTTTAGTGCGTATAAAAGTGAAATTCCTTGTCGCGGATCAAAAGGTGAGAAGTTGAGCTATCAACTACTATCAATCTCTCAGGTGGAAAATCATTGGAAATGCCGGAAAATTCGACCGACTTTATTTAGCCAACTGGTGACTATATTTACCCGCCGCGTCTAAAAAAAGTCAGATGCGGAAGGGTTTAGAAAAAGCCCGAAAACTCATATTTCCCGTGGAGATAGAGAAAAATGGTCTGAGACAAAGTTGTAGGCCAGGAATTTTCCTATAAGAATGACCTATCGAGGAAATTTTCTTGCCCTTGGGGAATCCTGCAGATAAGGATTTATGCAAATTGACTATTTTTACCCCGGTCTCCCCTAATTTGAATTTTGCCTTAAAAAATACTCTAATTTTGCTTCTCCGGAAACTTTTGGCGGGTAGTGTAGCTCGAGGAAAAAGAAATAGTAAAATGTAAGCCAAAAGACTCAATCAAATACAGTCGTGCTCTCGTGGTAGGACCGTCGTCAAAATGACTTCTCCGCGGTAAAACGGCTTCAGAATGAAGTATTTTGCCTTCGCAGTGGGACAATTAGTACTATTGGAAAGGTAGGATACTAATTGTCCCACTGCGAAGGCAAAATTCCTCATTCTGAAGCCGTTTTACCGCGGAGAAGTCATTTTGACGACGGTCCTACCACGAGAGCACGACTGTACTTGCCCAATTGTGTGGAAAAAATATAAATTTATTTCTCATGCGGTTTGCATTAAAATATTCCTTTTTGTCAGCAATCATATACCATCAAATAAAAATTCATTTGACTCATTCACAATACTATAGAATATTATATTTTTCATTTCTTTCTGACTGATTCCCATAATTATTTTTAGTTCTTTTTTTCTCTATTCAACTGATACGCAACATAAGATTCATCCATCCCAGACAGAATTTAATCATAACAAAATTAAAGGGTTTAGAAAGATTTTTATAATGAATTTGCGCCCTGGGTCAAAAAAGGGGAAATGGATGGATGATTAAAAGATTGATGCGGTGAATATCTTGTTGGATTCCTCTTCTTTTTTTTTCTTCTTTTCGTGTATAAAATCATCGTCTGACTTAGTTTTTTTCCACAATCACCTTCATCTGTCTGTCTGGAATTAAATTCATCACTTTGTGCCCTTTGAGAGCCACATATTGGATGGTTTTGTCGGTTGGAAAGAAGAAAATTGACTACGTACGTCTGTCTCAATTGATTCTTTTCTTTCTTTAGTTCTCTTCCATCTCAACCAAAATCCCCGTCATATTAATTTCTTTTTCTCACTATTCTACTTCTTATGAAGAGACTCCGTCAGGGCTTATTTTCATCAATGTGTGCTGCTTTGAGAAATTCTTCAACTTGATCATTTATGTGTGTACACCTGATTTCAGGTGTTCAATTCTTGTTCTTCTCAACCACTCCACCACTGTCCACTCTTTGAGCTCTCCAGCCAGAGAAAGATATATGACTGGCTTTATGTCTGCTGCTATGCTATTGGAGATGCATTGGATGCTCTTACACACGCATAAATTTCTTTCTTCAGACACTTTTTGTAGGCCACGAGAGGTGCGTCTTGGAGTGCTATGGAGATTGGATTTCTTTAACTCGTTTTTTTTTTATTTTTATTTTAATATCCCAATAGTGTTCTCTTTTGAGGCATTCTCTCGATTGCGACGCTTTACTTTTTTCCGTTTTATTTTTTTTTTCGATTACACTTGCAGATTGCATGCAACCCAGTTCTTTTTATGTAAATTTGATTGAATGAATTTCTTTTAAGCATACATTTTAGCACGTGAATTAAGGCATTTTCTAAAGTTTCACAAAGTTTTATCAAGTAGAGTGAATAGGATTAACTTTTGAAATTAATTATGGTTTTGAAATATAAACGGAATTTCTTATTTTTGGCCTTGTTTTCTTCAAGAACTTTTTTTTCCCTTCATGTTTGTAAACTAGAGACATGAAATTAAAGAGAATTGTACTTTTTTACAAGCTTTTGTATAATATACTAAAGCTATATTGTAGGGAAACGTGGTCCAATTTGGACCCCTTATAACCCTTTTCAGTACACTGTTACTTAAAACTTATAAAACATTAAATGTAGAAAGTATTGGGAGTAAAAAGAGCTTTAAATTGACTTTAACCCTTTAACGTTTTTTGGGTCATACGCTGACCCAAACGTGAAACATTTTATTTTTTCAATTATTTATGAATGTAATTGTTTTTCCATGTTGCAAATGCATCAAATTCACACATATGGGGCCAAAGAAGACGTTCTGAGTGAGAAAAGTCCTCTAAAAAAATTCATAGAATAAAAATCGCGATAAAAGAGCGCATGTTTCAATGTTTTTATGTTTCACGTTGGACGTTGAAGGGTTAAAATCGTAGCAAATTTAAGAATATTGCTCTTTATTTTATATCATCTTTTTTTCTTACTCTGCGCAGACTTTGGAGGTCCGCATTGAACCACGTTCCTCTACTAATGGTGAATGATATTGATAATCTCTCGCATTAATTACAAGAAACACTAAAACACCGTTAAGTTCTGAAGATAATAAAGTCAAACCTTTACACAGAGGACTACAAAATTCTTGTCCCTGTCGCGAGAGAAATTAAGATTTGTGAGTGAAAGAATCTTGGAAATAGTGTGTGAATAAAGGGAAATTACAACATCTGCTTTGGAGAAATGTATATTTGTATTACACAGTGTGTAAATTTTATACGAAGAATAATGTTCCTGCCAGAGAGTCTCACAGGGTTTTTTTTCTTAAAGTTCTCTAAATGTGTCTAATAATGTGGCATGAGGAATGAGTTAAAATGTATTAAAGAAAATAAGACATGAAGACTAAATGGGAACAGAATGAAAGATTTGTTCCGTCGAGAGCAAAAGGGAAGAATTTCCGCTTATCATCATTCTCAATCATTTGCCACATTTGCATTTCTTTGTATAATGCAGAATGTTTTGCAAATACTCACCATCTTCCAAAGGGAGCGGCAAGAGACTTGGTGCAAAATTCCCATAATTCCTGCATACGATTTATAAACTCAATTGTGTGCTTTTTTTGCACCTATGTCGTGTCTCTTAAATTGATACACTTGGCTCTGGACTGGACTCTTTTTTCTTCTACAAGTTCTGTTGTTAAATCAGCAAATTCCCTGAGGTGTGTGTTTTGCTTTTAGAGCTGCCGAATGTACATTTATAAAGAAAAAAAAAGATCGTTCTTCTGCAACAATTTAATCAACACATTCAAAGGTATATATTTCTTCTGCTGTGCATGCTCGAGTTGAAACTTCACGTATGGGTCAATGTGGAGTACCATTGGAGCTGACTGAGCTGACTTGAGCTATGGGGTGCGGAGGTGTGTAGGAAGAGAACCTGGCAATAGACAATAGTTGGTAAAACAAATGTCGATGTCGAGGAAACGAGAAAAAAAGATGGAGCAAACAATGATGAATTCATTCCATTCTATACAACCCACCAAGTCTTTTCAATGTGAATTCCTTCACTTTGCTGCCATGAGTGACGCTTTCTACTTCTTCTTCAAGTCCACATATTACTTATATTTAACAGCAAAGTAATAATTTATCGCAGTTATATTTTTATTTACAGTATTAGATACCTTTGCTAATGAAAAAAGCATTAAAAGCTCATAATATCAAGAAGAGAACACGGCAGTTTTTCTTTAAAAAAAATATTTTGGGAAGTGCTAGTTAAAATAATTTTTTTCAGCACCGAGATTTACTTCCTCTCAATGGGCATAAATCTGATTAATAAAAGAATAATAAATAAATTTGTTATATCCACACTTTATGCTTGGTGCATCTCGTAATTAGTTGGTATACCACAATCGTGGCATACCAAGTATTGTAATCGTCGGAAAAACCGACCACCTCAGATCGGGCTCAAACTTGGTATGAGCACGTTTTAGACATCCCATATTACGAAAATGGTGGTGGAAAATTTTTGATCCGGCCGGCCTGCCGGCCTGCCGTCCGGGACTCTAAACTTTGCCTTATAGCTTGAGAACGGTAACAGATAGAGACTTCCGGTTTGAAGTTTTCTATAGAAATGTGGGTGTAAAATTTCATTTTTTCGCATTTTCGAAATCCAAGATGGCCGCCGTCCGCCATTTTGAAATAGCGTCAACCACTTCCTTTATAGCTAGAGGTCTGAAATTTTAGTATGTTGTAGAGCTCAGTGAGACGTTTTCATCAACAATTCATACTTCAAAATCGGTCAAGCGGTTTAGCAAATATGGCGGCCTAAAGCAAAAAGTGTTTTTTCGATATATCTCGAGAACGGCTTGACCGATTTTGACCATCTTAGTATCAAATGAAAGGTATTGAGAAGCCCTACAACTGTTTAGAACACTTCAAGTTTCTAAAACATCCGCAAGAGGCGCTAAAAACAAAAACAAAAATTGCCTAACTTTAAGGGGCAATATCTCCGAATCCCCATTAGGCAAATCTTTTAAATTTTGATATGTTGTAGCCTGACTTAATATCTTTCATCAGTCCAAAAATGAAGAAAATCTATGTCGCCGTTTAGAAGATATAGCAATTTGAAAAATTCTTGAATTTTAAAAGTTCTAAGAGTCATATCTCTTGAACGGATTGTCCGATTTTGCTCAATTTGGTATCAAATTAAAGGTTTTGCAATTCTCTATAACTTTACGGAACATCAGAAACCTCTACAACCATTCCTTGAGATCAAAAGGTGCAAAAACTGTTTTGGTCGAACAAAAATCCACCATTTTGTGTTCTGGAGATGACCTTGAAATGTATCGAAATATACATCAGATTATAGCTTATTTCAATACCTTTCCAGAACTAGTCAAGAAATTTCTGTAGGTCTAATAGAACTTAAGATATAAGCATTTTAATCTGTCAAATTGCTAAATTTTACAAAAAATCAACTTTGCCTACTAATATTACTCACAAATTAAATTACAACGCATAGACTGACCCATCCGCGTTGTGGTATACCAACTCTTATAACTGGACGCGTTATGATTGACTTTCTTCTTCTTAACACAGAAAGAGAGATGGAGAAAATATACAAGAAGGAAGCTGAAATAATTTCTGACCAATTACAATTTAGCAGAATAATCATTAATAAGCATCAAGGGGTGATTATCTGAATGAAATTATTCGGATCTTCGTAAATATTCGGTTTATTAGCCAATATTTGGATAATTCGTCAAAGAAATCAAAATATTGGTTTTTAGTCCTTAAATTGTTCAGTTTTAAAGAGACAGAAGCTTAAAAAATATTTCATTTGAACCCAAAAAAGGTGTAAATTCAAGCTGAAATGTAGTAAATTAAGTCTTCAGCTTTAAATGGCTAAATTCAAGTCACGAAATGACTAAATTCAAACCGAAATATTTTATTTGGCTGTCAGTCTTAAAAAGATACAGATTTACGAGCAAAAGCCTAAAAAAAAATAAATTTTAACCAATAAAGTGATTAAATTCGAGCCCAAAAGAACCATATTCAATTCTAAAAATAGTAAAGTTAGCCCTAAAAGTTTCGGTTTCGAATTATTCGTTATTTTAGTAAGAGATATATTTATGTGAATGAAAATATTCCAATTTTTGGAAATATTCAGATTATTCGCAAATAAAAACCAAAATATTCGACAGATAAACACCCCTTGTTAAGCATAAAATGCTAAAGAATATCTCTAGGATGATGCATGAAATTTGCTTATTGTTTCCATTATATTGTAAATTTTTCACCCGCACAATTGTTAAACTAATTACTTATAAAACATGATAGTTTGTTGAATATTTTATTTAATTTAATAATATTCTTTTATATAATTAAGTACACAGAATATATGCTTATTCTTCGAACGAATCACAGTTCAAAAGAAAGACGTTTCATTCAACTCTTTTCTTGATGCAATAAGTTAATGAAGTTTATGGGAAGTCACCATATTTTTGTCATAATCAGTTTCAATTACTAATGGATATGTTGGAGCATTGATTATTTTAATCTCTTGTCCCCTTAATCGCATTTGATTACTTACTTTCCTCACTTTCCTAAAGAAAGAAGATAAATTTCTTTCCTCGCACTTGAATTAGTCACAGCAAAGAATTCTATGAAATACAGCAAAAAATCGTTCAATGAAATACTTTCAAGTTATTTCAAGAACTCTTTATTTTCATTAAATTACGTCCTTCAAAAAATTTTCATATTTTCTATTCAAAGTTTCACCTTTGGGTAATTTTCTATTCTTTATTTTGTAACTCCCTTTCCTTTGCTTTTTAAGAATTGAGTTCAAATTACTTAATTTTAATATTTATACCTTTAATTAGTTTTCTTTTTGTAGCATTTTTAATTTAATTTTCATTAATAACAAATTTATATTCCTTTTCATTATATGCGAGAAAAATTGAAAATGAGCAATAAAGAAATCAATGAGTGATCTATATAAGAGAGAACAAGAAAAACTTTCTTTTTTCATGATTCTTTGGTTTCTTTCCCTTTTACCTATCAATTTTCTCTTGAAAAGCATTTTAATTTTCTTTTTTTGTTCTTCAATACATTGCAAATTCTTTCAACGAAATTGGCAAAAATTAAATGTTTAGTGAGGGGAAAACTGGTGATTTTTTACTCCGTCAATTTACAGTCTTATATACCTTCACTACCTAAAATGAATGAAGTGAGAGACAGAAGATATAAAACAGAATGAAATTTCTAAAATCACAACCGTGCAACAATAAATCTATGCGATGTGATTTCAGAGGCTCTTAACTCCACTTGGCTTACGACTTGTGCTTTTTCTCTCTCTTATATTGTTATGTTTGTATATAATATTCCTAAAAATATGCGATCCACGTTTTTTTTCTTGTCTTTTAGCACATTATCTTTCCCATTGTATTGTCTATTTTGTTGCACTTTCGCAATTACACCGGAGCTGCTTTACACTAAAATATATTTTATATTGCAAAGGGAAAGAGGGAAATTCGGTGTTGAAAGTTGTGAATTAGTTTTATTGTTACTTTATAATAATTTTAGTAGTGAAACTTGGGGGCGGATTGAGAATGAATTTAACCTTTAGCCGGTGAGATCATTTTCTTTTTCATGCAAAGGGCTTGCGGGAGGTTTTTAAATTGAAAGAAAATTGCTTTAACGGTGAAGAAAGCCTCAGGGGGACCTTCCTTACAAAATAATCCATCATTTTGCGCGCTCTAAACTCATTTACTATGTAGCATAAAAACATACAGAAGAAGACGTAAAAAAAAAGTTTATCCAGGAATAAGAATTCGACGAGTGAAAGAGAGAACCTTTCTCTTTGGCCCCCAGTTTGAGAATTTATGTATAAAATTTCACTGGGGCACAAAACAATATAAGAAATCACCACGAAGAATTCAATCCAACAAAATGAAGAGGTGTGACGATGAATGCCTAACTGTTTTTATTTTTCCAAATAACATCAATTTCTTCGTCTTCACCTTCCCCAATGGGTGCTAATAGATTTTTATTATTTTTTGAATCTATTTAGCATCTTCGAGACGCGCATCCGTCGGTGGCCGGGAAGAAGGTTAAAAGGTAGCCGCGAGAAAGAGAGAGAACGTGTAATAAAATTGGGTTTTTGGGTGGGCAAAACAACAACAATTTTTGCAGAGAGTAAAGGAATTTTCTAAAGTCAATTTTGCTAAAGCTTTTTTGCATTCTTCACTCACATTCGCAATTTTCTTTCATATATGTACATGTACAATACATAATATGTAATGTCTCTTGCGATGAGTATCTCTGCCGCAAGAATCCGTTGGTTTTGCCTTTGTTGAATTACAAATTTAATATATTATTACTATATAGATGGTTTAATTTCTATAATTTCATAAATCCCTCATAAAGTAACTCAAGCGATTCACAAACAAAAATATTGTTTCTTCTCCGTAAGATGGTGTAGAGTTGATAGACTTTTAGATTAAGGTGATTAAGGGTTTTTTCTATGAACTTATTTCCATTGAAAATCCTTTAATAATTAGTAAAGAAAGAACTGGAGTTTTTGAATTTTCTTTAAAAAAAAAGAACTTCTAAGATTGCTGAGAATTTTTATTTTTATAGGTTAAACAGGAGAGGAAAAGTAGGTTTTTCTCAAGATCTACTGGATGGATTTAGATGGGGTAAAAAGCAAATGAAAGAAGAAATACCAATACAGATTTTGGTGGAACAGAACTTTTAATTTCCATTCTGGGGCTCAGAAAAATGGAAAAATTTGATTTTTGTTAACAATTTTTTGACGTTTTTCCATTTTTCTCAGCTCCAGAATGGAAATTCAAAATTCTGTTCCACCAAAATCTGCATTGGTATTTCCTCTTTTATTTGCTTTTTACCCCATCAAAATCCATCCAGTAGATCCTGAAAAAAACGTAATTTTTCTCTCCCAAGAGAACTACTCCCTTTTAATCTTTAATCTATAAAATTACAAAAATTCCTAATTCATAAACAATCAAGCAAAACAATGATCATCAAACTTATTGACGATATTGCTGATATATAGAATTTCAAAAAGAATGCACCCAGAAGAGATTTGATAGTGCGGTGATGTCTTGAGAAGGAGGAGAAGAAAAAGAATAAAGAAAAAATGCTCGAGAATTGCAAAAGGTATCATCATGGATGGATAGAGCACCAAGTCGTAATTTTTCCAACGGTACAGTGGGGAGTGTGTTATACATTATGTGTACATAGTACGTATCGTACACACTAACTGTCCATTAAGACCATAATCATCGCTCCCTTGCTGCTCTCAAAGGCGCTAAAAGAGACTCTCCACACACCTGATCATATTCCTCTCATTCAGCACTTATTTTGCCCCTTATGCCCTGTGGTGGACGCTTTTATTGATCTCCGCATCCACTGCTGTGTGAGAAAACGAGATTTTAGAGACTAATTTCTTGTGCGTGGGAGGAAATTCTTTTAGTCAAAAAATATGTGTGAAGATGATCGTTAAAGCAAAAGAATCACACAAGAAATTATTTTTCTTCTAACTCGCTGTAAATATTTCTCAATAATTTTTTGCAAAGGTTGAGAGACCGCAGAAGCATGCTTGTGGAACAAAAAGATTAGAAGATGAAAAAAAGAGAGAATTCGAGGGAAATTGAAGATGAGTGGAGAGTTTTTATTTCTAAATTGAAGATTGAGAAGAAGAAAAAAATTAAAAGAAGAAACCCAAGAATAAGTAGTGAGAGATTGGTGGGAATAAGAACCGTTGGCAATTGGATTGTCTTAAGATGGGGAGAATATTTATTTAATTACAAAAGCAACAAATTATACTTTTCTTACAATTTATCACTCTGTGGGAGCATTCATAGCAAAATTATATCAAATGTGGGAGGTAAAGGTGCATCCCAAGAAGATTATCTTATCTATACAATTATTTTCTTCTCTCTCGTGCTTCGGTGTAGGTGCCAGCGCGGAGAGGTATTCAATATCAAATATATCTCCAAAGTCAAAGAATCCCGAAAATGGGCTACATCTTCCAGAGGATCTGGAGACGTCACAAGCATCACAGACTGAAGTGTGGGAGACGCATATTGGGAAGGAAGTCAAGGATCCAAATAGTCGTGATCACAATCACGAACGAGTTGAACGATCTGCATCGCCCATTGTGAATGATATTTCCGCAAAGCCCGAACTGAAGCACATGGATGACAATAATGTGGAATCCACGGCGTCTGGAAGGTATTTCGGGATGATTGAGCCAACGTCATCCGTTCAGGTGGAGAATGATCTGCTAACGGGAGAAATGACGCAACAGATGCGTTTTGGAAAAGATCTCGAGGAGAATGAGTCTTTTTTAGCGAAAGGGGGTCTCTCGAGGCCCCCGAATACACCGTCGATCAATGCGACGCCCACATCCCAGGCTGTGGTGCCTGAAACGACAACAACATCAACGCAAAAGCCAGGCGGTGGACCCCGTCAGAACCCGAATCCTGATATTCAAGATATCATTACAGGTGAGATTTAAAATTAAAAAAAAAAGAAATGTAAAAGATCGCCCCTAGATCCCTTTGTAATTTTTCAAATGTTTTAACATAGTCAAAGAGGATTCTTTTCCTAGATCTCAGAACTATTTTCGAATAATTTTTTGAACTTTTCGTTCTCGAGATATTCAACTCCCGGAAAAAAGTTGTTTTGATCTCTAACGGATGTCCTGGAAAGGATCATGTCCAAGATTTTGTATATTTCAGGAGCTACAGTGGTGCCAAATAAGATTTCATTGTAGAAATATTTAAAAATTTTCACAATTTTTCATAATTTAACTCCCGGAAAAAAATCATCCAAAAAAGTTTTCCGCAAAAAAATTATGAAAAATCGCATCGTTTTTGCAAGATGTCATATTTTCCTTGATCGAATGTGAATCTAGGATAACTATAGAATCTTGAAAGTCACTCCCGACTAGAATTTGTAAAGAATCTTGTCCAGGGGCTGTATTCTTTAAGAGTGAAAAACTCTCGTGATAAACTCCCAAAGACTTTTTGCAGGAAAAAAGTGAGGAAAATTTCACGTGATAAACTCTCGTAAGATTTTCCAGGTTTTCACGTTTGTTTTAAAGCGCTAAAGTCTTCGGGAGTTTATCACGGGAGTTTTTCACTCTTAGAGAATTCATGCTCAGGAAAATTCGTGAAAAATCACTAATTTTTGGCTTAGAAAAGTGAGCGCTCTGGTCCTTAATGGGTTATATACAATAATAATATTTTCAGGCATTGTTAAGCTTCTAAATGGAAATGTGAATGTTCACGCGAATACTCAAGTCACAAGACGCCCAATTGCCACGCGAATTAACAACAGAGGTCCCCCGAGGATTAGTGATGCTCAACCTGTTGCGGATTTCGATGCAACACCCACATCTTCCCTACGACCACCACCACCGTATCCATTTGACCGGCCAGAGGGTCCAGTACGTCCCTTCCTCACAGGTGTACCAATCCCTGAGCAAATTGTCCCGTCAATGCAACAAAGCTACCGTCCGGGATTTATTTCACAAAATCGCCCCCCGTGGCAACGTCCACGCCCCCGACCGCCTTTGGGGAGCAACCAGAGACGCCCAATTCCTCCATATAAACCCATGCCACTGTCTGAGCAACTTATCCCCGGGAATGGACCACCAACTGTACAACCCACAACCACGACGACCACGGTGGAAAGTATTGTGGAGAGTAATGCTACAGAAACAAATCTTGATGTTAATACGTACGAAGTAGCTGTGGAGAGTAGTGAGGGTGAGATTAATAGAGAGGAAGAAGCAACAGCGGAAGATATGCCGGTGAAGAAGGAAGAATTATCGAAGAAAAAGGATAAACCAAAAGGGACAGAGAAGAAGCCAGTTATTCCTGTTACACCATTTGAGAGCACAATCTCCACCGAAATGGCCAGTATTGTGAGTTCTTCGAGTGACACTGAAGTGTCCCTGCCGACAATTTCTACAAGTAAAGTCACCCAAATTCAGGAAACTTCGTCAATTTCATTGGAATCTTCAATTACGGAAATCCCCGTCCCTGTGACAGTGTCAACGGAAACTCTCGAAAGTTTAGCACCAGAAACAACCTCTGCAACCTCCACGACTGGTCGAATTGAAATTTCTTCATCGGAAATTGATGCAACATCCACACAGCCGGCCATTCCTTACCATCCACGTCCGGGGATTGTGTTGGATGATCCGGAATTTAAACCCGGACAGGGTCGTCCACGACCATCGCCACGTCCATCAAAACCACATCCCTACATACCCAATACACCGCAACATCAAGCTGCCCCGCCGCCGGGTTATGGGGAGATCTTCGATGTGACCCTTTCGGCCATTCAGGGACCCACGGGAGGTACTTCGGGCGTTCAGACGGTCAATATTAAACCCTTCGGCGTTATTGGGTCAGGCGATATTATTGTTTCACCTACAGGGGATGAGGGTTTTGTCTCGATTGACGGCAAAAGGACGTACATTAATTTATTTGGGGAACCCACAGAGGCACCCACAGCAACCACCAAAGTTGCCACGAATATCAAACCCACACCAACCATTCAGCCAGGACAAACAGGCACAGGGTATGCTGTGGCAGAAACAGAAGCAGTTAAGCTGCCACCGCCAAGACCTCACTACCGTCCAAGGCCACACCAGCAGCAACCACCAGTTCGCATTGATACGTGCATTGTGGGGGATGATTCGACGTGCGATCAGGCGCAGAATGAGAAATGCAAGACTGACAATGGGGTGTCCAGTTGTCACTGTCGTCCAGGTCAGTTGATTTTTATTTTATTTTTTTATTTTTACCTCTTGTTTGCTTTATCGTTTTAATGGTCTCTTCAATTAATTTAAAACCAGTTAAGGGGGGTCTCTTGGGAAAGTTGTAAGAATTGACACATTTTTAATAATTTTCATTTTTCTTGGGGTTTTTCTTAAACTTCGCGTGAAATTCACTAGTCAGACAGACTTAAGTTTTCTTAAGAAAGACTTAAGTTTTCATAAGATTTCTTAAGTTTACTAAAGAAAAAACTTAAGATTTCTTAAGAAAAATTTAAGAATTCTACGTATTCTTCAGCGAAACTTAAGATTTCTTCAGTCAAGCTGAATTGGGCTGACTGCAAGTTTTTTTTATGATTCGTGAAAATCATTTTTAAAAAATGCATTTTGTTCGATTTACTTAAGAAATCTTAAGTTTCCCTTAAGAAAACTTAAGGATCTTAAATTTAACTTTAGAAAACTTTTCTTAACATTTAAGTCTTTCTCATGGAATCTGTCTGGAGTCTATCTGACTAATGAATTTCAGCGTTGGTTTACCGATGTTGGTTACATTTCAAGCTTAATTTTGAAGAATAAGAAAATCATTTTTCGCCATCTTAGATGTGACGCCATCTTGTGATTTTCCTACTTTTCCACAGAACTGCCCTAAAATACAAAAGTAGGTTTTTCTCAGGATCTATTGGATGGATTTTGATGGGGTAAAAAGCAAATGAAAGAAGAAATACCAACACAGACTTTGGTGGAACAGAATTTTGAGATTTCCATTCTGGGGCTGAGAAAAATGGAAAAACGTCAAAAAATTGTGAATAAAAATCAAATTTTTCCATTTCTCTCAGCCCCAGAATGGAAATTCAAAATTCTGTTCCTATAAAGTCTGCATGGGTATTTCCTCTTTCATTTGCTTTTTACCCCAACAAAATTCATCCAGTAGATCCTGAGAAAAACCTACTTTTGTGTTTAGAGGCAGTATCGTGGAAAATCGCAAAAATGGCGGAAAGTGTTTTTTCTTACTCTTCAATAATAAGTCTTTAAATGTGGTCAACACCGGAAGATCAAGTTTAAGAAAAACCTCAAATAAATTTAAAAGAGAGACCCCCCTTAAAAATGCCAAAAATACCTCTTTTCTATGATTCATTGTTTCTCTGACCGTTCAAATATTCACAACAAATGGAAAGTATTTTTGTCAAAATATTGAGCAGAGAAAGTCAATGCAAAGGTAATCCAAAAAGTCATTTAACATTCCGCCCATGTTCCCAAAAATGACGCATTTAGGAAATCCCCAGTGCTTAGAAATATGCTCTCAATTAATTCAGCAACTTTCATTGCACATGCACACAGGCTATGCACGACGGAAGCACCGGGAACCGTGCCGGAAGGTGGTGTCGCTGCTCATGTCGTTGCGCGTGGACCGGATCTACGAACGACGCGTGGTGTGGGATAAGAAATTAGCGGATCGAAGTAGTGAACCGTATGGGCAGTTGAGCTTCGAAACGATGCGCGCCATTGATTCAGCAATGTCCATGACGCCATTCTCGGATGAATTTATGGAGGCGCATGTGAATAGTATTTACAGGGGTGATCCATCCAAGGGATCAGCTGGGATCTTCGTGAATGTCACGCTGCAACTTGAGGAGAATGCCGATACACTCCGTCCGACACTCAAAGGTGACATTCAGAGGCATCTTCTTGGGGTAATTCACAGGTAAAGTCTCCTGAGGTGAAAAAAAATGTCTTAATTTGCAAGGAGATTTCATCGTGTGATGATGATTTTTGCAGGAGGAACAACAACATCGGGAATTCCGCTCTTTACGTCGATAGTCCACCGGGATCTGTGACAAGTCTCCAGGATGTGGATGAGTGTATGTCAACGGAGCTCAATGATTGCCATCCGGAGGCTGTTTGCATGAATGTTTGGGGGAGTTTTCGATGTGAATGTGCAGCTGGTCTACGTGATCCGTGGGCAGATCAACCACAACGTGCTGGAAGAACATGCCAATCGTGCCCAGATACCTTCTGCAATCATCGTGGCACGTGTAGCTATGATACTTCCGGGGCACAGACATGCACCTGCCTCAGCAACTACTATGGGGCACAATGTGAAATTGATGGGGAAGTTCTGGGTGTGGCAATTGGGGCATCTGTTGCAGCTGTTATAATCATTGTTCTCACCCTTGTGTGCCTCGTGATGTGGAGTCGTCGATGGCATCGGGAGCAGAAGAATGCCATTGGAAGTCCGGTCTTTGGCTACATGGCCGGTACACAGGTGAAGACACCCGTAATGGGACAAGCACCGTACCAAATGACCCTCGAGGATCGCATGCGTTGGGCACAGATTGCTGATGTGATGGCACAAGCCAATCACTATGCAGCTGAACCCGTAGCAGCCTCAACGAGGCCTTCATCGGCAATCTTTGGCTATCCGGGGATGCAAACAATGGCCAGCTTGGGCAATATAAGTGGGAACATGTCCATGGCGGGTACATTGCCAATGCATTCCAGCACCATGCCACCGGTGCCTCTACCAAGGTAAGAATTAACTGCAAAGTTCTCTCCAAAAGAAGTTTTTTTTTGTTTTCATTTAATATAAAATGATAAATTAAATTACAACGCATAGAAAATCTTTAATTTTATTTCTGTTTCCTTCTCCCCAATAGACTGACACTAAATAATCGTTCGAGTGGTATGAGGACACTCGAAAACTCCAGCTCGAGCGAAGAGGAAGATCGAACGGATCTTCTTGGACGGAATTTCCAGGTGCCGCGTCCTAAATCACGCAGCAATGCCAGTGTCACAGTAAGTGTAGCAGTGAGAATGGGAGGGCAGCATAATAAAGACTGCTCAGAGTGATTTTGTATATTTCCAGAATCAATCTGGCATCTACTACGACGTGGACTATGAACCAAATGCGGGTGATATGTACGGTGGGGGGAGTGTTGCAGCACCACAAGTACCAAATCATCCAATCCCCGGACCCCAAGGAATTCCCATGAGTACGTATACAGCCGGTAGGGCACCGGCGTCCTACTATATGAAGTGATTTCTCAGCTCAAGAGCCAGAAAAAAGTAAAAGAAATAAAGAAGGTAGAAATAAGAGGGAAGTTTTGTGAGTCAGTAGTATTTAGGGAATCGTAAAAGAAATTTTTGTACGTTTTATTCTTTAAATTTTTTTTTGATATTATAATCAGCAAGTGGTGTTTATCTGCTGAATATATTCTGACTGATTTGGCGAATAATCACAGTATTTCCAAAAATCTGAATATTCTCATTTTTTCAGCTAAGATTTAGTACTTTTTTGGCTTGAATTTACTGCTTTTTTTTAAATTCTTTACAAGATTGAATTTTGAACTTTTTAGGCTTGAATTTAGTACTTTTACGACTTTAATTTAGTACTTACTTTTCCTATTGGAATTTAGAACTTTTTCAGTAAGAATTTGCTGTTTATTACATCCTTTCTATGCTTCAATTTAGTACTTTTTCAGCTTAAAATTAAAACTTTTTTTTTAACGGTATTTAAAGCTTAAAGAGTACTAAATTCTAGCCAAAGTATTGAAATTCAATTTAGTACTTGGCCTTGTGACTTGAAAAGGCTGGTGTCGCAAAGTTTTAAAATAAAAAAAATAGTTATTTTTAGGGAAGAATTTAGTATGTTTTCAACTAGAATTTAGTACTTTTTAATTGAATTTAATACTAAAGGATCTAAAGATTGCATTTTCAAATAAAAATACCAAAATCTAGCCGAAGTAATAAATTCAAGCCGAAAATGTACTAAATTGAATTTCACTCCTTTAGCTAGAATTTAGTAGGTACTCTTAAGGCTTTGAACTCAGTAAGAAAAAATATTATTTTTAAGCCGAAAAAGTACTAAATTCAAGTAACCTATAAAAAGTACGTAAAAAACAGTACATAAATTCTAATTGAAAAAGTTCTAAATTCAATCAGAAAAGGTAGGTACTAAAAAGTCGAAAAAGTACTAAAAATCCTAAAAGATACTTTAAAAAAAAAACAGTAAATCAAGCTGAAGAATTTAGGCTTTTGCTCCTCAGTCTCTACCAATTTAGGACTGAAAAACAGAAATGTTCGTCTGTTGAATATTTTGATTTCTTTGACAAATCATCCGAATATTTTCATTCAGTTAAACACCCCTTGATAATCAGTGTATTTTGTAAATAAATTAATTAAGTAAGGGCAGTTAATCTTAAGGAATTACATACCTATCCTACACAAAAAAAAGGATTTTTAAACTTTACGCAGAGAGCCTTTTGCTGCCTCCAACAAAATCACTTTAAAAAAAATTATAAAAAATTGAGAAAAAGGAAATCATGCGAAGAAATATGTACTTTTTAATGAAAAAAATGTCACGATTTATTGAAAAAAATGAAATGAAATGGAAAATAAACAAAAAATGAAACAAAATAAAGTGAAGCTTAGAATGCAAATCGTCAAGCACGTCCCTTTGTGGGTTGTCCTGCATCCTGTTCGGTGACTTGACTCTGGTAGAAGAGAGCATTTTGGTATGCCTTCTTGACGGCTTTCCGTTCTTTGGGCTTTCTCGATTCCATCAACTTTGCCTGATCCACCTCCTTGTCCAATCCCAAGAGCTCCAGCTTATTGGCCGGCAACCACTGCCACGTACGCTTAGCATCGAAGAAGAGAACGAGAAAAACATGCTCAGTGCTGTTCTTTCGCAACGCTAGAACATCTTGCGGTGGGACAGGAAGTGGGACACCATTGTGGATGAAATCTTTTGGCATTTGTGGATCAATTATGAGGGCTGGATACCATGGGTAGCCCGTACACTTAGCCCAAACAAGCTGAAGGGGTTCCAAAGTAGCGGGTTTCTCTTCGCGCTGTGCCTTCCCATCCTCATTGTCCGTGGAATGTCCATCACTTTCGCTATACGAGGTGTCATCGTCAAAGCTGGAGCTGCAATGATAAAGGAATGATTAAGGAACAACAAAGAAAATGTACTGGTAAGCTGACCAAGCTTACGAGAGCTGTGTTTCTTTCAGTGTACCAATTTTGTGAGAGCAAACTAGAATGCGAATTAATTTAAATACGCGCAAAGTCGGGAAAAGTTGAAAAGTCATACCCTAAGAAATCTTTAGAAGGCTATATCTCGAGAACGGCTCCATAGATTTTCGAGTTTGAGCAATCGTTGGAAAGGTCTTAACCTCAGCTATAACATATTAAAATATGAAGTAAATCGATAATGGCATTTTTGAAATATTCGAGTTCGAAATTTCCGAAAATTTTGATTTTGACTTTAGCGCCTCTCGCGGTAATTTCTCGAATTTGCAATGTTCTAGACATTTGTAGGGTTTCACGAAACCTTTCATTTGCGCTTGAGTTGATCAAAATCGGACTTGTAGAACCCGAGATATGACATGTCAAAGTTGGAACTCAATATTTTCAAAATGGCGACATTTTTTTTTATAGTTGTTATAGTAGGCTATAATATATCAAAAAATGAAGCAAATTGATAATGTCGTTTTCGAGATATTCATCGAAAACTCATCGAAAATTTTGTTTTTGATTTTTGGCCCTCTAGCGGCCACTTTTGAAACTTCGGATGTTCTATAGAGTTGTAGGGTTTGTTGAGAGCTTTCATTTGACCCCGGGTTGATCAAAATCGGTCAAGCCGTTTTCGAGTTATGGTCGATTTTCGATGAAAAATTGTGGCGGCCATATTGACTAAACGGCTTGACCGATTTTCGAAAATGAGGTATCGTTGGAAAGGTCTAGATGGCCCCTACAACATATCAAAATTTCAGATTTTTAGCTATTACAGGGGCTGAGATATTACAGGCGCATACGTTTTTTGGAATGTGGGGACCTTACACACAGAAAAAAAATGACAAGAAGTGGCAGTCAAATCGTCAATTTTTGCGAGTGGGCCACTCGCATAGACAAAATACGAATATTTCACTCGCACTCATTCGCACTATTTCTCGAAAATTTTCACATTTATTGGACCGAAATTGAACATTGAATTCTATAAATACTGATTTGCTCAATCACTTACACCAATTTAAAAGCAATATTTCTTCCATAAATAGCATTATTTTCCCAAAATAGATAAATAAAAATACAATATTAATTGATAAAATTGACGAGAAGAAAGCAAATGTTATAGCAGAAAAAACATTTAAAAGGTTTCTTTCACAAACACTAGCGCCGCGCGGAAATTGGGCGGAATCACCAATTTTACACATGATTTTTATTTTGTTAATTTTTCATCTGGAAAAACTATTAAAACACCAAAAATCATTATCTGATCTCATGTAAAGGTCCACAAAAATAAAATTTCTTCTCGAAAACATAAATTTTCGCATATTTTTTAAAGGATGTCACAACCATAGAAAAATAATTTCTGCAACAGAATTTCATGACGATATGTCGTAGGATAATCCATACTTTTTCTTTTTTCGTCATTAAATAATTTCATAATGACTTTCAAAGTTTGAATTATTTTTTATAATTAAAAAAAAAAAACAAAAGTTAATTAATAGACCCTTAAATAAGGCTGTGTTACAAAATCTTACGTCGCAGGGTTACTTTAAGATAACTTGAACTACTTTAGAAAGGATATTTAAGAAATATCATCAAAAACTAATTTAACTTGATAATGTTTCATAAGACATTAATTTAACTTTATAAAATAAAATTTAAGTCAATCGGACGAACAATCCTAAACCGAAATGTCCGATCATAAATATTAAAGCTTATTATAAGCTTAATGGTAAAATATGAAAGTATATTAATATGGTTACGTTGATCAATTTTAGATAAATACAGGGGGTAGACAAAGACTCTATTTCCATAGGAATTCACTGCTCACTCGCTGAGACACCCAGGAAAATGCTTCAATCTGAAAAAATCCACCACCACTGGATAGATAATTTAATATTCTATCGATTGATAGCTTTTGAGGGGTGTCTCACGAAGATTAATGCAATAAAACTGATTTTAAAAATTTTGATGCACTTTTTGGACATAAAGTGACGTCATTTTCTTCCTTTAATTTCTCTGCAAACCGTCCGCCATTATTTGCTGTGTTCGGGTAAAAAAGGGTTTTGTCTACCCCCTGGATAAATATTTTTAAGCAATTCAAAAATGGCCGCCATTTTATCCGAACTTTTTTCCAACAAATGTAATGTAAAATAAATATTTTATTTTACAACCACGCTTTTTGGATGATGTTTCTCACATTTCCCATAACCATAAACTTGTTTTTCACGCGAATATTATTTTTTTTATTTTAATTATTAATTTATTTGTTTTAATTTAGGAAAATATAGATCTTATGAAACGTTATAAAGCCCTATTTTGTAGAATCAAGGATATGAATTTAAAAAAATCAATAATAGTTTGGTATGCAAGATGGCGGTCAAAAGAATTTGAGGGCGAAATCCCGACTGAAAATCCTTTCTAAAGTAGCTCGTGTTATTTTAAAGTAGCACTTTGCGACATAAGATTTCGTAAAACAGCTTAATTTAATTTTCTATAAATAATTTTTGGGTTTTTTTTTTGTAATTATAAAAAAAATATTTGCAAAATTTTGTAAATGATTGGATATATTAAGAATTTATTCAATGACGAAAAGAGAAAAAGGTATGGATTATCCTATGACATGTCGTCACGAAATCTTTTTGCAGAAGTTAATCTTTCAATGGTGTAACATCTTTTATAAAATGACCCAAAATCATACGTGTATGATGAAAATGCTTTTTTGTTGCAGGAAAACCAGAAAAAAAAACTTGTAAAAACGTTTTCTGGACTGAATATCTCATATACCACGTCTCTAGAAAATCGTGTCAGTGTTCTTTAGATGAGGCATTGCGGTAACGGGCAAATTGAAAATAAACAAGGAGCTTGTCAAAAAAAACCTGTCAAATGTTAGTGAGAAAGAAACTATCTACCATAGACTCGTAATAGTAATGTGCGAGTCTACCTGAGGCTCGCACATTGAAACTGCGAACCATTTCACTCGCATTCACAAAATGCGAAAAATTTTTCTGTGTGTAATTCGTGATCATACCAAGTTTGAGCCCGATCTGACGACTTTCGATTTTGCTCGGTACACAAAAGCTGTGTCTAAAAGAAACACAGCTAAAATTAAAGAGACTAACCCAAAATCTGATCCACTTCCATCATCCATGAAGCCACTGCAACTACTGCAGGTGCTGTGAGTGAAACTCATGTCACTCTCATCGGAATCCGGAACATCCTTCTTGGGTTGAGCCCTGTACACGCGGAAACTGTCTGGGATACTCTCAAAGGGTGCTTCCTTGACAGGTGATGCCTTTTTGGGGTTACTTCCACTCGCCATTGGGGCACTCTTCTTCTCCTTCTCATCCACACTCTTCCGCGTGGAATTTCCCTTCTTCCGGCCTGGCTTCCGTGGTGTCTTGGGCTTCTCCACGGTGGGCACATCACACGATGAATCCTCTTTTGTTGGCAAATCGGGCTTCTTTAGTGCCGCCTGGGCTTTTCGCGTGAAAAGAACAGCTGTACGTCGATTAACTCCCGATGGAGATGCTGAACTATTGGGTGCCTTGAGTGGGCTACATGGTGGTGTCTGTGCTGCCTGCCCATCGCGCTTCTGCCCAGAATGGGCTGTTTGTGGCTCCTTCGGGGGCGTAGGAGATGCTTCACGCTCAGCAGCGGCATCCTTCTTTGCAAGGGCCCGCTTCATTTTTGCAATTTCCATCTTTAGCTGACGCACACGCTTTGTTTTGGTCAGCCCATGCCGCGCTACAGCACGTTCCAGAAGAATTTGCAGCTTTGTGAGTGTTTTCTCACTCGGTGCCAGCTGTAGGAGCCCCTTGAGCTCCTCATCAATTTCCTGCCCGACAATTTCATCAGTTTTCTTCACACTAATCAACCCTTCCTTTTCCAAATCCCTCCGGACACCTTTAAACAATGCCCCCCCTTGATCACGCATCCGCGTACCAGCACGATAGAATATTGTATCCTTGTTATTGTACGCCAAACAATTGCGAATCATCAGATCAAAATCAGCTTCCATATCGTCGAGACTCTCATAGGCGCCACTTTTGAGTTTCATCGCCATCGTACTGAGATCCATGGGATGCTTCACAATATCCATATAGTCCGGAACTTCATTGACATCCACGGGTTCCCGGAAAATCTCCGCTGTGTCCTTCTGCTCCAATCCCTCGAGGAGTTTGTACATGGCTGCTTCCACGGGATTCAGCTGCATCATTAGTGCTTGTTCCTGCACCTTTATAAGGGCAACCTTCAGCTTTTCGCGCTTCCGGACGAGCTCACAGAGTAATCGTGCCCTCTCGAGATCCTGCCGCAATGATTGCCAATACTTTAGCTGTTGATACAATTCCGAGGTATCTGGGGACCCCTCAATGCCACTCCGTACCACCCCAAAGGTGCTGTGACTCTGTCCTTGACTCTGAAGACGACGCAGGAGTGGTACGCCATTCCGGTACTGCCTCTTAAGCGTCCAGTAGGCAATGAGACGCTGAATGAAGGGACTCTTCTTCTGAATATTCACCAATTGGGCAATTTCCTGCACTCTCTCAGGCGGAATAGTGGGAATGAGTATGACTGGCACTGAGGTGCGCTTCTTTGCAAGCAACTTCCGGGCTTGCTTCATCTTATTTCGTGACTCCTCACGCGCCTTGTCGGACATCTCCATTTCGGGTGTTTCCGCTGAACCAGCTGGGGCATGGGCATCGCAGTAGGCGGTTTTCTGTACAATTATCGGTTGTGCCTCATTCCCCGTCACCTTGTCCCGGACAGTATCCATGCGCATGTGAAGTCCCGCCTGTTGGGCACATGTCACGTGGAAGGCAGCATAGCAATTGGTACGATGGCACTGAATGCACGCCCCGACGGATTTTTGTTTGCAAATGTAGCACGAGAGACGCCATCGGGCTGCGGGTATTGTCTCAATGGAGTCAATGGGCTCAAGGAAGACTGTATTGGCGAAACGTACTTCCGGGATCCACAGGGCACACACAACGTGCGCCCATTGCCCGTGATCTGTTTGCTTGAAGGCCCCACCTTTATTGGGGCAGAGCACACAATCAACAGGACGACTGGGAGACTGGAGGCATCGTCGACACAACCACTGCCCTTCGGGGATGTAGGGTACGCCATAGCAATCCTGGTGCACAGCTAGGTTGCACATATCGCAAAAAAGGATAACATTCGTGTTCTGGCATTCACCATCGAGGCAGATGGAGCACACAGCATCATCATCAACTACAGCACCACTCTGCCCATTGGCAGCTGCCTGGAAGTAGGATTCCTTCTCAAGACGATCCATGAGCAATTCAAGTGAATCAACAGATACCGGAGTTAATCCCTGACTTGCCCTCTTCTCATTGATGATACTCAACCACGTTGTATCCTCCTCATCCACATCATACTCAACTTCCCCGTCCAGCTCTTCGGCAGACTTCTCAATGAAGCGAATGTAGGCATTTGGACGTGGTGGAGCATCACAGATGTTGTAGTTCTTCAGCTCCTTCACAGCTGCCTCCGGGAGTTTAATATGCGGCTCTGGGGGTACCTCCACCGGTGCCGGACACTTTCCCTTCTCCACCAGTCGCCTATACTCCTCCATATCCATCACCGGGAGATCCTCATTGACACGCAACTCCAATGTGTGACCCTCACACTCAATACGCACAATCCCAAGGGCCTCATTGTACGTCACGGCCTCCTTTGGTGGCACCTGCTCATTCGACACCTGTTTGGGCGTCGCTCCAGGCACCCGGGTGCGTCCCTTCTTTCGCGACGGTGTCGCCACTGGAGCAATATTCATGCCAGTCTCATGATCGAAATTCAGGAGATGATACTGCATCCCGACGTGAGATTTATAGGATTTGTCGCACTTCTCTACGGGACACTTGTAGGGCGGCTGATCATTTGCCCGGATTGTCTTTATGTACTCCACCACATTGAAATCCAATCCCATGGCACGTTTTAGGGTTTCCATTTGCTGGATTTCCTTCTTTCCTTTCACCACACAGCGGAAAACACAGTCTTTTGCGAGGAAAATAGAAGTTATTTTGTTATCAAAACACAAACCGCTTGCGAGAAGCAAATTCTTCTTATTCTTCACAGTGTTGTTGACATCAAGAAAGCAGGGCCGTACTTGGATGTAATGTGCAAGAATGTCCTAAAAGGGTCATATTCAGCGTAAAAAATTTCTTTTATTTTTATGATAAAAGGTCATTCTGGTATTTAGCGTAAAAAACTAGTCTCCAAACTTTTATAAACTCTCCAAAAATAAAGAAAATAAAATAGAATTGGTATTCTAGGTAAAAGCTTTTAACGAGTTTTTTTCTTTTATGTTAAAAGTATGTTTTGGAGGTTCTACTAAGAGCGTTTTAAGTTTATTTTATGCCGTTTGATGATGTGAAAAATTATGAATCTGACAGAAATTGATCTCAAAATAAAATTATAAAGGCAAAATCATATTTTTATTTCGTTTTTGTTGAATATTAATTTTAACTAAATTTATTTATTTATTAAATATAAACAATTAATTAAAAATCAATTCTGCACATCATGCATTTGATAAATTCTTCACAATTTTGTGGAATAATTTGTAATGATCATTTTAAAGGTTTTATCCACACCTACTGATAAAAAATTAATAAAAAATAGCTATTCTGCGTAAATTTTTTTTCTTTTAAAAGATTCTTATGACGACTTTTACCATAAAAGTTCATAAAATAAAAGTTAAAGATTTTTTACATGTTTTACGTTGAATATGGCCCTTATTAATATAAAAGTAATTCTTCAAAAATACACTAAAAATGTCCTTTATTTGACTCATAAATGCGATAAATGTCTATTGCGGAAATAAAATTTCCCCTCATTTCCTTTTTTTTAAGTTTCTTAAAATCCTTAAAATATCCAAGGAATATTTTTTTCAATTCAGAATAAAAATGATTTAAAGAAAAATACCCGATTGATGGTCATAAAAAGGGAGCAAATCATTTTCATTTTCCGTACTAAGAAAAGATAAGAAACATAGAATTTTACGTACGCCCCTGGAAAATAAATAAAGAAAAATTGACTGTCTACTATTTGACTGACACATTTGCAGCACATTGTGGGACATTCTAACGTTGTTAGTTGATGTTTTGTGGAGTGAGAAAATCCGAGAAAATCAATAACAAATAGAAATAATCGCTAAAAAGTGCATCAGAAAGTGTTTCCTGAAACAATTAATCATGTCTTCAGCTCTCTATCTTGAGCACTATCTCGATGGTTTGTGAAAAATTCCTCAAAAACTTGAGAAACAATCAAAAATATGTCTTTGAAAATTTCTAGGCCTTGAGCATCTGCCAAATGAACTTCAGAGAAATTTCAATTTAATGCGCGACCTGGACTATCGTGCCCAGTCCATTATGCAGACCATTGATGAGAAATCAAATGAAGTCCTGGCCAGCATTGTGCAATCGGATGCATCGAAGGAATCCACGAGACGGGAGACAATCAAACAAATCCAGGAACTCTTCAACAAAGCCAAGGAATTCGGCGATGATAAGGTTCAGTTGGCAATTCAGACGTACGAGCTCGTGGATAAGCACATCAGACGACTAGATTCGGACCTTGCGCGATTTGAGGGAGAGATCCAGGACAAGAATAGCATAACACGTGGAAAATATGATGATATTTCTAAAAGTATTTATGGCAAAAATAGTTTTTTCAGGATACTGGAAGAGTCAGGAAGTAATTCTTTTTGTTTTTTCTTTGCAGAAAAACGCAAAGGGAATGATGCAAAATCACTTGGTAAAAAGAAGAAGCCTCATTCGTCTGAGGATGAGGCCAAGTGGAATAATACAAATGCCAGTCCACACGTTGGTAAACACAAGAAACAAAAGGTAATTCAGGAAAAAGATAATCGCAAAGGTCCCAAGGTAATTTCATTCATATCCATCTTAACAATCACACTGGACAGTTCGGAGGTCAGGAGTGCATGGGAATAACTTCTCCTGAGTTCTGTTCTGTCTTTTCGCCGCATGCCATTAAAATAAGATTTTAGCAACTTGAAGTTTGTACAACTTTTTCAATACACTGTTCTTCCCGGAAAGTGCTAAAAATGGCTGGAATTTGTGCATCCATCCTGCCCATTGCACCAGGATGTTGCTAAAGAATCTTAGGAACCTTTTTTTCAATACCCGGTTGTTCCTTGATTTTATCTTTTGGTCAAAATGTGAATCTGTAAAAATGCTTCACGTAATTGCAAAGGAAACTTCCTATGTTCGCGAAATTTCTTTATTTTACGCGATAAAACTATTACATTTTTTATTACGGAGCACGCACTATTGCATCCGTCTATTTTCTCTTCCAAATCCGATCCGTAATGTTTGCCGCCAAATCATTCGTTTTTCCCCACGTTCCCCACATTCTCTATTTTCACCACTCAAATTCACCACCGCACCGTTATTATTCCGCTTTAACACTTGGAGGACCCAACATATGGCACAACGCGGAGGATCAAATTGGTAATAACTACTAGCTGATAAAATATGTTCAATAATTAATTATTAATCAGTTTATTGAACTAGGATCGAAAGTTTCACTAATTCTCAATCTTCTTCAAGCATTCCTACACCTAATTACTAAATATTTAATTGAGAAAATCGTTACTGAAAAAAAATTGCGTAGAATCGATGCAAAATTGCCAATTTAAACGACTTTTTTAGCTACAATTTTACATAATTTATTATTGCGCCTAAATCATCACAAACTTTGATTTTTCAAGTAACTTTTTAGTCACTTCCGGCAATAAAATTAGTCTATATTAATGAATTTCACCGAAGAAAAGTGAACAAGAGTACTTTATTTGGGAAATATGGGGAAACATAACCTCAAAACAATGGCAAAAATGTATGGGATTTTGACTGGTAGTTATTACCAATTTGATCCTCCGCGTTGGATTCTGACTTTGACCTCAGTTATCTTCCAAAGAAAAGACTTTTCTCGAGATTTTCTTTCTGCTATCTTATAGTAATTAAAATTCCCTACACATAGATGCTAAATTCATCGAGATAAGTCCAATAGATTTTATTCTGTGACGATTTTAAGGTTCCAATTCGTAGCAATTACCAGTAAAGTCCTCCGAGTGTTAAGTGCGCGCTAAATTCAAATATTTTTCATAATTTTTCGAACCATTACAAATTTTGACCCAAAGATAACATCAAGGATCAGCCGGGTGTTGAAAAGGAGGTTCCTAAGATCCATTAGAAACATCCTGGTGCAGTGGGCAGAATGACTGCACAAATTCCAGCCACTTATAGCACTTTCCGGGAAGGACATTGAACTATTCCCGGAAGAAAATTTCAAGTTGCTTAAGATTTTTTTGTGTTAACTCTAAAAAAAAGCTCTTTTTGGGCTTTTTTTCTGGAAAATTCCTCTAACACTATGCCCTTTCTTTTGACACACTCACAGAAAAATGCCGACATTGAGGAGAGGATTGCTGATCTGGATGGTCATGGAACACCTCATCCCAGTGATGTACTGGACATGCCCGTGGATCCGAATGAACCCACATACTGCCTGTGCCACCAGGTGTCCTACGGCGAGATGATTGGATGCGACAATCCGGATTGTCCCATTGAATGGTTCCACTTTGCATGCGTGGGATTAACGATAAAGCCCAAAGGGAAGTGGTTTTGCCCAAAATGCTTTCAGGATCGAAAGAAGAAATAAAGGCGCACGTTGATTTTCATTTTTTACAAACCCGCATCTTTTGTTCTCAATTCCGCATACATTTGTTCCACTTGCTGCACTGCTGATGCTCCCTCAACAATCATTCGGTGCAGTTTCAGCGCTAATGTGCTCAATTTCTTCTCATTCAGCTGCTCAACTTGTGCCCACTGGGATGCGTACTCCGCAACAGATGTCCCCGCGAGAGCCTCAATTTTGCTGTAGAAATCCACCAGAGGATTCCCCGGGGATGCTCCTTGAGCACTGAAGACAATTCGAAGAGGATAAGTCAGCAGGAAGTGTTCCCCTTCCAGTGAGAATTCCACTGATACATCCACCTTCAATGGAGATTCCATTAGTTGCTTTTCAGGCAGCATAAAACTAAATGTGTCCGAATGGTTAGCTTTAAGGGCGAATTGTTGACAAAAAGTAGCATTGAACACAGCCAGAGACCACTGAGTGTCTTGCGAAAAGTCCATTTGAGCTATCTTTTCACTCGGCTGGACATCAATCTCAACATTCTCACCCAGAGATTGCCTCAGGGACACCTTGATGGTTACTTCGTGCGTTGCCACGAAGAAATTCCTCAAAAAGCCCAAACAGTTGAGAATGTGATTATCCACTTTGGCTTCCATGACAATCTTCGTGCTACTCTCCATGAGATTTGAAATGTACTCTTTGAAGTTTTCACGATTTTTCCTCCAATCAGGAACTCTCTGCTGTGTCTGTTGTTCCCTTTTTTCCTGCAGCACATAGATGAATTTATTTTCAGTTACTGCTACGAATTCATTCCATTTGGGATGATGAATCACATCAACGACTCCAGGAAGGGAAATTTTCTCTAATGAACATGAAAATTTGTCATCATCACTCCTTGATATTGCAATAATATCAACAAATGTCCAGGAAATACCGCAAAGTTTGTCCAATGAGAGAAGCTTGGGAATGTTGAGATATTTCTGCGTGAGAAAGATGGTTTCCTCCTTGATGGTATTTCCCACCAAGAAGGCAACTTTAACGATTCCCAGGGCGGAAATAGTGAAGATAGCATCAAAATGCGAAGAATACCAGAGACATTTGATATCCTCTGCAAAGGATTTCACCATGGAGACATCCCATTCATCATCCTGGTTCCTCTTCAACACATTCAGTGCACTTCCCATGCTAAAGAGCACAATTTCCCTCCCAATCAGCACTGAGCTGGCATCAATGTTGAGGAACATGCACAGAAAGTCCATATTTGTCGGGGAAAATTCAATGCATTGCATGTGAGATTCATCCAATGAGAGTTCCTGGAGAAAATCCTCCTCGAAGACATCGCACAATTTTACTTCTTGCTGAATCTCTCCATCTTTGCTGCAGAAGTTGAGAGAAAAATCTCCTTCGCCGTGATTGTGGAAGATTATCCAACCATTGAGACGTGTAGAAGCTCCCAAGATATTCGTTCCGGGAAGACAAGCGCATGGAAGAAATTCATCCTCCAGAAATCCATTGCATTGATCCTCGAAGAAGGTAATCTGTGGTTCCTTTGTGTTCCTATTCCCGGAGAATTTGATAATCCTCTCTTCATCACGAAGGAAGAATCCATCTCTGGAGGCAATAATTTGTTCTGGTGTAAAGTCTCGGGGTATTCTCCAATTTTTAAGGTACTCAACAGCTGCTTTATCACCTGGAAGAGAAGTTTTTTTTTGCCTTTAAATCCCTCAATGTGAGATAATCCTCAAAATTAAAGTTTTTGTGATTAAATGCGAAATTCCGTGATAAGGAAAAGATTTTTTTTGAGTTTTCTCTCGAGGTTTTTTATTGTATAAATATTTTGGATGAGTGTGAATGTTGTTTCTGTGGAAAAGATGCTGCCGGATGATCCATAGGGATCTACCAGAGCCCATAGTCGCTGTCGTCGGCATCGAAGAGGAGAAAATACCCAAGAAGTGTTACATAAACCACAACATTGCCGCATAAAGTTAAATAGCAGGCACCTGCTAGAATCTGCAAAAAAAATGGAAAAGCTTTAGTCCTGAACAAATATCCTGACTGTAGGAGTGAGAACATACAGTCCCTGTGCGCGTGAGAACAATCGGAAGGGCAAAGCATGAGACAATGAGTCCCATTGTGAGGAAAACAGCCAATTCCACGCAGGAAGTCGATTGAGATTGAGCAGCAAAGCGTTTTGCTACAATTGTGGGAATCGGTGACAGGACATAGAACAGGATGACAAAGAGTGGCCACCATTGCTGGTACTGTGGGAGAGCGCAGGCCAGAATGACGAGCGTCATCCCGATTGATCCGGCGAATGCCAAGAGAACGAGTCTGTAATGAAGAAAAAAATCCACCCCCGACAGGATGAGTCATCCCTCTTACCAAGACGTAGGAATCACATGGAACTTACGCTGAATCCCAGACAAGATGCAAAGCAACACAAAAGAAAGAAATTGCATTAAAATTCAATTTTATACAAATTGAAAAAAAATCTTTTTGAGGAAAATTTGACACCGCGAAGAATTTTCCAAATTTTAATCACATTTTTCAATGGAAATTAGCATGAAATTGCATTTACCTTTAACACCAGCCATTAAATTGCTTTATTTTACGCTGCTTTTGGACGAAAAACTCACGGAAAATACGGAAAAATTGAGTTTCTTTTACTCAACTTTATATTTTTGATTTTACTCAACACAAAAGAATCCTCGTTGTATGCAATACGTTAGTGATATGGTGTAAGGGGTTTGTGATAAGTGGTACGAATACTAGTACAAGTAAGGTAAAAATAGTGAAAATGTAAGAGCAATGATTTCCTCCTGGGTTGCAACAAAGCAAACTTCAAATCAATCTGTCATATCTCGCGGTAAATAGAGGTGGATTGAATTTTCCGTGAGCTTCTTTTACCACGTGGATCTCATTTTTTAAGGATTTTTTATTGTATTTATCACCAAAAGAGTGCTCAACTCTATCAAATTGAACAGAAGAATTTACCACCAAACGGAGAAAATTGAAATTGTGCGTGAAAATGAATTCGCATTGTGAGAAAAGTGAAGTTGATTTGCGCGACGGCGTATCATGTCGGGAGTTATTTGCCAATAAAGAGGGATTAACTTACAAGTGAGTCCATTAAATCCTTCACAGGAATATCCTTGGTATCCTTGGGAAAGTGTTGGAATTGGGAAGAATTTGCATGTGGAGGGAGAATTTTGAACAAAGAGGAATTTTCCATACCGGGTATGACGCAGAAAACCACGCGCTTGAATTTTTCTCTGCTCATCTTTTCTAGTGACTTCCTCATTCTTCCGGGATACATTGACTACACGTCGAATGTTGTGGACATCTCCTCGCCACTCACAAAGGGGATCACCCTCAAGACACCCCTTGTGTCATCACCAATGGATACAGTCACTGAAGCTGATATGGCCATCTCCATGGCGGTAAGTCCTTTTACATCCTTTCTTTCTCAATCAGTAGAGATTACTCCCTCAAATCCCTTGGTTGGATAGAACTTACCTCAACTAACAGACTCAATTCCATTTGAAGTCTTCACGAAGAAAAAAAAATCCCGCAGAAACCTGAGTAAGGATTTTTTTTTCAATCCAGACACTTTTATGGCTTCTGTCGCTATCGAATGGCAAAAATATTGCTTTTTTGCAGACCACAGAAAGTGTGTAAAAAAAAAGAAAACATTTCTCACAGGCCGGCGACTTTGTGTGGCTTGGTGACGAATTTATTTACACAACACGTGTTTCGAGTCGCGAGAAGAAAGATCTCGCAGCAGAGATTACAGTTCACGGTGAAAGAATTACATCGCACATTCATTTCCACACAACTAACCCATTTTTGGGGGAGTTAAAAGGCGGGATCTGACCCTTTTTTGAAATTCCTCGTTTATTATTTTTGCTACGTTTCGGAGCTTTATTTCTCCTTCCTCAGGCCTACAATTTCAAATGAAAATTGACCAAAGTCCAATATTATTATAACCCATTTGTGGTTCTAGCTGGATTTACTAGGTATACATAGTTTATAACTTTAGCTACATTTTCTCAAAAAATTCAAAATTGTTTATCTTCAATTTATCAGAAAAAATTGTTAAATCGATTTTCGTTATTCTTTAGTAGAAAAAATGTTTCATACATTATGAATAAATGTCATTTATTCGTCAAATGTTAAAAACAAAAACGTCAAAACGTAAAAGAAACGTCAGAATGAAACATCTCGTGAAACATAATTAATTTATCGAATCTGTGGATGGAGAATAAGATAAACAAACCTTTGAAAATGTAAAAAAAAAACTTTCATAAGTTATCTGTTATGTGACTTCCGAACGGATGCAATTAGATCTCTCAGAATCAAGTAGAAATGTTCACTTTTGTCCTTAACTTTGATTTACCTATATTGAATTTGCTTAAAAAGTTTTTAAATTATTATTAATTTATTTCAACTGAATTCTTTTAAATTGAATATAATTAACAAAAAAATTCAGGATAAGATAGCGCAAAGCTTAGCAGTTCTTAAGCCATCTGTGAGTCCATCATACCCACTTTTAATTAAATATTTTCTTACTTTCATTTTACAAGCAGAAAATATTTTAATTTAGACAAAAATGACTACAAAATTTCATAGATTTGACTAATGCAAAAAAAGGTTAAAGAAAAAGCAAGACTTTGATGAGATTTAATTCAAAATTACCTATAAATACTTAAAAGAAAAGCCAATATTTTTTTTTTGAATTTTATTCATGAAAACAAGAGAAAACAAACTATACTTTTCTATGCAAAAACAACTCAAAAATACCCGAAATCATTCACAAGCCATAAAAATTAAATAAAATTGTAGCGCCCTGCATAGGGGGCGCCACAAGGGGGCTCTGGTCAACTCCCCCAGTAACCTTTACTCTCGTCCTCACTTAAACTACAGAGCACTTTCAACTATCAGCCACCCGCGACCAAGCCTGAGCTCCGACTAACTCTCTGCTCTCATCTAATTTTTATTTTTATTTTTCTCTCGCCTATGTGGGGGTTTGTAACCTGGAGGCAGAAGGCCGTCGTCAAAGGGTGGGTAGCCGTTACAGGTACCACCAATCTAAGGGTATCACTCTATGCGCAGGTTAATATTTGCTGGATAGTGAGTCAGGCGCTACAGTTTTTAGTTATAGAGTGAGCTTTAGTGCTTCTTGGGCGTCATTTCTAGTATTTTTGGTTGAGAAAATTGACTTTTTTACACTATTTTGAAATCATATTTTAAAGGAAAATTTCAAATAATTCCCGGACTAATCAATCTCAGCCCTTTAATCTTGTTAACGCAAAATAAAAAAAAAATGTTTGAAGAATTTTCTATTTTTAAACACGTCTCTTTTCATTTTATTTGATAAGCTTAGTCGAGGTTCTTGAACTACGGCTATCTCTCAAAATGAAAAAGAAAAATTGTATTGCGATAAAAACAAAAAGCTGAGTACCCACCTGAGTGAAGATGCGGATGATATTCTCGGAAGTTTTTTTTTCATAAAGAATCTCCCAAAAAGTCTTATCGAGGGATACCTATTGTTTGCACAATTTAATTTCGATTTTAGCTTTTCGGTGGAATTGGCATCATTCACCACAACTGTAGTCCGGAATATCAGGCGAATGAGGTGAATAAGGTGAAGAAGTACAAGAGCGGTTTCATTCGTGATCCCGTTGTTATGGGACCAAAGCAGCGTGTGTCTGATGTTCAGGATGTGAAGCGTAAGCATGGCTTCACGGGGATCCCCATAACGGACACAGGGGCATTGGTGGTCGCCTCTTGGGTATTGTGACATCCCGTGACATTGACTTCCGTGAGGATGAGAGTGATTTGCTGCTGGAGCAGGTGATGACTGGCATGGAGGACATGGTGACAGCTCGGAGTGGGGTAACCCTCGAGGAGGCCAATAACATTCTCAAGACAAGCAAGAAGGGAAAGTTGCCAATTGTGAATGGCAGCGGGGAATTGGTGGCCCTCATTGCGCGTACGGACTTCAAGAAGAGTCGTAACTATCCGAATGCATCAAAGGATAGCAATAAGCAGCTTCTCGTGGGAGCTGCCATTGGGACACGTGAGGATGACAAAGAGCGCCTGGCGTTGCTTGTGCAGAGTGGAGTGGATGTTGTGGTGCTGGATTCATCGCAGGGTAACTCCATCTTTCAGATTGAGATGATTAAGTACATCAAGCAGACCCACCCGACGCTGCAGGTAATTGCGGGGAATGTTGTGACGCGGGCACAGGCAAAGAACCTCATTGACGCCGGTGCAGATGCACTCCGTGTTGGCATGGGTAGTGGCAGTATTTGCATTACGCAGGAAATTATGGCATGTGGAAGTCCTCAGGTTAGTCGCAAAGAGGAAGTGTTTTTGGGAGTTTTTTTTCTTGAAAATTAAATTTTCAGGCCACAGCTGTGTACCAAGTCAGCGCCTATGCACGCAATTTTGGTGTCCCTGTCATTGCGGACGGTGGCATCAAGGATGTGGGACACATTGTGAAAGCACTGAGCCTCGGTGCGTCCAGTGTGATGATGGGGGCTGTATTGGCGGGAACTTCAGAAGCTCCCGGTGAGTATTTCTTCTCAGACGGTGTTCGATTGAAGAAGTATCGCGGCATGGGGAGTCTCGAAGCAATGGAGCGTGGTGATGCAAAGGGATCAGCCATGAGTCGCTACTACCACAGTCAAATGGATAAACTTCGCGTGGCGCAGGGTGTGAGTGGGAGTATCGTGGACAAGGGCAGTGTGCTCAGTGTACTGGACTACTTACACAGTGGCCTACAGAAGAGTTGCCAGGTGATTGGAGCTAAATCCGTGACTGCTCTACGTGAGATGAACTATTCGGAGGAGTTGCGTTTCACGCGACGCACGACGAGTGCACAGATGGAGGGCAATGTGCATGGGTTGTTTAGCTACGAGAAACGTCTCTTCTAACAGCTACCGCAGGTGCAGCCACACCATCGGCATGCGTGTGGGTGAGCAGAGGAGGCGCCACATGGGCTGCCTGCAATTCCGGGGATCATTTTTTGATCATTGATTGGTTCGATTTTTTTTATCAAAAGTTGTGTGAAGGATTATAGTGAAAATATTTTTCTTCTGTGTTTAGAGCGAGAGAAAGAAACTTCCAGCTGGAAGGTGCATAAATGTCTATTTTTATTGAAAAGAAATAATTAAAAATTAAATGTTACCCCGCCCCCTCCCCCCCCATCAAAATTATACATATACACAAAAACATACAAAGTTATATATTAGAATGTGTCAATAAATGGTATTTTAGAGGATACACGTGGTTTTCAATTTATATCCGTCGTGGGCGGAATAATTTCCATTTAAATGGAAGGCAGACAAAGTTGTACTAACAGAACAACTTTGGTGTTGAAGTAAAGGACATTGAGTAAAATTCACTAGTCAGACAGTCTTGACTTGTCTTAAGTTTCCTTAAAAAAGCATAAAGTTACTTTAATTTTCTTAAACGAAACTTAGAATTTCCTAAGTTTTCTAAGCGAAAGTAAAAATTCTTAAGATTTTTCAAGAGGTTTTAAGGATTTCTTTAAATTTTCTTAAGACTTATTAAGTTTGCTTAAGAAGAACTTAAATTTTCTAAAGATGAAACATGAAATTCCTTAAGTTAGACTGAATCAAGCCAAATGCATATTTTTTTGACTTAAGAATCTTAACTTTCGCTTTAATTTTAAAAATCTTTAGAAATTTTAGCTTTTGCTTAAGAAAACTTGAGAAGTTCTTAGGATATCTTAAAAAAGATTTAAATTGTATGAAAATTAAAGTTTTTATAAGAATGTCTTAAGTTTTTATAAAATTTCTTAAGATTCCTTGAGAAAAACTTAGGATCTCTTAAGAAAAATCAAAGATTTTTAAGTTTTCTTATACAAAACTTAAGATTTCTTAAGACAAGCTGTATCGGGTTAAATGCACATTTTTCGATGATTTTTTCTGATTGCATTCAGGCATCAAACTTCGTAAAAATCATAAAAAATATAGGGGAGACCGGGGTAAAAATAGTCAATTTGCGTAAATCCTTATCTGCAGGATTCCCCAAGGGCAAGAAAATTTCCTCGATAGGTCATTCTTATAGGAAATTTCCTGGCCTACAACTTTGTCTCAGACCACTTTTCTCTATCTCCCCGGGAAATATGAGTTTTCGAGCTTTTCCTAAACCCTTCCGCTTCTGACTATTTTTAAACGCGGCGGGTAAATATAGTCATCAGTAGGCTAAATAAAGTCGGTCGAATTTTCCGACATTTCCAATGATTTTCCACCTAAGAGATTGATAGTAGTTGATAGCTAAACTTCTCACCTTTTGATCCGCGACAAGGAATTTCACTTTTATACGCACTAAAACAGAGAATTTTGCGATTTTCTCAAACACGACATTTTGCAACAAATGAATAGAAAATATGCCAAAAATTTCGATCTCCCATATGATTTACATGGGATGACTAGATCTACCCTAAGGGGTATGTTTTGATTCAAATAATTGTACAGAAAAATCATTAAAAGTTAATGAAAAATACACCTTGGCAACGTTTTCTGCACTAACCCAGCTAGTGGGAAAAATTATCAGATTGGAAAATTGCTGAAGGAAAAGTTCGGAAAACGCGTTTTTCCCAATACGCAAAAGTTTGGGAAATGGGCCAAAAATCTATTTTCTTTTTTAACTCCTAAAGTACTGATCGGATAACCTCCAAATTACTGTCAAAAATTATAGGTTGGTAGGGCTTTGCACCCTAATTTTTTCCGATTTTTCCGATTTATATTTTGGGAGAAATTGGCATTTGAAAATTCCAAAATGACTATTTTTACCCCGGTCTCCCCTACATTTTGCTCGATTTTCCTAAGAAATCTTTAGTTTCCCTTTAATAAAGAAAATTGAGAATCTTAAATTTTTTTTTTTAAAAAAAACTTAAGACTTTTGTAAGAAAACTTAAAGAATCTCAAGTAAACTTTAAGAATCTTAAGAAAACTTAAGTCTGAAGACTTCTTAAGAAATTTTAAGTAAGCACAATTTTCTATTTCTTTAGTTTAAAAAAATGCTCATTATCGTCTTCAGATATCGAAATTCGTAAAAATCATCGAAAAATGTCAAAAATGTATACTTAAAAAAATTCAGTCTGACTTAAGAAATCTTAAATTTACTTTAAAAAAAAAAGGCTTAAGAAATCATAAGAAGTCTTAATAAAAATTTAAAAATTCTTAAGTGTCTCTTAAGAAATCTTAAGACTGTCTGACTAGTAAATTTCACCCATTCTTGGAAACTACTTGGAGGCTTTTCAAGGTGAGAAATATTTTTTTTTAAATCATCAAATCCTTAAGTTTCATAATTTTGACTTATGAAAGTAGAAATTTCCCTCAATTCGAAAAACTTTTTAAAAAAATGAAAAGAAATAAAACAACAAATGAAAGAAATATGGTTAGACGCAATGTTTTATTCAACAGAGCTTATTCACATTCGTACTTGCTTCATTTTTTTTATCTTCTTTTTCAATGAATTTCATCAGCTAAATTCGCATGAACGGTAGAATGTTAATTTAATTATATTGTTTTTGTACAAAAAAGTTTTCTTAATTGGTTTTGTATGTTTTTTCTTCTTTTTGTTCTTTTGGTAATACTTTCTAAATAGAATACTATTCCATATAATATAATATACTCAGTATATGAATTGTAAAACAGTTATTTTAATATTAATATTAGTTTTTTTTATTGATTTTTGTTTTCACCATGAATTTTTAAATAATAAATAATTTTATATAATTATATATATACTGTCGCGTATTGTGTATAATTAATTTAATATCATTTATAGTGAGATTAATTTTTTTTCCATTCTTAAAATTCCATACTACGAATAGTAAAATTGTAATTGGAGATACAATAGTTGCTGGTTTTTTTGCCTAGGTAATAGTTTTTTTTTGAAAAGAGATATTCATTTTTTTTTGAGAGTATATAAGTAGAGATTTTTCTCCTATTGCGTGTTTTTTTTTTTCATTTAAATTAAGAAATATAGAGAAGAATTTTTAAAGGTTAAATAGAGAGAGCGCGGGAAAGGGAAGTGTAGCCAAAATTACGAGTCATAACTCGAGTGGTCACCACTGAGACTTGGAGGACTCGAAAGGGAGCTGGAATTGTTGCTAGCGACACTTTTCCTCGGGGCTGATTGCATGTCCACCACCTTTTTTTCGTTTATTGTGTGTGCATAGACAAAACAAATAAGAGAAATTTTTTTGTAGTGTTAATTTCCTCTTCTCCCTTCTCCTCCCCCTCAGAAAAGGAGCAAAAGGAAATGAATAAAATAGTTAGTTAGTTAGAAAAAAAAAACTCACCTTAAGGATGTCATGCAAAGAAGACATACTCCCGAGGGGACTCGGCGAGACAGGAATTGAGGGTGGTTGTTCCTTTGGTTTTTGTGGCGCTAAACGTTTTGTACCTGAAATGGTGAAGGAAAAAGCAATTAATTGTCACTCAATATGACACCGTTAGATGATTAAAGAAAAAAAAATTCTTGTATAATTATTGCGCCATTAAGTATTGATTGCAATATGATGAGAATTCACGCGATAAAGAAATAAAAGAACATTTTAATTGAAAAAGAAAAAAAAATTGGAGCGAATATTCATGAGATATCATCGATGTTCAGCAAACGGTTTTTGTGTCTTTCAATACTTTGTGGTTAAAAATTAAATGGAAAATATTTAACATTTTTGATGGATAAATTAATTTGTTTTAACATTTCTAGGATTCATTCAATTCTAAATCTATATAAATTGTATAAATTTGAAATTCTTTACATTAAAATGCAAAGGAACATTTAATTAACTTTTATTTAATGTTAAGAAACCCCTAACTTGAAATACAAATTAATAATATAAAATTTAGGATTTATAACACAATTTAGTAATATTGCACACTTTACATGAGAAAGAAAACATTGACATCTGCATTACTAAGACATTATCCTTTTTAATTTAGTATCATTTTCTGTTGCTAAATATTAGCGTGGAGTGCTCTAGAATGGTCCGTTTAAATTACATTTTAAATAGACAATAAATAAATAAAAAGGAATTTTTTTTAGCCATAAAGTAAATTTTCCGGCTCTCTCTCTGTTTCATTTCAGGCATAATATTTTGATTAAATTGCGAAAGATTTCAAATTTTAGGGCACAGTATTTAAATTTTTGTTTAAATTCAAAAGAATCGAATGGTTAAAAACATTTTTCCAATCTGTAGGTGGATTCGGTTCAAACCATAAGAAAGGAAACATAAAACTTGAAAAGTAATAAAATCTTAAAGATTAAATCTTGTGCTTAATTCTCTTAGTACAGATAAATTCGTAACAGAACAATTATGACTCATTTTATGAACAAAAATATGAATTTGTAGAAAAAAAATCTTATTTATAGAAAATCATGAGATTCTAAAAATGTAACACTCCGCTCTTGAAAAGAAGTCTAATGAGGGTTCAAGCCAATACCGACTTAATGTGCATATTTAAACGAATTCGTGTATTTATACGCGAAATGCTAAAGTAACGGGATCGATTATGTAAAAATCATTTATTTTCTATGAGAATTGTAAGATTTTTTTTATATCAAAGGATTTTACATGACTGATAGTTTTTTCTAGACTATTAATCTTTCGCTATTATTATGCATAGCACCACAATAGTTCTATTTATATGAAATTTATTTATTTTCTACACAATTCGATTCAATTACATATCGAATTTTTTCTCGAAGATTGATACAAGATTTATAAGAAAAATCCTACTGTTTCGTAGTTTTTTAATCTACAACACTAGGCAAGTTACATTTACCCAATAAACTATCTTTAATAATTTTATTTTGTTCAATTGATCATAGAAAAAAATTTTTTTTGTTATAAAATTCGAATGAATTCATTTTAGAAATTCTTCTAAAGTATTTTTGATTACAGGAGTGTTTCACTCTTTATGTCTTTGCAAATTCAGACGTCAATGGTGCAATTTTAATTCTTTGGTGAATTTACCAAGAAAATCTTCACAATAACCTAAAAAATGCAGTCTGTACAAAAAAAATCCAAAGAGATGAAAATTCTTCTGAACTCTTTTCTAAATGAGGAAAAACGACCAAGAACTTGTTTTTTTTTTTTTAATTTTCTAATTAAAGAAAAAAGTCATCTCGTAATTTAAAAAATAAATCCAAAAGCTAAGTAAATAGAAACCGCAATTTAGAAAGCAAACACGGTTAGATACAAATTTTATTGTTGTTGATATAAAATTAAATTTAGCACTCAGCATGAACAGCATCATGCAGAAAGAGAAAGAAAAGGAAAGGAAAGAGAAAAACAAAGTTGAAATGCTAAATTGAAAATGTACATTGACCTCGCGATGATGTTCCCTTTAGTTTTATTGGCAAAATGATCCCCATTGGAGGAAAGGGAATGATCTAAAAGAATGTTAAAGAGAATGGACAGATGATTCGTGTGATGGGAAATGTAATTGGGGACTCACCACTAAGTGAAGCCAGAGCGCTATTTGAAGAAGTTGGAGGTGGAGGAGCACATCTATTCGTAGTCTGAAAACAAGAAAAACAAAGAAAACATTTCAAACATCCACACCCAATCAATCAATCAGCAATTTTCATTAAAAATTCAGCAAATAAATTCCTCGTGTGAGTAATTTGTATTCATGACGATGCTGGACATGGATTTTTTTTGGTTTAACTACGCTATTAATAATTCATGTGTCTACATCCGTTTTTTTATGTCTGAAAAACACTCACGGAACTTTATTGCTTCAAATTTTATTTTTAGAGGACTTTTTTGTGATTTTAATTTTAAGATTTTGATTTTTTTAAGAATAATTTAAGGGGAAAGATTTAAGATTAAGGAAAAATTCTACCTTTTGTTGCACTGTTTGATCGGCAGTTTCGATTGTTGTTGGAAGATCCAGCAGTCTTTGCTTTTGGATCCCATCTCCAGGCCCCATGTGTGAGATATGATTGAAATTGGTCGGCGCTGAGATCATCTTTGAGCGTCTATCCGTTCTGCACGACAAAGAAAATCACAAAAACCAATCAATTTGTAATCCTTCAATTAAAACCCTTTTTTTTTCATTATAAAAATCTTACGTTCTTGCATTTCGATTTCCTTCCCTGAAGGAGAATCTCCTCTTAGGCTTCAGCTTTCCAATTGGATCTGAATTTGTGATATTAATGAGTTCTCCTGAAGAGACAAATAAAAAAGGATAGTTAAGAAAGGAGAAAAAGATTCAAAATTAATGCTTAATTCTCCCTACTTGTATGAATGTTTGCCAAGTAGATGACAATTGGTGAATCAACTAAGTAACTGAGAGCAATATTTCCGTAACAGTTGAGTGGGATGGAACGTTTCAAACCAATAGATTGCACCCAATCGGCTGTCTGGCAATTAAAAACATCCAAATGTGTTTCGCAAAAGAGGAGCAAATGGCCATCGGAATAAGCTGACAAAAAGTTAATTAAATTTTTAAAGATTTTTTTGGGGACTTTTCACACAATTCTCTTTAAAACTTACTAATATGAGTTGGAACGGCGGGATACATAATTTCTCGATCACGCGATTTCCTTCCATTGAGATCCACATAAATTGCCAATGTTTGAAACACCAAAAGGAGTTCACCTAAATAAATTAAAACAATAAAACTTATTCAACTCAAAAAATATATGAGAAGAAGAGTCCTTTGAAACTCACCAGGAGATCCCTGACTTGATTGAATTTCAATGACACGACACGCATCAACAGCTGAGTAATTGAGGAAAGCACAAATTTGATTTTCCGGATGAACAAGGGCTACAAAAAGAAAAGAAAAATTGAAAAATCATAAAACTTTAGCAGCTTAAAGTTTGTATACTTTTCCTCGGAACTGTTGGATGAGCTTCCCGGAAAGTGCCATAAGTGGCTGGAAGTTGAGCAGTCATCCTTCTCATTGTATAAGGAAGATTCTAAGCCATCTTAGGAACCTTCTTTCCAACATCCTGCTGATTCTTGATTTCATTTAGGGATCAAAATCTGTCAATATAAGGAAACTCCTTTACAGTTGCTAGAAGCTTCTTTATAAACTCCCTAAATGGACGGATTTTGACCCCAAAATAAAACCAAGGATCAGCAGGGTGTTGAAAAGGATCTTCCTTAGATCCCTTAGAAACTTTCTGATGCAATGGGAATGATGACTGCACAACTTCCAGCCACTTCTGGCACTTTCCGGGAAGCACATCCAACAGTTCCGGTAAATAGTATATACAAACTTCAACCTGCTCAAAACTTTTTAAAGAAAACTAAAAGACAACATTAAAATATTTCTTACACATGGCTTGAGCGTCTCCATGAAGGAGTAAATATGCAGTAAAACCGCTCTGGTGACCCACAACGAGTCGTGCATCCGTGAGTATTTGCAAACTCTGCACCGTAAATGACACTGAGAATTCACAAACTTTATGGTGACGACACTTATTCCTATTAACTTCGTACACCACAATTTGCGATATATTATTCTGCCTCTTGAGCGCAATAACAATGCTGTAGACATTCTGCGAGAAGCGACGCAGCAAGCCCGTGCACGCTGTAATGCAATTCTTCGATTCTGCCACCTTTATCCACTCCACATCTGGCGTCTCCAGGCCCCGGATGGGAAGAAGGCGCATATGACGTTGCTTCCCACACAGCACGGCAATTATTTGTTCCTCCATAATGTACCACAGCTGAATGATCTTCTTTGATTCCCCAATGCGTGCTACTTCATTGCGATCGAGATCAATACAGAAGAGCCCATCTTCGGTGCCGATGAGTAAACGATCCGGATCAATAATTACCGCACTCAGGGCATTCCGGATGAGCGTCAGAGAGCTATCGATGACTTCGCGAACACGAAATATGGCCGTATTGGGGAGATTGTTGCGCTTAAGGATACGATGGAGCTCACTTAGGGCCACTACCCATTTAGCCTTTTCCGACTCTGAATCTGCCAGCATTAGAGTCTGTAGGGGGGATCCTCCATCCAGAAGGGAAGTTGTTATCTGTCAAGAAAACAAATTTGGCATAATTCTCATTGTCCAGCACTGAGGTCTTTTACAGTACTTACACGAAAAATACAAGGAACGTCTCGTTTCGATGCATGAATAACGTCACTTTCACGTACGCCGGTAACCGTAAATTCTGGGTCTCTCATGTCCAAAACCTAAAAAAAAACGTTAAAATTTTAGAGTTTTATTGAATTTAAATTAAAATTTTTTGTATTCTGTTCAAATATTCAGATATTTGGAAATATTCCAATGATTCGCAAAAAAGATTCGAAATAAACATAATTTTTTTAAGGAGCAAAAGTTTTCAAAGAACTGAAAAAAGTTATTCGCATTTTAGTCCTAAAGAAGCTGAAATTTACGAGAAAAGATACGTGAAAGGTTCTCAATTTAAGTCTAGAAAGCAATAAATTCAAACCGAAAAAAAGTTTTGCTGTCTTCAGTCCTAAAGAGGTTCAGATTGAAGACAAAAATCTTTGACAAGGTTCCCCATCGAAGCCTAAATAGTACTAAATTTAACCCTAAAAAGTACTAAATTCAACCTGGGCATGAATTCTCTAAGAGTGAAAAACTCCCGTGATAAACTCCCGATGGCTTTAGCGCGTTAAAAGACACGTGAAAACCGGGAAAATCTTACGGGAGTTTATCATGGATGCATTATTTTTCTTAGAGGATCATGCTCACTTTTTTCCTGCATAAAGCCGTCCGGAGTTTATCACGAGAGTTTTTCACTCTTAGAGAATACACCCCATGGAAAGAAGTTTTCCAGATTTTCAGTTCTAAAGTTTCAAAATGAAAAAAAAGAATACTTAAAAAGCTTAAAACATTCGGATGCTTCGCTAGGCAAAATAAAAATATTTGGCAGATAAACACTCCTTGATTTTATTCTATTGTGACATTTCGAGTGTTTAGATTGCCTTCTTCCTCAGGTAAAAAAAAATCTGCGAAAAACATCGTAACGTGAAAATAAAAATAAAATTAAAAAGGCTTTACCTGAGACACGTAGACACTTGGTAATGCACTTTTGTCAGCTGATATATCATAGAGGAAGAGCTTAAAATCACATACGACAACAAATTGACGAATCCATCCCCTTTTAACTACCCCAGACTTGGGGACCTGCAACAAAAGTAAATCAACATTGAGGAGTAAAAGGGTAAAAAGAAATATGGAGCAAGTTCATACCTTAACGTATCCTTCATAGGCCGTGCCAATTCCGCGTGTTGGATCAATTCCGAGGGGACGTTTCGTCTGATCCGTGGGCACGGGACACTGAATGGGGACTTTCTGGCAGCAAACCATGTGACAAGCAAATCCACATAGTTCACACACAACACCCTGCCGCGTTAAGCCAACCTACAAAACGTACCAAAAGCTAGTTTTTTTTCTACTAATCCTAAAAGAGAAAGAAGAACGAAATTGGCTGAATCCTTTACCATTAGCGATGTGCAGTGATTGCATTTCGTTGGACTACTGAATGTTCTCACGAGGAACTGATGAATCTTCGCGGATGGCGTCGTTCGAACGCTACTCAAGTACCCACTATGCTGATTCGTGGAGTTCTCACTGAGATCACTCTTTGAGCTATTTCGACTGTGTGACTGATTGTCGTAGCTCGATGTATTTTCCGTTGTCTCATTGAGATACGTTGGTTCGGTGTTGCGATAAATGGCCTGGGGTTGTTTTACTTTCCCCGAATTTTGTTTACTCAGCAGCAAGGAACTCATACTTCCATCTGCTGGAATTGACGTTGTAGACTGATGCTGTTGCTACATTTTCCCCCCAAAAAATTAAGAAATATCAGTCGAAAAAATTTTAGTTAATTGTAAAGAGTTTATACTAATTAAAATTAAAAGAAATCTATAAAGTTAAGAGTAATGAAAAATTAAAGGTGGATTTCTAACGTTTTTCTATATACAATTGGATATCAAACAATTCTGTCAAGATCGTGACTAACAAGACGAATCATCCACTTTTTTTTTAGATTTAATAAATCATAAGAAAATGAATTCATTTCTTTATGCTTTATTGACTAAATACAATTCTTCTGCAATTGTATTATTATTCCACACTCTCTCCTGTAACTTTTGTGTTGTTGTTCCAACGTATGTTCTCACGCATTAGCACGGAACAATATTTATAATTTAACAAGAGCCTAAAAGCCAAAATTCACGATCTTGACTAAAGAGTAAGATTGTCAAATTATTAAAAAATACGAACCATATTTGAAATGAGCGTTGAAGTTGTATTTGGTGTAGAGCTTTCGGTTGATTGCCTCAAAAAGTGATCCAAATAGGCCATTTGCATGGACTGACGATCTAGGACTGAGTTTAGTATCAATCATTACTGAGAGATTCTTCATAATTGTAACCACTGTTTTTTCATAAATTTCATTTGTTGTTTTCTAAATTTAATTTTCTACCAAATACAAGATAAAGAAATACTTCCTCAAAAAAAGAACAAATTCCACAAGAAAAAAAGAAAAGAAAATTAAGTATATACCTACATTTTATTTGTTATTAATTTTCCTAAATACTAAACTACATAAAGTTTTGTAAAAAGAAAAAAAAGTAGGAAGACTAGAGTATTTTTATGTAAAGATGCAAATTAAAGTGTTTTGTAGAGATAATTTAGAAAATTATACAAAAGAAAAACATAAATTTCAACACATGCAACCAATGCTCAAATAAAAGAGATTTATGGTGCAAAAATTAAAAAATATTAAAAATAATTACAACAAAAAATTGCCATATTCACAGTCTGTTTGATAAAGTAAATATTATCTTTCATGTTTTTTTTTTAATATCTTCTCATTCCATTTTATCAGTCATTTGCTGATTTTACCAGCACATGCATAAAAAACCATCCTCAAAGATCGATCTTCACCAAAAAACACCAACAACGAATATCAACAATTTTTTTCCTTTCATTTGGTGCATTTTCATTTTTTCACATTGTTTCATTTTTTTTTTTGTTAAAAATCATTTTGCTATTTCATTTTTTTCTTCAAATGGAAGAATGTGCGGATCTGGTCCTTCTTGTGATTTTCTCGACTTCAACACTTTGTGCTAAAATTGGCAAGAAGTTCTGTGGATGATCCCAAAGAAAAGGAGAAAAGAACTGAATTAACATCAGTTGAGTTCAATGTGAAAAAAACGTATCACCCAATTTGCGCTCTATACCAAATTTTTCGTATGTTTTCTCTTTTTTTTAATTCTTTTAAAATTTCAACTAAAAAGCGCAACATGTGCGAAAAATGCATTTTTTTTAGTTTGTCAGCACGTTTCTATTGACGCTAGAAGCGCAAAGATAGCCACCTCAAAAACACACGAGAGAAAATTTTTTAGGGACAAATATTCGAATTTATATATATTTTTTTTTAAATTCAATAATTACAATGATGGACAGAAGAATAGAGCCACGAATGAATATCCTAAAGTTTTCTTTCTACATAAGAATTTGATAAACTTTTGAGCGCTATTTCTGATACTCGGGTTGATACTGACGGAAATTTAATGTTTTTGATGCTTTAGGATAAATCCTTCCGATTGCGTCAGCCAAGGGACGGTAGGTCAACCCAAACACATCCTTTCAATTTTAGGGGCCAGAGGAAGACGCACACAAGCGTCGAAAGCTCTGGCCCCTAAAATTGAAAGGATGTGTTTGGGTTGACCTACCGTCCCTTGGCTGACGCAATCGGAAGGATTTATCCTAAAGCATCAAAAAGCTATCTCTGATAATTAATTATCTGTCTTTAATATTTTTTTAAAATTTATTTTGGGATATGTGATGTCAAATTATAAAAATTTAAACTTTGATTTATTTTTAATTTTTTTTGAACTGTAAAATCTGCTTAAATATTTTTAGTTTGACTAAAATCAAAATTAAGTGTGGATGGTCGATTTCTTCTTTAGAAATCCTCGAAACCGAAAAAAAAGTTCAAAAAAAAATAAATAAAAAGGAGAATTAGTACGACCTATAATAGATTTATAGCATGACGTTTCGAAAGCTTTTACTACTTCTTCAGACCCTAAGTTTAGCTGTTTCTGTTCTTAAGGAGAATCCCTATTCACTACATTGTTGTTAATCCTATTTGACGGTATCAAAGACAATCGAATAAGTTTCTAAAGATTTGTTTTATCTGAATCTTTTTTTTTTAAAGCCTGAGAGAATATTGTTAATTTTTTTTAATCTAAGGGATAGATTCTGATAAAATCTTTTCTTTTCTAACAAATGACAAGTTGCTGTAAGATTTTGACTGATGAGTGTTTTTAAATCGTTCTATTGTCGTTCTAGTAAAGAAAAACAAAGAATTTGTTGTTCAAGAAAACAGTCAGAAAGATCTGTAAAGAGGCCTGGAAAAGTAATTTTCCTTCAAAAATACGATTAAAGATAAAAATAAAATGTCAAAACCCTATAATTGTAAGAAAAAAAAAAGATTTTTATCAAAATCTTCCCCTAAATCTCACTTAAAATAAGTTTAAAAAATAATATTGAAAAGTGGCTCATTTCTCATGTCCATCAGTGTTGATTTAAGTACAAAATTTTGAATGAACGAATATTCCCATCAGGAAGGAATTCATAGAATTAGTGACATGAACGTACAAAACACAGTAGAGACAAAAAAAATTGTGAGGTAATCACAGTGAAAATATATATATATTTTTTAAAAAATCTTTCCTTTTTTGATAGAAAAGAAGGTAATAATAGACAAAATAACAAAAATAAAACAGAAATCGGTCAACAAACTTCATTTGCACACAAAAAAACATTTCTTTTTTTTTATCTGAAGCTAAAGAAATCACAACTAATTTGAAGTTGATGGGGCTAATTGGGGGGAGCGGAGGCGGGAGAGAGACACGCAGTAAAATGTTTAAAATGTGTGAGAATTTTGTTGTTGTTGTTTTAATTTTAGAGCAAATTGTCGGAAAAATAAAGCCAAATGCCCCAAACACAGAGAGTTAGTCCGAAACAGATGGAAAACTTTCTCTCTCGCTTCACATTGATGAATCGCATGATTCGTGAGAGTTTCTCTGTGTAAAATTTGATTGTGGCGCAATTTTGAGCTTTTGCCGGTGCATCCACCTTCATCTCCCCATTGATTAAATCATCAATATTTGTGCCCTCGGCCAGTCTCTTCCGCAGACTCCCCAGCGATATAACCCCTCTTCTTCGACCCGCACGCCTTTCTTGGCCCGACATTGACGATGATTCTTTTGCAAACGACACATCGGACGATTTCATGCATTCATCATCATCGAGATGCAGGAGTCGCGATGACATCTCACATATCTCCGCATCAATATCAACTGAATACGAGACAACAGACATTAAGAAAAATGGAAAACAAAATTAGAGAGTGTCCAACTGAAATTCTGACTCTACGTTTAGGGAATTTTGTACACAAAATAACGTGCGAGTGTCTCTTTTAGGGAAGCAACAAAACATTCATTTTTTTAAACGTTTTTTGGTTTAACACAAATCTAACTCTCTCTACCAACTTTCTAATATAACAGTGTTCTCTAGCTAAATTCATTTTTAGAAGGTTTGTTAAATTTTGCGGGAAAGGATAAAAAAAAGATCCTAAAACACTTTTAAGAAAAAAACTAATGCAAAAGAAAACAAATTGAAAAAATGTTTCAGAAATTCAAAAAAAATCATAAAGGCATAAAAAAGATAATTATGAAAAAAATAATTGCTTTTTTATGGTGCTATGCAGGAAAAGAATGTCAAGAAAAAATGATCATGACATTTTTTCCTAACATTTTTTGTCATTCTATCTCACTCCCACTAATGTATTTTCCTATCTTTCGTCTTTTTCTCACGCATGTTTCCGACATCTTTTTTCGTGGCATGCTTTTTTTCTTGCGCACAACATGTTTTTATTTCCTTGAATTTTCTCAACATTTGGGGGTATTTTCCCCAAAGAAAAGTGGAAAATGCTTAGCTAAGGAACCCACAGTGCCAGGAAAACAGTGGAAAATGGAAATTTACGGTCATTTAGCGGCCAAATATGTGAAAATGCGCGAAGTGAAAAATCAAAACATTCTTTCCCTGACCAATTTTTACGGGATTCTTTTCTAGATTTTGACCACACAAATCACTTCTTGCGGGCTTTTTGCATCTTCCTACAGGTCATCTGCATAGGGAAGGTCGGCAATTTTCTCTGTGAATTGTGATATTTTATCTCGGGAAAAGTGAAAAGCAGCTTGTGGAAGTGTTCTTAGTGCCCGTGAAAGTGTGAAAATTGGAAAATCGTGGGTATTTATCGGCCAAATAAGTGAAAACAGTGAAGTTCGACAGCAAAACATTCACTCCCGGACCAGTTTTTCGCGTTCAGGTGGGATTCCACCACCCAGGAAGCATTTCCCTGCCCCCCACACAGACCTTCCGTGTTGCAGATGACCTGTGGGAAAGTCCAAAAAACCTGCAGGAAGTGATTTGTGTCGTGAAAATACAGAAAAATATCCCGTAAAAATTGGTCAGGGAAAGAATGTTTTGATTTTTCACTTCGCGCATTTTCACATATTTGGCCGCTAAATGACCATAAATTTCCACTTTTCACGGCTTTCCTGGCACTGAGAACACTTCAGCAAAGCCCATTTTCACTTTTTCATGGAAAAATATCCCCAAATACTGAGAAAATAATACGAAATGAAAAACATGTTGAGTGCACAGAAAAGAATGATGAAAATGTCGGAAGCATGCGTCAGAGAAAGACGAAAGATACAGAAATACATTAGTGGGAGTGAGAGGGAATGACAAAAAAATGTCAGGAAAAAATGTCATGATCATTTTCTCTTGACATTCTTTTGCTGCATAGCACCATTATTCATTATGCAGAATCATTTCTGGAAGTTATGATTCAATGTAATAAAATATTTCAATAAAATTATGTTAATTTTAAAGTTTCAAAAGTTAATGCATCTGTTTGATGGTCTATATCTTCTGATTCTTTTGAACTATCTCAATGCGCTAAAAAGTAAAATGTTGAAAATCTCAAAAAATTTCATTTGCTTCAGATTTGAAAGTGATACCCTAAAAATTGTGACAGCTAGACCTAAAAACGTAAGAAGGAACTTTTTTAGTTTTCGCGGTATTTCTTCCTACGTAAGTTCTTTTTCACGTTTTAGGGCATTGAGATAGCTCAACAGAATAAAAAGACATAGATCATCAAACACATGCATTAACTTTTGGTCCAACTTGTAGAAAGAAAAATTACTGCGCCCAAAAATTTTCCCAATAAAATAAAATAATGTCGTCGGAGGACGTTTCCAGGTATGGCCAGAAATGGACGGGGAGCCAATAAGAACGCAGAAGTTCTATTTCACTTCACTTTATTTAATTCTTATTCTAGGGCTCCGCCGGCGGCCGCCGCCTGAATTGTTCGGCGCGGTACGCTTAGCGGTACAGAGGGTAATTTGGGTTGGCGCGCGTTTAGCTGCGCCTGGATGTTGGCTATGGAGACGACGGGTGTGGGCGGTGATTGTCGCGTACCAACGCAGCGTATTTCGCGCAGTTGGTAATCTCCTTTGGGGGTAAGTGATTTGAGGGCGCGTTGAGCTGCCACTTTTACTGTATCCCAAGAGCCCCGAATCCAGTCGGCCAGGGGCAGATATAATTCAGATTTCAATGCAGGGCTCCTGAAGTATTTGCCTATAAGGGAAAGGAGCCAATTCCCTTAAAGGATTGGTGTCCCATGTGAAGCGAGGGGGAAAATGGGACTGAATTTCCCCTGTCCAAGTCTCGCGACAACACTCTCCCCGGATTAGTTTTGGCCGTCCCGGCCAAACATCTCTCCTGGACGTGTTGAGTAATGACGGTTGCCGCTTTCTTGGCGCGAGTGCTCCATTGACTGTCCGCTCAAGTGTTTTCGCATCAGCTGATCAATCCTCTCGTGTGATTGTCTTGCTGCCTCCAGTTGTCTTGAAGATTCCCGCAGTAGCTTCCACAAGTCTTCCGGTAAGTTTGGCACCATTTTCTTCTCCTGTTGTTGTCCGGAAGGGTGTTCAACAATGTGTGACGCCCTTCGTTTTCCTCGTTTTCCTCTTGGTGAAAATGATTTGCCTTCTCTCTCCCTCGGTAGGGCCACTACGATTTCCGGAGGTAATCCCATTGAACTTTTCTTCGCCACTAGCTCTCCCCGAGCAATTCGCAAAGACTTCCGAGGAACTTTGCAAGCGGGGGACGTGCGCAACCGAAGAGTTCCGGCCATAGTCCCCATCTTCTGCGCATTTAGAGATCCCTGAACCACCATTCCTCTTCCGGTATGGGGCATAGGGATATTGCCACGACGACACAGCCGGACTCTTCTACATTCGGGTGCAACTCCAGAGGGACCGGAATCATCTGAGTCCGACTCTGTGGAACTCTCGTGCAGTGTCATCGATGTTGATGTTTGTCCACCAACTTCCGGAGGATGCCTCAGTCCAGCCGGACGAGCTTCCAGTGATTTAGCTCGCTCGTCTGAGTTAGTAAATTTTTGTTTATAACTCTCTTTCTTTCTATTGCCTCTGTAATCCACGGCAGCCTTTTTCTTTTGCCAGGCGCCAGTGGATTCTTTCCGGGAAGGCGAGGGAGATTCCTTACCCAACGTAGAGGATCGTAACGCGCCGCGAGAAGCTCTGTTAGCTTGTCGGGCAGCGGAATATTTCATTGCTGATACTACAGCTTCTTCCATCGAGCTGGGATCCTTCAATCGTACCAGATCCTGTAGCTCTAAATCGGCCAATCCATCGATGAATTGACGGACCGTCAGTGAGTCCAGAGTGTCCAGGGTGCATCCTTTGAAAGCGATGCGAGCCAGACGTCGAACATCTTGGGCGTAAGCACTTATTTCCTCTCGTGGACGCTGTTTTCTGGCTTTCAGGTCCACATAAGCCAGGTCACTTAGGTGCTCCCGCCCGAATCTCTCCTTAAGGGCTCTAATAAGCCGACACGGGTCATGCCGGAAAGCCGGAGGGATCTCCGAAAGGACAGCTAGAGCCGCCCCTCGGAGAGAAGCGATCAGGGTGCTCGCTTGTTGGGATAGATCCCATCCTTGTGCCTGCGACACCAAGGAGAATTGTAGAAGGTAATCCTCTAGACTACCTTTCCCATCGTACGTGTCCACTTTCAACTTCACAGGTTGTAAAATGGATCTTTGTGCATTATTTCCAGATACGGGCACTGGATGATCCAGAAGAGATGCCTCACGAGGACGTGAAAAGGCGGTAGGTTCTACTCGTTCCTCCCTCTCTCGTGCTTGGTGGTCATCCAGTAGATCGATCAAAGAAAGTCCGGTATTTCTTCCGGAGGTTCTTCCTCGGCCAGCCGAAGAAGGTGCCCCAACAGGGGAAAATTGAAGTTGCTCGAAAGCGGTTCGCAAGCGAGCCATGGCATCATGTATCTCACCACCACCGGTAGATTGCGGTTCAGCACGGGGTGGTTGAGGATTTTGCGGCGTGGAGGATTCTGCAGCCGCGCCTTCGTTCCTCATGGTCCAGAAATCCAGATCTCGGCGCATTTGCGTGATGTTGGTTTCATTCCGAGCCAATTGTTGCTGCAGCTGTCTCATGTCGTTAGAGAGATCCTCCACTAAAGCCCTCATGCGCGCGTCGTGCCTCTCTAGTAGAGTTTCCAGGACGTCCAAATCTGCTAGAGCCATCCTGCTGAGTGGTCTTAATCCCACTTCTGACACCAATGTCGTCGGAGGACGTTTCCAGGTATGGCCAGAAATGGACGGGGAGCCAATAAGAACGCAGAAGTTCTATTTCACTTCACTTTATTTAATTCTTATTCTAGGGCTCCGCCGGCGGCCGCCGCCTGAATTGTTCGGCGCGGTACGCTTAGCGGTACAGAGGGTAATTTGGGTTGGCGCGCGTTTAGCTGCGCCTGGATGTTGGCTATGGAGACGACGGGTGTGGGCGGTGATTGTCGCGTACCAACGCAGCGTATTTCGCGCAGTTGGTAATCTCCTTTGGGGGTAAGTGATTTGAGGGCGCGTTGAGCTGCCACTTTTACTGTATCCCAAGAGCCCCGAATCCAGTCGGCCAGGGGCAGATATAATTCAGATTTCAATGCAGGGCTCCTGAAGTATTTGCCTATAAGGGAAAGGAGCCAATTCCCTTAAAGGATTGGTGTCCCATGTGAAGCGAGGGGGAAAATGGGACTGAATTTCCCCTGTCCAAGTCTCGCGACAACAATAATAAAATTTTTAAGAGCCTGATGAAGATGTGGAGTGAGTCGAAAGCTGTGGAAAATGAGTTTTTTTTTCTAACTCTCATAAATAACGTTTTATCGAGCAAATCGATAAATTCTTTGGCCTTTTTAAATCCATTCTTAACACTTGGAGGACATAAATTTTAAACCTCAAACTTTGAGCTTAAGTTTCTACAAGGGCCTGTCCGACTCCGATATTTTTGAAGCTTCGATCGATACCGGTCAGAAAAAGGGTTAATCTACAAAGTTCCACCCCTATTCGAAAGTTTATTTAATTAGCTTTCGATTAATCCCTATTTCATTATCCGGATCGATCTATTAATGTAAAATTTCAATTAAATTAAATTTTCTTTAAATTTCGCATAAATCTCCTTTTTTGATGGAAATTCCAAATTTTTCATTGTAAAGATTCTCGATTGAGCAAAATCCCTAAAAGGACCGAAATGATAATGCAGCTGTTGGTGAAGAATTTTGGTTTTATCGATTTATCCTTTTTATGCATATTTTTTTCCAGATTATACATAGCACAAAATATTTCATTTAAAAAAAAAATATTTACAAAAGAAAGTTTATTACATTGAATATTTTTTCCCAAAAGCCTCAAACATTTTTTTCTGTAAATTTAAATGCAAACAAAAATGAAGGAATAAGGAACTCTACTAACTAAAAGCTCAATAGCCAGCTTAGGAAAGTCAAACATGTTAGCAAGCTTCGGCAAATACTCCTGACTAAGACAAAAATGTTTATTAATTGAAAATGAGGATTTAGAAAAATCTTGAAAGAACTTACATCCTCCGCTCAGTTCCGGCCTCTGTTGGATATCCTGCAGAATACGATCTTTACGTTTCAATTCATTCTCAATGCAGCTGAGTCGATGACGTGTTTCTTCAAGATCCCTAAAAAGGAAAGAAGAGGTTTTTGAAAAGATTTATTTTTTGAAAATTTTCAGAGTTTAATATTTACTTTTGTGCTGCGATCCAATCAGCACGCGTTCGACTCAGCTCTTCCGAGATGGCAGCTTTAGCTTGAATTTCGCATTGCAGGGAACTCTGTAGATTAAGCAATTCCATCTTGTCGAGCTTCTGTGATCTCCTATTGCGCCAATTCTTATCATTCGTATTCTGGTTTATTGTACCAGCATGCTTGAGGTATTCGAGTTCTTCAGTCATTTTGGTCGCCAGCGCCTGGAGATAGCTTCTGGCATCCTTCTCATCCGTCACCCATTGGATTATCTCAGATATTTGATGCTCCCACTGACATATTGCCATTCGTTTATTGCTACAAAATTCCCTCATTAGAGAATAAAAATCATTTGTTTCAATAAAAAAAAATCATCCTCACCGTAAATCCTCCAAACTACTATCCCTCTCAATTCTCTCCTCCTGCATTCGCCTTAGCGTCTGATTGAGTATATCCATTTCGGAAAGTAATTTCCTATTGTCATCCTGAAGTACCTTCTTCTCGTGATCATGACACTTTTTCATTTCCGTTATAATTTCCTCACTGTCCGTCAGAGATTCCAGTCGTGTTGCATCCACCTTCTCACGTGCCTGCTGTAGCTCACGCTGCAACATATTGACAAGAAGTTCCGCTTCTGTGAGTTGCTCCCGCAGCGATGAGAGTTCAATGTTGTAGCGTGATTGTTGCTGATTCAGCTTCTCTGTGTAATGCACCTCCAACCGTTCCAACTCCAAACGGAAGCTATCCGATGACAAACCAAGTGAGGATGAGGAACCAAAGTCCGACGAACTGCGTGCTTTTGCTTCAGCCTGTAGCTGTCGACAGAATTCTTCGGAACGTTCCCGGAGTTTTCTTTCCTATTTTATGTGAAATATCAACAAATTAAAAAAAAATGTTTTGAAATTAATTAAAAGTAGGGGTATCATCTCATCATTACGTTGATCTTTCGATAGGCAATGAAACTTACTTTTGTATAATTGTTTTTATTTTAAAAAATTAAAATGGTTTTTGTTTATAAGTTTCATTTTTTCGTGAACTTTTTTTAGCCTTAAGTAAATTGCGAAATATCTAAAACTTAAAATGTAAGTTTGACTTAAAAACTTAAGCCTGAAGCCTGACTTAAGAAACAAAGTTAAGCCGTTTATTAAGCAAGGCCTATTTTTTTTAAGCCGAAGCTTAGTTCCTTTAGGCCAGATTTTTAAAAGGAATTCGGCCTCAGTTCAGCCTGATCTAACCTTGAAACCCTTAAAGCCTGACCTTAAAAAAAAACTTAAGACTGACTTAAGAAACAAAGCTAAGCCGTTTATAAGGTCAGACCTTTTTTTCTTAAGCCAAACCTTAGTTACTTTAGGTTAGACTTTTAAGACGCATTCAGACTCAGTTTAGCCTGATCTAACCTTGAAATCCTTAAAGCATGATCTTCAAAAACTTAAGTCTAGTCTACAATAAAGGTCTTGGTTAAGAATTTTAGGATTCACTTTAAAAACTTAAACCTAGTTTGAATAAAACTGTAGTCTAGCTCAAAGAAGCCTATTCTGGTTTAGAAAAACTCAGATCTGACTCAAGACGATTTTCTTCCTCAATTACAGAGTCTATTCAATTTTCGATTTTCTAGTTTTCTGATACTGCCAAAAATTAAAGCAAAAAAAATTAACATCGTGTGACCCGGAGAAATCCATCCTAAACCCGTAGCCTGGACATCATAACCCAAAACCCGAAGTCTCCGGGTAAAACCCCTAGAGTTGGTAACCCTAATCAAAAGTAAATGCTTCACTTACTTGAGTTATATCTGCAACAGCATTCTCCATTCTTGACTCCATTTCCCTCCGGGTTTTGTCCATTTTGCGCAAATCATTCCGGAGATTGTCAATCTTTTGCATTGCTGTATCAAGTTCTTCCTCCTTATCCCGCACCTGACGCGACAACTTCTGCTTCTGACTCCGCAAATCGGATAGTTTATCCGTAACTTCCGTATACTCCTTCATTGCAATCTTCCGCTGATCTATTGCATCCTGAAGCTCCTTCTCCTGTATCCGCAACCTATCGAGGGCATCGAGTTTGTCTTTACTCAACTCATCACGCTCCTGCTTGAGTTGTCGCATCTTCTTCTCCATCTCCTTGAGACGTCCGGCAAATTGGTCATTAATAAGATCATCAGATGGACGCACTTGTTGCTGCTCGAATGACTTCACCTGACTCTCCAGCTCACAATTGCGCTTTGTCAGCACATTTATTTCATCCTGCAGCCGACGCGTACTATCAGGACTCAGACGTTTCTCCTCCGGTGACACCACAGCCTTGGCAACAGCTTGAATTTGATGCGCCAAAACACCGTCTGTGGTGCAAATGTCATACAGGCAGCCCGATAGATCGGACAGGCGGCAGTCCTCGGTGTATGTGAAACCGATAAATGGTAAATGGTGCCCACTGAAGGCGGGATTTGAGATGGGCGGTAGGACATCCGATAGTCGTATATCTGTGTCATCTACATCAAAATTGGACGTGTCTGTTGGACTAGAAACTTCAGGTATATACGGTGCCTGTCCCTCGCGTAGTGTCTCCCAATCAATCCCCTCAAACCACGCGTGCTTCTTAAAATCCTCAATTCCATTCTGCCCAAGACGGTATTCGGGTGCACATATGAGTCGCCTAATGAGATCCTTTGCATTGTCACTCACAACCACCCCACTTGCATCTTCCGTGGGGAAATTGAAGCAATTCTTGTGATTCATAATCTTCCCATACGTCTCCACGAGGCTCTCCGCATAGAAGGGCGTTTCCCCGTACAGCATTTCATACATACACACCCCGAGAGACCACCAATCGCATTCAGGCCCATACCGTCCCTGCCCATCCTCCATGGCGCGCAGAATTTCCGGTGAGATGTAATCGGGTGTACCAACGGCCACATTCGATTGTACCGTCCCGCCGGCTCCTAGCTTGAGGCACGACCCAAAGTCAGCCAAACGAATGTGCCCACTGGCATCCAGCACGAGATTATCCGGCTTTACATCGCGATGAATGTATTTGATTTCATGAATACTCGATATGGCCAGCACCATTTCGGCAATATAGAACCGCGTCATATCCTCCGGAAGACGATCCTCAAATTTACTCAGCAACGTCAACAGATCGCCGCCACAGTAGTAATCCATTACGAGGTATAAGTTTGTCTCGTCCTGAAATGCATAGTGGAGATTTGTAATCCACCGACGGTCCCCATATACGAGAACATCTCGTTCCTCCTTGAAGCACGCCGTTTCAGCTCTCTGCGCGCCGGAGAAAACATGAAAAAAAGCAACAACAACCCATTAGCACTCTGAATACAAAATTATGACTCAATTAACATCATAAATTGAGTTTTTCTTTCAACCAATTTGAAAGGGAGAGTCACAAGCAGGTGGAAAATTTGTACATGTAAAGTGAAAGAAAATGAAAGTGGAATTCAATGCAAAGAAAAAAAACTTCCTGATTTCTATTTTTGGAATTAAAAAAAAATGTTTCTTAAGCAATTTTACGCAGGATCCACTTCACATTGTATTCTAAACCCGAGATTAATTTTTTTAAATGTCAGTAATACTAAAAATTACGTTAATCTCTTGATAGGCAATAAAATTTTTTTTACTTAGAACTTTTTTTATTTTAAAAAATTTAAATCTTTTTTTTTGTTTTTTTGTGTGCTAGGCCTAAGTTTTAATCTCAAGTTTTTTAATCGAGATCATACTGTGGTATTGTTAAGTGCATTCTAGACCTAGCCTGACTATTAGACCTATCCTAACTATTAAAACCGTAAAAGCTTAATCTTAAACAATTGTAAGGTAAATTGTGTAACATCTTAAAAAATGTAAGTCACTTAAAAACTTAAGCCTGACTTAAGAAACAAAGCTAAGCCGTTTATAAGGCCAGGCCTTTTTTCTTAAGCCAAACCTTAGTTCCATTAGGTTAGACTTTTAAGACGCATTCAGACACTGTTTAGCCTAATCTAACCTTTAAGCCTGACCCTAAAAAAAACTTAAGTCTAGTCTATAAGACCTTGCCTAAAAGTCTTAGGATTGATTTTAAAAACTTAAACCTAGTTTGAAGAAAAGTGTAGTTTAGCTCAAAGAAGCCTATTCTGGTTTAGAAAAACTCAGATCTGATTTAAGACGATTTTCCTTTAGCTAAAAAAATTGAAACTTCCTAAATTACAGAGTCTATTCAATTTCAGATTTTTTAGTTTTCTGATATGTACTGCCGAAAATTAAAGCAAAAAACAATCGTGTGACCAGAAGAAAGTCATCCTAAATTCGCAGCCTGGAGATCATATCCCGAAAAAAGGATTTTAAAGATTTCAATTGAAGAATAAATTCTAAAAGTTTTTCTTATTTTTCTATTTAAATGTTAAAGATTTAATAATATTTAAATGATTTGATGAAGAAATTAAAATATATGGTTTTTTAGACTCCTAATGGGTCAGATTGAGAGGCAGAAGACTAAAAATATTCAGTTTAAACCTCAAAAGGACTACATTCAACCCGAAACATGCTAAATTCAAGCCTATATAAGACTAAAAAAAAAATAAAAAAATAACTTTTAGTCCTAAAAATGAGGAGATTGAGGAACAGAAGCCCAAAAAAAATATTTAATTCAAGCCTAGAAAGGACAAACAGTTGTAAATTCAACCCGAATCGTGGTAAATTCAAACTTAAAAATTCTTATTTGATTTTCAACCCTAAAAAGACAGAGTCTTCAGTCTCAAAATGTTTTTAAAAGATATTAAAAAAATGCGTAAAAAGCGTAAAAAGAATTAAAATTGAAGCCTAAAAGGGAGTAAATTGAAGCCCAAAAAGTAGCACCTAAAAATTTAAAAGCCTAAAAAGTAGTTAATTCAAACCGAAAAGGATAAGTTTTTTTGTCGATTTTTATTCGATGAATTAAAATATTCAGATCTTTGTAAATATTCGAATAATTCCCTATATAAAAACCAAAATATTCGTCAGTTAGACACCCCTTGTTAAAAGGCCTAAGACCTTAAAATTTCATTCAAAATTCCTATATTAACAATTTCGCGGTGCCTTTCGCCTTTTTGAGAGAAAAAAGAGTTTACAAACAATAAATAAAAATCACGGTTCTGTGACTTTTCACCCACATTCCACACACTCTTGCCCACGAAAGTGAAAGAATGAATGGAAGGAAAAACTTTTTTTTTGTAAATACGTAAGAAAAGAAACGTGAACTTACTTTGAGCATTTCCCATTTATTGAGAATTTTCATGGCGAAAATTTGATTTGATGCAATCATCCTCACGACACACACCTCCCCAAAAGCCCCTCGTCCGATCACTTTGAGTATCTCAAAATCCTCGCGGCACAACCGCAGTTGTTTTATTATTTGGACAACTGGCTTGACTGAAAATTGATTTTTTTTTACAAAATGTTTTCAAAAATTAATAAATCAAAGAAAGGGAAAATAATTCTTTCCTGGAATGTACATACCTAGTTCTATGAAATCCGATACAGTCTTTTCGCGTCGTAGGGACGAATTACAGCACTCGTCGTAGAGTGCAAGGAGGCAGTCGAGGAGGGTTTCCACGGAGATTGCATTGGAGCTCTCCTTGGCGCCATTTGTGGCCACTTGATCGGGTCGTTGCTCACCATTGTCACTGACTCCCTTACGCGAAGCATGACCGCCGCTACCTAAGATGAGTGTCTCCAGTTGCGCAAAGCGACTGTGCTCAAGAGACATCCCTGCGAAAGGCAAAGAAAAAGGAATATTTAGCAAATCCAGGAGATTCATTGAATGAAGTTTTCAAGGAACTTTAATCAAAAAATTGATCTTTACCTTTCTTGTGAGATTCCATACCGCCAATCTCGTCCACTACCAGAGCACGCGCCTATTCCACAAGAGACTTTTGCACGACAAGTACAAGAAGGTTTTCGGTGTAGTAAAAATACACACATACAGATTTACAGCAAAACACCTACAGACATATTCTGAAAATAGAATGCGCGAGAGGAAAATTTACATGCTATTTTTCACGCTGACAAGGGAGAATGTTGGAATAATGTCGCTCTGGCAGAGCCCCAAATTTTCCGGAAAGGGATGTCAAGTTTATATTGAAAAGATATGAGGAGAATTTTGCACAAAAAATGTCTTTTTTGTTCACAATAGACAATTCCATCAATGCGGAATGAATAAGACTTTTTTCATACATTACAAATTTTAGACACAAAATTACATTTTGATAGAGACACAGTGCCACGAATAAATGTTGAGACAAGTAATATTTTACTTTTACTTCTGAGCAAACTCTAGGGTAACAGAAATACTACTTCTCTCTTTGCTTGAATCCCTGTTCCTTGATACCCTTCTCAGACTTTGTTCCTTGTGCTTAAATATTTTCTTTCTTGACCCATTCGCAGACTAGATTCTAGAGGAATTTCCTTAACTAGGGACCTTAAAATAATGAGACTGTCTTTAATAATTTGCTGGGGATTAATTTTTAGGTTTATCATTAGGGGAACATGGCCCAATTCGGACCTCCAAAGACCCGCGCAGAATCAGGAAAAATGAAATAAAATAAAAAGCAATACCTATTTCTAAAGGAAGTCATGCAGCCAGTATGGGCAAAGTACCTAATTGAAGGAAACGCAGAAAACAATTTTAACCTACCCAGTCTTGTAGGGCATCAAAAAAGGATAAAGAATCGCCAAAAATATTCACTATTTTCCACTGGGGTCACAATGAAAAAAGACAATAAAGTTTTGTAAAAATTCAAAAAAATTGGCCGCCATTCGCCATTTTGTTCATTTCAATGCATGAAGCATATGTTTCAATGCTTCGTCAATATGAGCTTGTCGATGAGAGTTTGACATTTCATTTTTTTTGGGAGAAAATAAAAAAAATTGCGTATTTTTTAATTTAATTATCGTGGTAAATGTGTTTTACGTGTTGTTCAAGAGTGATTTTTATATCTTAATACCTGAAGGATGAATTCCCTCACAGCTTGTGACCGTCTCAGCGAGCACATCATTGGTCGTGGAAAAGGTCTTGGGAAAGGTGGTGCCAAGAAACATCGTAAGGTTTTGCGTTACAACATCCAGGGAATCACAAAACCAACAATCCATCGTCTTTTCCGTCGTGGTAGTGTGAAACGCAAAGGATTCCAGCGCAGAGGATCTCTCAATTCATGAAAAAGCCATCTTCAAGACGATCCACGACCAATGTTTTTGGATTGCTTTGTTTTGTAACGAGAGATGTGCTCCCTAAGACGGTCACAAGCTGTGCGGGAATTCATCCTTCAGGTATTCAGATATAAAAATCACTCTTGAACAACACGTATAACACATTTACCACGATAATTAAATTAAAAAATACGCAATTTTTTTTATTTTCTCCCAAAAAAATAAATGAAATGTCAAAGTGTCATCGACAAGCTCATGACGAAGCATTGAAACATGTGCTTCATGCATTGAAATGAACAAAATGGCGAATGGCGGCCAATTTTTTTGAATTTTTACAAAACTTTATTGCCTTTTTTCATTGTGACCCCAGTGGAAAATGGTGAATATTTTTGGCGATTCTTTATCCTTTTTTGATGCCCTACAAGACTGGGTAGGTTAAAATTGTTTTCTGCGTTTCCTTCAATTAGGTACTTTGCCCATACTGGCTGCATGACTTCCTTTGGTACCATTTTAAAGCCCATTTAATGCTCTTTTTACTTCCATTACTTTCTACATTTAAAGTTTTATCAGTTTAAGGTAATAACGGATTAAAAAAGGCTTTAGCACTTAGATGATCGAGGTTTCTAACCTCAAAATTTTGACCTTCATTTTCTCTCAAAATAAAATATTTTTCCAAGTTTTCTTTCGACGATATTGAATAATAATTAAACTTTCCTATACACAGATGTAGAATTAATTACGAAATGTTAAATAGATTTTAATTTTGGGCAATTGAAAAATGTCGAATTGGCCCCTTTGGCCAGCAAAATCCTTCAAGGGTTTAAGAGGTCCGAATTGGGCCATGTTTCCCTTAAATAATGTAATTGTTTAATTTTTGTAAGTTTTCATGACTTTTATGATTTATCTTGCATAGGTTTTTGTTTTGTTATCCTTATATTTTAATAGTAATGAAACTCTGATTAAATAGCTACACAACTGCTTAAATAAATTGTTTTTAACATACAAGGCCCACCACAACAAAGCACCAAGGTGCAGGTTTCCATTATTGGAAATTTCAAGGGATTTTTCTTCTTTGTTTTGCAACATTCTAAAGAAAAATTCCTTTACACAAAAAAATCTTATTGGAAAATTGTCTTTTGCAAAATAAGAACCTATTTGAATGAGTTATGGAAAGAATTTTACGTTTTTATTATTATTTTTTAAATATGTTGTTTGCAATCTTTTGCACGGAAGTGTAGTAATTCTTTGAAAATATTTGGGCGACTTGCGGGAAGAGAAATCGAGTTCATTCACATGAAATCTTTCACGAATTTTCACCAATTTCCATCTCCGTGGGCCCCACCGGCGACCCTTCTTCGCAGTTTGCGTGCATTTTTGGGGTTTTTCCCACGGAGAAAAGTGATTTTTCCACCCAAAGTAAACTTTTTTCACTCCACGAAATGGCACTATGGCAGCACAGTGTGTACAAGTGAGAGGGAACGAATGAATGAATGAAAATTAATATGGCAGCAAATCCCAGACAATAAACTCCCTCTGCACGATTTTCTTCCGTGTACACAGCGACATTTCCCACATTTTCCTGAGGCCCCCACAATCCGTAGAGCTACAGGGGGGCACTTGGGGGCTAAAAGAGTGTACACTTGGGTGGAAAATACACGCAAAATGTTGGCGAGAGTGTTTTTTTTGTGCGAAGGTGGGGAAGGAAGTCTGATGAGGGAAAATGTTGGATTTTCACCGTAATTGCGGCACAACTCACGTTAATTTATTGTCGCAATTGTTACACTAGCACTAGGACATCACTTTTTCACTAAAATCAATACTAAATTCGTTTTTATAAACCCAAATATTGACTATTTTTGCAGCGCGAGTAACTTTTTTACTCACTCAAAAAATTTGCTGTGATGAACAATGTGGGACGTGTGAATGGTGTTATGTGCGTGTGAAATGCAAGATACGGCACTTGTGCGTGGGAGAAAGGGAAGTGAATTACAAGAAGTTAGCATAAACCTGCACCAACTCCCAACTAACTTCATCTTATTCTCCTCTTTGTCTTGCACACACAAAACTTGCATATTTCCATCTCATTCTGACAAATTTCTAGCAGAGAAGATTGTTTACGTTGTTTGTTTACCTTTTTCTGTTTGTTTACAAGAGTGTAGTATAGAGGGAACGAGATGGCATGATGAAAAATATCCTCGCCTCACTCTGCGTTTTGTGGTGTGTGTGTGTGTGTGTGGAATTTACCACTACATGCGCATTTTTGTGTGGAACTTGTACGGAAAAGTTTTTAAAAATTAATTTTTCCAGGAAAAACTAATTTTTGGGGCGCCAAAAGTTGGCGGGAGGCTCTGGGGGGCTCAAAGTATGTTCAGTAAAAATTTGTGGGCGCAACTCGCTGGATTTTTTGCGGAATTTGCACGACTTTTTCTGGCGCGAATTTTGAGAGTTTTGAATTGGTGCCGCCAATCGACGCGGAATCGGTTCTTGGTCGCAAAAAAGGTAATTTTGCTGGGAAATTTGGCGGAAAATGCGAGAAAATTGCGAAAAACTGAAAGTATGAGGGAAACAGTATCAGTGACGGACACTGTCTCATTTTCTCTTGAGCAAACTAAACAGCGCCAAGTAACGTCTGGTCCAAATATTGAAATTTGAACTTTAACGAACTTTTTTTTTGTTTTTCCAAAAATGCGATTTTCCTTGTTTTTTTTCCCAATTTTTTGGGCATAAGATGCATTTTTAAGACTCCTGGGGCACCTACCGATGTTCCAGGGCCCCAGGGGAACCGCTCTGTGCGGAATTTGGGGCTGGCAGAAATTTTGACGGTTGAAATTAAAAATTCGAAATTTTTGACGGTTGGGGATTTTACACGCACTTTTTTTCCCGGAAATGGATTTTCGTGACTTGGAATTTTTGATGCTAAAAATTCAAAAGTGTTTTCCTGGTCACAAAATAGGTAATTTCCCCGGAAAATTCGGTAGAAAACGCCAGAAAATTGCGAAAAACTACATGTGTGAGGGAGACAGATAGCGGTGAAATACATTCATCTCGTTTTCTCTTCAACAAAATGTACCAAAAAGGGCGCGAAATTAAAAAAAAATAGCTAAAAAGTCACGAAATTTGTATGGGGGCTACCTGAAGGGGGGCTCTTGGGAGGAAATGAATACGGCCATCTGAAGCCGCCTGATATAAGGAGCCTCTGTACCAAATTTCATCGCGATCGGACAAACGGTGTAGAATTCTATAGAAAAGAAGGAACGACGATTATAGAAAATAGATAAATAAAATTTTTGGCAACAATTGATCAATTATTGAGCAATCAAAATTGATTTGAGATTGATCAATAATTAAACAATAATTGCCCAAAAACTAATTAATCGATTGACTGACTTAATTGATTTATCAAATTTTGATCAATCATTCATCAATCTGATTGACTCAATCATATTTGAATATTTGTTGGCTCAATCATTTGTTAGTTTGTGAGGAATTTTTTTACCAGACAGAGGCGAGGAATAAAGTGTTGATGAAGGTGATTTGTGTGTATTATTGCCCGGAGTATAGAGTGTAGTAGAGTGAATTTCTTCCATGTAAAATGCTTTGGATGTAATTTCAACACAGTTAAGTGCTACTTTTCAGCGGCTCAACACGAGAGCAACCAGTTCAGTTGGACTCCGTCACCTCAGCGGAAGCACAAAGATTCTGCGTCTCCCTCAATCTGGGAGGGATCTCCATTGTCCAATTCTCTTGTGCTAATGTGAATAAGAAAAAATACAATAGTAAGAAAAGAAAAAAAAAATCCATAGTGGGTGCAGTGCTCAAAAGAATTTTGTGGACAGGTGAAGAAGGTACAAAGAAGCAATAATAAGAAGAAATATTCCAAAAGGGAAATTTCTTGTGTGCACTCGATGTGTGATTGCGTGGAAAAGAGCTGACTTAGCAGGGAATTGGAGCCTTACCTGATACCCAAGTGAGGTGCTTTCAAAAATCACCTGGGCAGTCGCATTGAGAAGAATTCCAGCATATAACGGTAGCTTCCGGAGTGCGAAAGGTGGAAATATTTGGCGAAAATCGCACCGTGTGTGACCACCAGGTATATTACATAGTGACACACATAAAGGGTATACAACAGTTTGAGCTCATTCTTCTTCATTCATGCTGGGAAGTTGATGTGCATGGCCCAGTACTCTCCTGCCTGGACATAATATTATGAACTGTACATTACTTTTGGTTCAGAGTGTCGATCTTGTGCGGAGAAAATTGCTCAAAAATGTCGGATTATCGCTCATTGATGATGACCTCTTTTGCACCCATCGCTGTTACTTTCTTTATGTGCTTGTCGTGTTTCTATAATTATTTCGTTACTTTTTCTTGAAAGTGAGGAAAATTCAATGAGATTTATTTTCAACGATGCTCAATTCGCGCCCTCAAAATTCCAAAATCAGCATAAAAATTCCCAACTTGTTTTTTGAATCATCATCATTTTACTACATCTTCTATTCAGCAAATTGTTGCTGCACGAACAATGTTCCCCGGAAGTTGTGGTTGCGGGAGGTGCAGTGGGTATTCTCAGTGTGTCGCAGAGATCTAAATCTGTGACGAAGTTCATCCAACCGACGAAATAGTTTCAATACTTTCACCTGCCTTCGTCTCATCGACCAGAATTCATGGCACACATCCATACAACTGACTGGTTGGCTCATTGATGGGGCTATGTCTTCTTCACAATTTTTCTTTTTTTTTTTTAACATTGAATTTTGAGCCACATTCGGCCTCCTTCTCAGTTCCACCAATATACACCGCAGCCTCCCAATAGAAGTTACGTTCTCTCTCAATAGATTTTTATGTAATAGAGGTCTTTTTTTCTCCTTCTCATTCGCCGCTCCCACCCATAGAGCTTTGTTAATAATTCACGCGTGCCCCGGAATGGTTCACCTCTGGAGCCCTCTTCATCTCTCCATGTAACCTATACACAATACCTCTGGCCACGGGAATTCATCAAATATTAACATTTTATTAGGAATTATGTAAACGCTCTCCCGCCATATAGCTCCCCCACATTTTCATCCCCGGAGTGCATTTTCTCGCCATGTGCTCCTTTTTATACCCACTATCTACCATTAATTCAACCATCTGCTTTCAAATGCGATGACCCCTCTGAAGTAATTCAAAACCATTGCCCAAAAAATCTCTTCTTTTTTTTTCGCCACGCGAAATGCATGACCTTATTTTCTTGACCCTCTCACACATTTTCGCGCCAAATCTTTCTCTTCACAAGATGAAATAAAAAAATCAAAAGCATCGCAATTATTCAATCTTATAAAATTATGTTGTTCAACCTCTATGCTTTAATATTGAGCGGAAAAGATAGAAAAGATCAACAGGAAGTGATGTAGAGACAAAGAGCTGTTTGTTTTCCAGATGAATTCCTATTGAGACGTGTCGAAAATGTTTGTTTCGATTGCGAACCATGTTGAATGACTTTCAATATCAAATCCATTTATTCGCATCGAATATTCCATTCAGAAATGATTTATTTTTTGATTGATGAAAAACTATAAAATTTTTCTAGTGTGGAAAGTTATTGGACTTAGCACTTTCCCTTATTTTTGGGTACAAATAAGGATTTGCAAGGGAATGAGATAGATAAGGATAATGATGAAATGGGTGAAAGTAAGATGAGAATAGGGCAGAGCTGTTTAAAATTCAATTTATTGTATTATGTAAATGTAAAGTATGTACTAAAGTTTATCTAAATAAATTTTTTAATCCTTAATCCTTGAACCAAATTTATTTGAAGAAATGTTTTAGTTTATTTTCTTTAACTTTATGAGTCCTATTCCTCATTTCCATCCTTCCTAAGATTTGTTTCTTTCTGATCGATTTTTGAAAAGTAACAAAATATATAATATGCAATTTCAAAACTAATTTAAAAGTAATAGTCCCTTAGCCCCTTGAATTTTAATTTTTTTCGCAGATCCTGATTAAGGGAAATCTCCTAATTCAGAAAAAGCGGATTATTTTGAAATAGTTCTGATCACTTTTTGGTTTAGCATGGGATGCACGGTTTTTATCTAGTAGGAAATTAATGCATTCTATTGAAATGGATTTTTCACTTGAGTGGATAAAGCACAATATCATGCTACTGGATTCTTAAAAAAATGTTTTCTCTCCAACACATCAAAATGCTTCTCACAGTGAATTTGTTAGCATATTTTCCATGAAACATTGCAAAACATTTATGTGTGCAAAATGCCATTTTCCGTATCTCATTGTTCCACCTTGCAGATGCTTTCTGTTGCGTCAATAAATTATGCTTTTTTTCCGCAACAAAATTCCTCTCTCTCTTCTTATCAGCACATGAGGTCTTTTGAGATTGTTTATTAACTTGTTTTCATTCAAAAAAAATTTTTTCTTAAAGATTATGCCATGAAAAATGCCGCCTGAACTATATATGGGATTAGTGATGATAATGCAAAGCTTTCATGCTTTTTTTATTGCAATTCTAAAGCAGAGAGTGTGATAAGAAAATGTGTGATGCTTCTATTTATTGCCCCTGACAAAGATTTAGTGGTTGTGAGAATAACAATTCTAGCACCATCACACACTTATTCGCAGAATAAATCAATTGGCTCCAATTTTGCGACAATCACACATAGGGTAAAAAATAAATAAATATGAAATCTCAAAGAAGCAATATTATTGATGAGGTCAATTCAGTTGAATGGCGACATATACGCACAACACAAAAGATTAAGTGAAACAGTTTCATTCTCTTGGAAGGCAATTAAGGAAGGCATTTTCTTCGGCATCACCAATTAAATGTGGCTCTGTCTGTGCTCAATTGTTCCCCAACTAACAGCTCCCAACTACGACGAATCTCATTGAGCAATTCTTTCTTTCAGTTCTCTTTGATGGGTTCACTTGTGATACGAGCAACATAGCAATATGAACTTCTTGAGCCGTTTCAACCTAGTCATTTTATTAGAATTAGTGATATACAATTTATCAAAAGGTGAGTCAGTGCTTTTGTTTCTCTATTTTCTTTTTTTTTCACCGTTTTTTCCACATTACTTCAGCATTTTTGCATATTAGTGTTGGATTAAAAAACAATTTTAATATATTGTAGACTCGAATTACCTCAATTCAATATGCCGCAGCGTGTATATTATTTTTGTTATTTTTTTTTAAAATAAATATTCTTGTTTTAAAAGAGTTTTAAAGTCTGTTCGATTGTCTCATGATAACGTAATGATTATTATTTAATTTTAAATGTTTAAAGAATGATTAGTAAAATGTTTAGTTAATATTAATTTTTAATAACTATTTTTTCCAGTCTATTCCCATGTAATTATTAGTAATTACAATGCTCTTGATGGTGGACTCGACGGAGGTCAAGATGTCATCTGGGACGCCCACAATATTTCAAGTCTTCCACGCAGTGTAACCCCTATTTTGACACCCTCCAATCATACCCACACACCACCGCCGATTCCCGGTGATGATTACGATCTCCTGAGGCGACTCAAAGAGGCAGCACGACGGGATGATGTGGGTGATGAGCGGATGCTGTGGAATGATGCAACACCTGACAGTACACTGTACCCGCCGCTCGTGGAAAAAGCCCTGAAGCTGTTTAATCTCAAACAGGTGGCTTATGAAATTGAGACAAGTGTAATGTCAAAGGTGTCCTGTACTGCTTGCAAAGCAGGTGCTGGACTCCTACAGCACTACATAAAGACAGGACGCACCAAGGAGGAGATCATTAAGACAATCTTCCACTACTGTGTCTACCTGAAGATTCAGAGTCGGCGTGTTTGCGAGGGTGTAAGCCAGCTTTTTGGGGTAGGTTTTACAAGAAAAAAAAAGTTTTTTTAAATAATTTTTTGTTAATTTATCATTTCTTTGGCAGGTTGAAGTGATCTACGTGCTGGAACGCGTAACAATTGGTCCCGATGAGATTTGTAGCTTTGTAATTGGGGATGCATGTGGTGACGTCTACAATCCCTACCATGAGTGGGAGGTGGCTTTCCCGCCAGTTGCAAAACCTGATCCAAAAGAAATTCCCCTGCCAAAGGAAGGAGCGCCCCTGTTCAAGGTTCTTCATCTCTCGGACACGCACTACGATCCGTACTACGCTCAGGGTTCCAATGCGGAGTGCAATGAGCCACTCTGCTGTAGGATAACCAATGGTATGCCATCGACACCCAATGGGGCTGCTGGAAAATGGGGTGACTACCGAAAGTGCGATACACCACAAAGAACCGTGGACCATTTGCTGCATCACATTGCTACCACGCACACGGTAAGTTGCAAAGCTAGTCTTGGAACAAAATTTAGAACTATTTTTTTTTTGCTAATATTAATTAAAAACTGCAGGATTTATAAAAGAAAATCTGCGGGAGAATTATTGAAAAAAAAGAAGAAGATTAGAATGTTTCGCCAAGGAAATTATAAGTCTAAGCTAAAAAATGTTAAATTTAATCATAAAAAACACTTAAAACAGACCGAAAAGTAGTAAATTCAAACAGAAGAGGGATTGTACAGGACTTATGGGAACTTCGGGACATTTTAGAGGGAATTTTCAATCTTTCTCTTACCGAAAAATTAATAAAATAATATCCTTAAATTTTCATTAAATGGCTAAAGGCTTCATCCAATTGTGACGCCAGAAAATACTATTTGTGACTCAAGTATCTCATCATGACTCAACCTTTGCCTTTTTTGACTCCATTTTTAACTTATTTGTACTACATACAAAATACCTAATGTAGCTGCGAGTTTTAACTTAAAGACACATTTAATTAAAATTTCATATTTAGATTTTTTTAACGATTTTAACTAGTCAAAAAATAGTAAATGTAGCCCAAAAAAAGACAATTCATGCCGATAAATATTTGGTTTTCAGTCCCAAAACAGCATAGAATGGGGAACAAAAACTTTTTTAAAAAAATCATTAAATCCTAAACTAAAAAAGGACTAAATTTAAATCGAAGAGTAGTAAATTATGACTGAAAAATAGTAAATTGAACCAAAAAAAAGACTAAATTCTAACCAAAAAGTCCTAAATACGTTTTTGGTTTTTTTTTAGGTTTTGAGTTATTCGGTTTTTAGCAAAAAATATTCATGAAGTCAAATCAGATCTTTCGAAATATTCGGATGATTCGCTTGAAAAGCCAAAATATGCTCTGATATGAAAGTCAAATGCAAAGAAAATTAACATTATTCCAACAAAGCCCACAAAAAGTCTTCCTAAAATTACAAGAATTCTTTAGATCTTGAAAAAAAAAGTTTTTGTCATGTTTTCTTTACAAATATTTGTATTCATAAAATCTCTACAAGTTCTTGAAATCTTTTGATGCTCGAGAGTGGTCAATGCGTGGTCACCTTGAATCTTTGTAATTCTTTCTGCGTCACCTTTGGTTTCTTGAACTCCCAATGTAGGCATTTTATTTCTTTCTCCCGGAACGTGATCTTTTTACTGAATCACAAAAGAACTGTGAATCACAGAATTAAATTGTGGGGAATTTGGCTTTAAGAGCCGCGATATTTCCATTAAAAAAATGTGACTATTATTTTGGAAAATCCTCAAATTGAGAAAGAAATTTCATGCGGATTGTGGTCTATGACATAAAGTTGATAAAAAAAAGTCGCATAAGTTGCAATAAAATCAACATAAAATTAACGAACCATTTAAACGTGTAACACGACCTTTCTTTTGTACACATTAAAATTTATTAGTAGTACATACTTCCACTAAACGGTGCAAATAATAACAACAAAAAACTAGCAATAAAATTAAAAGAGAAGATTTCTTAACAAACTGTAATTTGTCTCATAAATAAGCAATTTCCTTATGAGAATTTATTTCTTTCTCATCATTATTTCTCACGGAGTTTTCGTAATCATTTTCATTTGATTCTCTTATAAAGAATTTATTGTACTTTGCGCGAATTTTGGCATTTAGCAACGAATGGAATTTTCCCATGAAAAACAAACATGGTACAGTGTGGGAGGGAAAATCATCTCCGTGCCAGTATTTTCCGACGGCTCGTTGTGGCGTATAAAGAGGGAAAAGGCAACATGTTACGCTTCATTAAAAAACACGTTTACATCTAATTTATCTGTGTGGTTGGATTAATGTCTTCTCAATAGTCCTACTTTTCCCATTTGCACACCCAATTTGTTGGATGACCAAAAAAAAAGCACACACACCCAACCTTAAATGGACATTGGGGCAGATTTAAAAGCGAGAGCGTGCTGTGAAAGTTAAAGAGTTAGCGGGATTTTGGATGTAGAAATTATGCTCAATTTTGGGAGAAAATGAAAATGATTTCTCGCAAATTTTCACATAATTTAATGCTATTTGTGATGGTAAATAAATTGAGAGAGAAGAGATCAGAAAAAAAAGATTTATGTTAATCATTTTCCTCATCTGAATTTTTTTTTCACAGGATATTGATTACATTCTGTGGACAGGTGACCTTCCACCGCATGATGTGTGGAATCAGACAAAGGAGGAAAATCTCAAGATAATTAAGGACACCGTCAAACAGATGTCTGAGAGCTTCCCTGGAATTCCAATCTTCCCAGCACTTGGGAATCATGAGAGTGCTCCCGTGAATAGCTTCCCACCACCGTATGTGAATCAGGTGGACACCTCCATTGCCTGGCTATACGACGAGCTAGACGTGCAGTGGCGCAAATGGTTGCCCAGCAGTGTCTCTCATACTGTACGTCGTGGTGCCTTCTACTCCGTTCTCGTACGCCCGGGCTTCCGTATTATTTCCCTCAATATGAACTACTGCAACAACAAAAATTGGTGGCTCCTACTGAACTCAACAGATCCCGCCACGGAACTCCAATGGCTCATCTACGAGCTACAGAGTGCTGAATTTTCTAATGAAAAAGTTCACATTATCGGCCATATTCCACCAGGACATTCAGACTGTCTCAAAGTATGGTCACGAAATTACTACAAAATTGTTTCGCGGTACGAAAGTATCGTGACGGGGCAATTCTTCGGTCATACGCATTTTGATGAATTTGAAATATTCTACGATCCCGATGACCTCAGTAGAGCCACAAATATCGGCTATATTGGACCATCAGTCACACCGTACAATGACCTCAATCCAGGCTATCGCATTTACTATGTGGACGGAGATCACGGTGCCACCACGCGCCTTGTCGTTGATCACGAGTCATGGATCATGAACCTGAGAGAGGCAAATCTGTATGATTATCCCATTTGGTATAAACTCTACTCAACGAGGGCAGCATACGCCATGAAGGGTGAGTTTGAAATTTATTTTTAAAGAATTTAATTTCCATATTTGGTGCATCCGATAAAAGGTCATTCAACTCATTTTGAATCTTTCCATGCTATTAAGAATTTTTAATCGAGGAAATTGTCTTTAAAACAGATTTAAAAAAACTTAAAAAGAAAGAATTTTTGTAAAATTTCATTACTTTTAGGAAGAAATATTTGTTATATATCTCGTTTTTGCAATAGGTAGCTATTGTTATAGAATGTTGGGGTGTTAGTTAGAAGTGTTAGAAGTTTATTGAAGAGAAGAGTTGTTAAAAATTTTAAAAAATTATCATAAGATCGATAAAATGGATAAAAAATGATCTCGGAGTCGAAGTTTATGAACATTGAGATAACTAAATTTCATAAAATCCTGTTGCATGTGAATTAGCAGCTTTTGCGATTCTTTGTGCAATTCTAAAATTTGACATTTAAATTTAAACGTTTGATGTCGATTCAATAGTTTGCTATTGAACAAGAAAGATCTTGGAAAATTGTTTTTATCCAATCATTCCTTATTTAAAAATTTAGAGTAGATTCTGATAAAAATATTTTCTTTTCTTTTCTAAGTTTGTTGTATAAGATTTTGACAGATTAGTTTTTAAATCGTTCTGTTGTCGTTATATAAAAGAAAAACAAAGAATTAGTTGTTCCAGAAAACAGTCAGAAAGAACTATAAAAAGAGCCCTAGAAAAGTAATTTTCTTTCAGAAATCCATTTAAAGAGAGAAATAAAATGTCAAAATCTTAGAAGATTTTTTCCAGCTGAAGAATTACAAGAAAAGAAAGGAAAAGAATTTTATCAGAAACTACCTAAAAAATTCCAGTTTGTATCTGAAATATTAGGAATATTATCTAATAGCTATTAACTAACTAATTAATTTATTTATTTATTATTAATTAATTTCTCAAATATGGTTAAAGAGAAAATTTGAAAAGGAAAATCGAAATTAATCCTTTTGTATCCTTTTTGAGGATTTAAAGAAAAGGAATAAAAAAGAGAAAATTTACAATAACTTTAAGAACTTTTGCTTCTTTTTAGACTTGTTAGATAAAGCAAATAGTCAATTTCCTACACCCTACCTAGGACACCTAAATAAATGTCTAAAGTGCTGTCTTTTTATCCTTTATTTACCTACCTTACCTATTTTTTTTATTTTAAAGGTTTGCGACCGTCGGATTGGGATGAATTTGTGACGAAAATGGCAGAAAATCAGGAGCTCTTCGACCTGTATTACAAGTAATGCCATCGATTTGAAGCACCTTTCATGGGTTGCCGTTTATCCTCATCAAATATTTCATGCATCTTTTATTTATTTTTGTGTCTTTTTTTTCTTTTTCAAATGGCAGACACTACTGGAAGAATTCAATTGTACGACCCGAATGCAACTTTGAGTGTAAGAAAAGGATTTTATGCGACGCCAAAAGTGGTCGGAGTCACGACAGGAAGCACTTTTGTGCGGAGGTTGAATCCAAAATTGATGATTACAGCAACAAAGGTTGGAGATCTTGGTTTTATCATGGATTTAGCGTTTCGTATGTATTTGATGAATTATTTCCAAAGACGACACAAGAACTGGTTGAGGATGACACCAATTAGTTATACTTTGTTATAACAAAATTAAACAGCTAAAAAAAATAAGAAACAGAAAACAAACCACTCTTGGTGGAGGTGGTGTGTGGGAGGGTATAATATCAATAACATGGGGACAAAAAAGACAATGGATACGGTGTAGAGCAGTTTTTTTTGCATAAATTTTCTTTAATATCCTTTTGGTAACTCTGTGCGCTATTATGTGTGGCTGGATGGTGCTCAAATGAATTTTTTACTACTTTAGGGAAGGATATACAGAATAACCTGTCTATTTTCTGCCTCTTTTCATCCTCATTTCCCACTGAATTTCTCTCGTGTTTTTTTCTCGTTCATTTTCATTCTGTGTTGCTCTTTTATTGAGCAACTTCATTCCTCGTTCTTACTGCTTTTTATTGACATCAGAGTTGAAATTTTATTAAATGAAGATCATGTGAGTGAGAATACAATTTTGAAAAAAGAGAAAGAATATCAAAATATTTTCAGTCTTTTTGTCATTTTATTAATTTTTTTTGCTCGAAAAAAAAAAAGACATTTCTTACCAAAAGAAAAGTTGCAAATGCGAATGAGTATAAAGATCACAAAATATTCTTTTAATTAAGTATAATTCAATGGAAAAGATCCTTAAAAACTATTTGATACAAATCAACAAATTTCACTCGTTTTTAGGTACAAAGAGACTGTAAGAAATTCTTTAATAAAATTTTTCTTTGACGATCGTTCAATTCAAGATTTAATAAAATTTCAACTCTGCTTTATCACAATCTTTCCTTTACACGTTTGAATTATTTTAATTAACATTACATATATAATGTATACCAAACTTGGGTCTTTTCATCTCCATTTCATTATTCACTCTCTTTTCGCAGGATGAATGTCCTTATGTCGATAGCAAAATTGCCAAAGTACGTCTTTAGGCTGGGATAGCGGAGCTCCTCCATGCCCGAGATTTCGTCCCCAAGATTGTGTCGAGATGCCATTTTGTGTTTTATAAGATTTGCAATAAATTTAATTAACTTGACCACAAGATGGTGAGTGATGAAATTGAGCTTCCTCTTCCCCCAGCATAGCAGGTTTCTCGCATCGCATCGATTTTATCGTCGCTGCATTGACAACATTCATTGCGACAATTGCGATGGCACTTTCTACAACATCCCAGTTATGCGGGGGACAATTCTCAATCCCTCGTTAATTTTCTATTGCCCACCCCTCGGGGATGTTTGGTGTACTATATAGCAAAAAAAATCAGCTAAAAAGGAAGGGGAAAAGAATGCAAACAATGTCTCACTTAATTGTAATTTTTGGTTATTCTTTTCACACTCAATACACTCCGGATGGATTTGTGTCTGATTTAAATGCAAATTTGTTCCGAATTAATTTTTTCTCCAAAAAAAAAAAAATATCTGGGGCGGCACTTGTCTTTTTTTTCCTCGGTGATAAACATAAAAAAAAAGAAAGGAAAAAATAGAGACTATATTTTGCGAGGTATAAGTGGTAAAACATAGAGAGATGCGAAGGAAAAAAAAATTGAATATTCTCCCTCATCCCCGCAATTGCTTTTGGTATGAAATATAAAAATAAAAACTTTGCACCTAGTTGAAAGTTTTTTGCCACGAGGTTGATGCTTTTTTCCACCCATCTAATGTCTCGCTATCTTACCCCGAATTTTCGACACTCCAAAGGGGAGGGAAATTGCTTGAAAATGCGTTCTGAGGGCTCTCAGCAATTTATGCTCTAGAAAAAGAGAAAAAATGTTTTTTATTTTAATTGAAAATGTTTAAAAAAATATAAAAATTAAATATAGCATGGATGGAACAGTATAAAGCGAAAGAACGGTAAGTAAAACTTACAGGCTGTGATTCTTTCTTTGTCAATGAAATGTGAAGATGGCAGAAAATTGAGGATGGGCAAATTTTGAGGAGAGACTTACTCGCGAGCCGAATCACAGCCAACGCGCTGAAATTTTGAAGAAAGTCTGAATCGTGGAGGGCGTTGGCTGTGATTCGGCTCACGAGTAAGTCTCTCCTCAAAATTTGCCCATCCTCAATTTTCTGCCATCTTCACATTTCATTGACAAAGAAAGAATCACAGCCTGTAAGTTTTACTTACCGTTCTTTCGCTTTATACTGTTCCATCCATGCTATATTTAATTTTTATATTTGCAGTTTATATATCTTTATCTTTTCATTTTTATATGTATATATAATGTATATATCTATGCATTTATATATATTTTACTTTACTTTTATATGTGTATATATATAAAACGCCCCGCTTCGCGGGGCGTTGGTCTTATACAACTCAAGATATGACATGTTAACTTTGAAACGCGATATCTCCGGAACGGCTACATAGATTTTCTTCATTTTTGGCATGATAAAAGATATTATAGCCAGCTATAACATATCAAAATTTGAAGCAATTCTATAAAGCGGTGCTCGAGATATTCATCGAAAACTCATCGAAAATTTTGTTTTCGATTTTAGCGCCACTTGCGGTCATTTTTTGAACTCGCAATGTTCCGAGCAGTTGTAGGGCTCATTAATATCTTTCATTTGAGCCCGAGTTGATCAAAATCGGTCAAGCCGTTCTCGAGTTATGGCCGTTTTTCGATGAAAAATTGTGGCGGCCATATTGGCTAAACGGCTTGGCCGATTTTCGAAAATGAGGTATCGTTGGAAAGGTCTTGATGGCCCCTACAACATATCAAAATTTCAGCCCTCTAGCTATAATAGTGACTGAGATATAGCGAAAACAAAATTTGGGGGTTATTCAAAATGGCGGACGGGGGGGTGGGGGGTCGGATCTGACGTCATAATCGGATGTCTTCCACCCGATATATGAACTTTGCCGTTGACCGCAAGTTTCTATCTATTACCATTCTCTCACAATTTAGCGTTATATTCCGGCCGGCCGGCCGGCCGGCCGGACACATTTTTGGCGCATACGTTTTTTTTGGAATGTGGGGACCCTAATTCGTGCTCATCCCAAGTTTGAGCCCGATCTGACGACTTTGCATTTTAGAGTGTACACAGAAGCTGTGCTTCTTTGAAGAAAGAATCACAGCTAAAAAATGCAACGACCACACCTCCAATGTAACTGATTTTATATTTGTTTGCAAGACGCATATGCATTAGTACAATGCTTTATGATTTTTTCTTATTAGAATAGAGAAAAGGAAATAAATTAAATAAATAAATTAATAAAAATAAGAGAAACAAAGCATCGGATACGCTTATGCGCATAAGCTTCATACGAACAAAAATTATTAAAAAAAAAGGAAAGAAAGATACATTGGGGGCGTGGTTTTTTGAAGGTATTTGTTTTTTTTTCTGTTTAGTTTATCCTGAATGTTTTTTTATTTAATCCTCAATAAGATTTCTTTTAATCTGTGAATGACTTGAGACACTAAAAATGATAAACTTCTTTAATTAAGGATTACAGCAGCAATGTTTCATGAACCTACGATACCTGCTGCTACTAAAATGATTAATTAATTTTAGCTTAATTATTTTCAATGCAAGTCCACCTCTATGTGGAGTGTAGGACAATAATCTGAATGTAAAATCTTATACACATAAGAGGAATCCTCCTATTAATGCACGACATAATGCTGTTAGGGTAAATATCGCCTTTTGCTTATTATTTTGTAATAGTTCCCTACATTATCCCGCACAAAGCCTTCTCAATGACTTTCGATTGGAAACCCATAAACTTTCGCACCCAGAATCCCTATTAATCTTCTTGGGCAATTTGGTAGTGAATTGAAATGGAGTCATTGGAATTAATGAAGTAACGCGTCCAAAATGCGTATTTTCTGAATTCCACCCTCTTCTAGTGGGTGGATGGTTTATTGCGACAGAAAAAAAAATCAAAGAATCATTGAGGCGAAAATAAAGTTAGTTTGCATCCCCCGGCTGCGACATTGAGAGTACGGTGGCATTTTTTCGCTCTCAAGGGGAGATCGTTGAATTATCCTCAACCTTTCCCCTCACACCCAAAGGCGGGTTATGTGTGTGCCTCAATCTAAATATGTAAGTTCTCCCCGCTGCAGGGAGATAAATAATTCACCACGTATAACGACATCCCGGCAGAGAAAAAATTTATATATCTACATTTCACCCCACCACCACCGTATGTTCAACTAACATACCCATTATTCACCATATTGTGCACCCCGAGCCCCGGAGGTGGAAGCGAGATGGCACGGAGATGCTGCAGAGGATGCCGTGCGGGTGAGGTCCTTCGCTTACTCGCCCATTGAATCAGAAGAGTGTACAACAACATATATACACAAACCACCCAGCCACCCCCTCGTGGCTCACCCGTCCGCTTGCCTTACTTTCTGCAACACGCAAAACACATACAACTAATTGAATACAAAAATTTATGAACATATGGATTTAATAAGACTCGCAAATGTAGACATCCTGCCTTCTCGGCTGCCTCATTCACGCGTGGTCGCATCAATCATTTAAAGAGCAGAAGGGAAAAAGAAAACTTTTCCCGAAACGTAAATTTATATTTTTATATTTATATGCCTACACCATCCATTTTTTCCATATTAATCAGAGTTCTGTGATATCTTCATGTTAAACGTGATCATACTTTTACCCAAAAAGCTCACCGCGTCTCAGAGTTGAATCATGATAGTTTTTAAATATAAAATAAATTATAATTGAATTTATTTATACGGAGGGTTTTTTTTTTACATTTTTTTTAACACATTCTAAATTACGCTTGAAACCGTAATAGCATAATACGAATTACTTTTAATATCATTACGCTTACCCAAACGTGTTACATATATTTTTTCTCGAATTTAATTTAATAGTTTTCCCAAGTAGAAAATGCATTAAATTTAAGAGGTTGATTTTGTAAATTCTAAGACATTAAAAAACTAAAGAATTTTACTAAAGGTAATAGAAGTTTCCTTGAAACAGTTTATTCAAGAAATATTGAGCTTTCATAAGTAATTCTCATGAATTTCAACATTTTAATATCGAGGGCGAAGCAAGAATATAAGAAAAGTTCTAATAAAAATTAGATTAGTGGAATAGAAAGAAGAAGTAATTTTTTATGATAAATTTACTTTTAGCATCGATAGAAACCACGGAATAAACGTGATAAAAAGACTGAACGTTTCAATATATTAATTACAAAATTCTTGATTTTATATTCATTAACAAAATAGCGATTTTCTAAATGTCGTCTCTTTAGTCAAAATGTGTTTTTAGGATTGTCGTTGATGACTGAAATTTTAATATGTTGTAGAGTCAGAGTAAAGACGATAGGTCCGTTTAATTCTTAGGTCGGCTAGAACCTAATACTGTCGTCTTTTGCTCTTCCTTACGGTCCTTTTCTACAATAACTTTAATAATTAATGTTGGTAAGTATTTTTGAATTTTTATCTCACTAAAATTTAGATTTATGGAAGAACAATTTAGATTGCTGGCCCTCCCTGGTCCTTATCAGATTTATAATGGATCATTATGTGCTTTCTAACTCACTCAAATGTAACCGTTACATATAAAACCTTAGCTTTTGGATTTCTTTAGAAGAAGAAAAAGGATCATTTACGTACATACATTTTATCATTTTTTATGAGATCTTCGAGGATAATGATTTATTTATTTTTACAGGCAATAATAATTCAGCATTTTATACTTTTGTGGTGTGCGAGTGTTTACTGCAAAACGACTTGAGATTTAAATTTCATGCAAAGTAAAGTGAAGTGTAAGAATTACAGAAAATTATGTATGTTCAACCTTAATATGGATATTATCTTACCACGTTAATATATCGCTGTGGCTTTACAGAGTCTTAATAGCTGGGAAATTTTATCTAGATGAAAAGACAATCAGCTCATGCCTAACGTCTTGGGCCTAAAGAGAGCTATTCATGATCTGAGGAGTTAGTCCCCAAGGAGGTAACCAAATTTAATTTTTAAATTATCAAATGGCATTGTCAAAGACTCGAGAAAAGCGTAGTCATTTCCCGGAAAAGCGCTGGGAAATATATGAATTTTCACATTTTATGTCAAATCGGGTGAAAACTTTTTTGATTTTTTTCTTAATTTCTAGTTATTCTAGAAAATTCTTTTCTGTGTCATATGAAAGCTATTTAATGGCCTAACAATATATATTTAAACCATTTTCCTACGGTGGAAAACTCGCGAGATTTTCCGGCATTGAACTTTTCTTTTGCTTCCCTTGTCTCCAATATTTCACGTGACCAATTTTAAAATATCTCTTTTTGTAGCATTTTTAATTATCTTTCATTTGATAGCACTTGCAGGGGAAATCCACTGGGAAAACTCGCTACAGAATGATTTTCCAAAGCTAAGCAGGTTTTCGCGTTGGAGAAAAAGAGATGGACAATTTTTTTTCCAGGGGAATTCTTAGAACATTCTGGAAACATCAAAGAGGGGAAATTGCCTATCTCTTTTTCGCCAACGCGAAAACGTGCTTAACTTTGGAAAATCATTCTGTAGCGAGTTTTCCCAGCGGATTTCCCCGGCAAGTGTTATACCAAATGAAAGATAATTAAAAATGCTACAAAATGAGATATTTTAAAATTGGTCACGTTCAATATTGGAGAAATGGGAAGCGAAAGAAAAGTTCAATGCCGGAAAATCTCGCGAGTTTTCCACCGTAGGAAAATGGTTTAAATATATATTGTTAGGCCTTTAAATAGCTTTCATATGACACAGAAAGGAATTTTCTAGAATAACTAGAAATTAAGAAAAAAATCAAAAAAGTTTTCACCCGATTTGACATAAAATGTGAAAATTCGTATATTTCCCAGCGCTTTTCCGGGAAATGACTACGCTTTTCTTGAGTCTTTGACAATGCCCTATGATAATTAAAAAAATAAATTTGGTTACCTCTTTGGGGACTAACTCCTCAGATCGTGAATAACTCTCTTTCTCATGAGCAAACATTTCGTGGGTCGGGCCACATTGTTGCAGCAACATAAACACCCCCAAAGAATCCGTGTCATTTTCCTGCGGAGATGTCTTCATTATTGCCCTCCGTGTCTTCTTCACGTCTTCCACCTCATTTTGGCGCCTTATCTGTGGGTAAAATGTGCGGAAAATTGCGGATGGGTCGCCTCTAAATATTGCACAGCACTTCCTATGCGAAATAATCTCAACGACCTCCATGCTGAAAAGTTCAGAGATGTAAAAAGGAGGAGAGCAAAAATTACACGCAAGGGGAAACGCCGAAATGTTCCAAAGTTATTCTTTATGCTGTGTCAAGTGGAAAATCCGGCGGTGGTGTGTTTTCTTTTTTCTTGTCGAGGGGGTGGGAAAATCGCGAACAAGTTGTTTATGAATCATTCGAGAATTTTCAACTCATGCAAAATTTAACATTGTGCGCCTTTTTAAGCATCATTAAAATGCTCCTGCAGGATGCTTTCTTTAAAGGAGCATTCTACTTACACAATTCCATTTTATTATCTCAAACAGTATTTTGGTGGAACGATAAATAAAATTTTTACCACTCACATATCAATTACCCAGCGATATTTTTTCATTAATCTCCACGAAGAGGGGAAGAAAGTTTAAAGGATTATTGAGAATAATTTTCTACGCTCGGGGGTGGATTTGACGTAATTTTCACGCATTAGATTTATTCACCGAAGCATAAAATATTTCCTATGGAATTGCTCTATGGTCCTTTGCCACACAAATGGTTTTATCCCAAAAAACCACAAGCTTTTAATTCAATTTCGCTCATTTTAATTGAATGCCATGCGGTGCAATTTAGTTGTGGAACTGTTGATCGAAACCAGCTAAACCGCAGTTTTTAAACAATTTCACCCACTCTCAATGGTTTTTAGTCACACTTTTACCTCTAGAGAGCATTTCTGTGGCCAAATTCTGTTGCGGAAGAATTAATTTGGAACAATTTTGTGGTATTTTCCTTGACACTTTCTTGTGTGTATGGTGGGAGGGAGAACACATCTTGAAGGGGATGCTTTACTACACGAAGGAACTTGACTGAAATGGGTATAAATTGATGATGAAGTCTCTTAAGTTTGCAAATCGTTGTGACAAAAATTAATTTGGTGTGAAAATTGTAAGAATTTCTATTATAGGTAAGATTAGTTAACTAATGTTTTAAATAGTCTCTTATTTTTTTTTTTAAATACAAGACTTTACCCTCTTATATTATTTACCCTCATTCAAAAGAATTTGTACAATGAAGTTCTTGAAATGAAAAGAAAAATATTTTGTAACGAAAAAATAAAAAAAAAAACAATTTTTTCTGAGAAAATTTCCAAGAAAATCATTTCTTTGTATGTATCCTTGATGGCATTATCTGCTCAATATAAAAGCTCATGGATTAAATATACCATGAAAGCGATGTGATTTCAGTTCTGACACGATTGTATCTAATAAGATCGTCTTAATGAGATTCTTAATGGGATTCCTTATTCGTATTTTCCCCCTTCTTTTCCCATTTTCCCCGAAGGTACTCTTTCTCCCCGATTCCATGTTATTATTTGCATCACTTCCGTCGGGTGATAAAAATCACCCAAAGTAAGCGCATCGCTCCCCAAAAACATTTCCGCCCTGAATCTCCTCCACATAAACCCCTCAATTTTCCCACGCAATTTCGTGGTGTGGAAAAAGTATGTGTGTGCTGCTATATATACAGTAAAAGACCTCCTTTCCAGAGGATGGTGTAGTATAAAGTAGAGGGAGGCCGATACAATCTTTATAGTGGTGGCGGTAATATATTTTCTTACGCGTTGAGAGTCAATTAATTCAGCACGCGCCTTTTTAGCGTGTAGTAATTTATAGGTGGATATTCACCGGGCCGTGTATAAACAACACTGCTGGATGCCGTGGTGTTGAAATTTATGCTCCAAACTGGGTGGGTGGAATGAGCTGCAAAAAATGTACTCAAATTAATAATTGACTAAACGGTATGAGGTAGAAAGTGGGATGAATCGATTGACGAGGGGTGTATGTATATATCAATTAACACTTTAGGATTTTATAAACAAATAATTTATTAAAAAATTCCTTTTATAGTTGATTCAAGGAGCATTTATTCATTAAATATAAGAAAAACAAGAAAAAGAATATTTTAATTAGAAAGAAAAGCGATTATTTGAAATTAATGCAGTGCGATGGAAAACGGATTTTCAGCCAAGATGTTTGCTTTAAACAATTTCATTCTACGCTGACGTTTCGGATAATATTGCGACTTTCCTCAGGTGTTATATGATTTAAATTTAATTCACGTTAGAAAGAATAAATCTCCGCATTATCATAAAGTTGTTATCTCTAAGAAGAAATGCTCCTTGAGAACACGTCGGCATTGAATAAAATTATTGTTTAAACCATAAAGATTATAAAAATGACAAAAATAAAATTAAATAATGTTAAATATGTTCATTAAAATAGTAATCTGTATACCTATTAGGTTGATACATAGGTTCTAAAGTCTCTATTTTGTGGTCCCCAAATGTCTCAAACAACTTTTACAAAATAATCAAGTATTATGTTATGTAGTTGAAAATATAACTAAATTAATATATTTTCAAGTTTTATTATCAGTGTTAGCCAACATTATTTAGAAATAAGACACATTGGATCTTTCAGCGACCATAGAAATCCTTGATATCGTTAAAGAAATTCTTGCTTGATGAATATAGGATCAGTTATGTGCTTATTAAATTCTTTCTTTCTTTGCATAACACGTTGATTTTTAAAGCTTTACCACAAAGAAGAATGTCTAATACTAGTTCAGAAAAAATAGGTTTTAAAGATCTCAAGACGTTTAATTTTCCTGTAAAAAGTAATAATCAGGAAATGATAAAACATCTGCAATTCGGGTCTCTTTTTAGCCTTTATAAAAATTTATTTTCTTTTAGTTGATCACATAAAGCTTTAACTACTTTCCGTAAAATTCCAAGAAAACAAGCTTAATTCTTAAAACGAAGATTGATAAAAATTGAATTTTCTTTCTTTTTTTTGGAGAAAATAAGAATACTCCGAAAATTCTTTCATGTTGGTTATAAAACTGAAATAAGCACATTTTTGGTTAATTTTTTCATTTACACTGTGTCTTTTTTGATGGAGATAGAAAGCTTTTCAATCACTTGTCATGAACTGTGGTGAGAATATTTATTTACACAATGATTTTTCCTATTTTTATGCGGAAAATTCACGTAAAACACCCCCTAGAAATTAATGATGGACTAATTAATTTGGCGTGTGGGCGGCAGGTGGACCACGGTGAACAGGTGTGAATTTAGCGAATAATATGTTCAATTTTTCACTAATTGCGTCAACAATTAATTCATTATATTGTTGTGCGAGAAAATACTCCATTTGCGAGTCACATGAGACAAGAACAATTGATGTGGGTAATTGTTCTGTCCCCGAAATGCAAAGAGAAAATGTGCGTGAAAATTCGCAGAATTTTCTATTTAGATTGTTCGCAGGATTTTCGTGAAATAACCCAATGAGTATGGTGGTGCAATTATTAATTAAATTAAAGTTTATTAGATAAATACACGGCTTATCGTATGCGGGCTTTGTCCTTTTTCACATTGGCACAAACTATTCTATTTGATGAAGGCATCCATGGTGGAGAGGCCTTCCTTCCTTTTTTTCACCACCATCGCGCCGACGGAGGAAAAGCCCCCGAGTGTGCGGCGGAAAATGCTTGGAAAATGGAGGAGGACGACCGGGATTGCTGACAAACCCGCACTGGGATTCAATTGGTTGAAAATCACGTGCTATGTGGGGGCGTTTTTGTTTACATGCGCCAACGCGAAAATTTTCAACTTCTGCACATCTTCACACATTTCTCTCTCGCACACATCTCACCAAAATCTTTCCAATACAAGATTTTCCTCAAAATCCACCACAAAAGCATTACTTTGTGTGTAAAAATGCATTTTGCATTTTTTTAGATCTCAAAATATTAAAAATTAGAAAATTTTCCCAAGGACCAGAAAAATTCAAGCGAGATCTTTTTTTTAGAGGGAAACACATCTACCAACTTGCTTGAATAACTCAGAAATACTGACCAAGTTGAAGTCCTATTGCTGTCTGCCAGCCACCAACACCAGATAGTGTCCCCGGAGATCTGTCTGGGGCGTTTCCCAGATCCCTGGGATTCTTCTGTATGTGTGTGGCGCCTTGAGGATCTCTCGAGATTTCATGAGGACCATCCTTCCGAAGGGAGGGTGACGAGGTGCTCTCTTTGGCGTGATGACATCTCCGAGACTCGTCCCAGCCTAACTCTGACCATTTTGGCCCTATATTTTCTGGATCTGGGCCAAAATAGCCCACACTAGAATCAATGTTGAAAACACCAAAGGGGCTCAACATGCGAGGGTGAATTTCTGATCTATTGTCGATTTGAAACGACAATTTGCTCACAGACACTTGTCCTTATTTAAATTATGCTGGGAGTGAAAGTTGATTGTACATGAAAGTGTTTATGTTGCAAGAATTGAGCAGAGATTGTGCTAAAAGGATAAAATAAAAATACTAAATGCTCTCTAAATAGGAATTAATTTTTAAAAAATTGTTTAACTTAATTCAATCGAAAACTTTGGCACGGGAAAATAATTATTTCCAGTATGTAGAAGCAGTTTTTATCTGTTGCTGTTGCATTTCAAATTTTAATAAAATCAAAATTAAATTGAAAATCAAACAATCCCAAATGAATGGTTAACCGTCTCTTGGTTGAGGAAGCATTTAGCTTCTAATAGGAACAAAAGGTAACCGCATCATTAGGCCAATATTATCACCACACAGGTATAGGGAGATGAAGGATTTCCCATGGTGGTGTTGTTGAGCCTAGAGACGACAATGATTCCCAGCAGATGGAAAAATCAATTTTGAGCAAAACAGTCGAGCTTCGAGGTAAGACTCAAACTGCGGTCCAGAGCGAACAACAAACCCTCCGTTTCCGTGGGTATGCGACGGAGCATTGTGGTCGGATGGCGAGAGCGAAATGCTCACAAGTGGAAGGATGTGCGATGTGTGAATGGATGTCCTTGGCGGGAGTTGGAAATTTTGGTTGGATAGTGTTCACAACCCTCGGGGTTCAGCGATTTGAGTCTTATCGTCGGGGCGCCGAGAGACAGTCGGGGGTAGGAGAGGAGTGGAAATAAGGCGGAGCAAAGCTGGGATATTGGATTTGACTCTCGAGGAATGCTGCAGTTCAGCTGGGAGTTGTGTACTCTGTGGTGGGTAATGAAACGCTGTGTGTGATGTGTGTGTGACATCTCAACCTTTTTTTATTCCTTCAGGCCCCCCGCCCCCTTCGGTCCGTATCGCACCCCCTTGTCTGATGAAAGAAGGACTGGTAGGGAAGTTTTCCTCTAACACACCCCAGAGGAGTTCCGCTGCAGAATTTTCCCTGCCTGAGATCCTGTGTGCGAGGGAGAGCGAGATAAAAATGCCCTCCTCAAATTGCTAAATTATTATTAGTATATATCCGGCGTGGTGCAACATCATGGGCATAAAGTAGTCAGTTGGGGTTTGATAGTCACTCGGGACGAACGCCCGCCTCTCCGTGCAAAACTTGTACCACGTTCAAATTATTTCAAATATATACCCACTCATTTCCACGCTATGTACAATTCCATATGAGTGATACAAATCCACTGAGAATATTGAAATATCACCGATAGACCTAGTCAAAGGAGGTGATCGCTCTGCCAAGTGGGAAAACGGGTCCTCCAGGAACAATTTTCAAACAACTCTCCACGGGCTCGGTGGTGTGTAAATGTGCCAAAGGGATTCTGGGGCTACCCGAGCAATCTGGGACATGTCACAGTGCGTGAGTGCGTGAAGTGCGGATATACCGGCAAGTGTGAGTGTTGGAACGACTATAGAAGGGGGGATACATTCATTCGCTACGTGCTCAGTACGCGCGAAACTGCGATCGGACAATCAACTGCCGAGCTTCAGCTCGGCCTCGCCCTGGTCCACGCTGGAGCTCGAATGGGGGCGCAAATTGTACCCCACGAGCGGCTCCCGCGGCACAGGAGGCCTCATGTTTGGCTTCTCGCCCGGGAGCTCCGAGCTCAATCAGCCCCGTGGACCATCGCTCAAAGAGGAGCCACTCAGCGTAAGGGCATGGATGCAATCCACAGAACAGAGCAAGTAAGCCAACCCCCTCATTGCAATTTTGATTTCACCGTCGCAATTACCAAGTGATGATTTCTTCATGCTCAAAAAAATTGAGAAATTAAGTGTTGCTGCAATCATGTCGGAAAAGCTCTAAAAATTGCATTTCTTTAGTGTGACAGAAAAAAAGTTGTGGGAGTGTGGAAAATTTCGAAAACTGGATCTATTAAAAATTTATCATCATATTTTTAGAGCACCAAATGAATTTATTATACATGGCTTTTAACTCATTCAATTCCAATTTCACCAATTTTAATTTAAATTCAGCTTTGTTCTTACAATTCATACAAACAATTGAAAATCTGAGAGTCTTAGAGAATTTTCTCGAGCTTTTTTAGAAAATTAAGGAAAACATCAACAAGCTTTTAAGACTTTTAAGATTTTGAATTGTTTCAGATCCTTAGTTGTGTTTCTTCAAGTTGGAAGTTTTTGTGAAGACGAATTCAAAATTGTCTAGAAAAATCAATCTTCAACAACTTTTAACCGACAACATTTATGCACCTTTTGTGAAAAATTCAAACTTTTTATGATATTTTTAAACGACAGTAATATCCATAATAATATCTTTAATACCCCAGTTAATTTACCTTCCATAAATAGTAGGTAACCTAATAAGATTTTAGCAATATCATCCCAGAAGATATACATATTATGTGTCTCTCAGTCAGCATTATCCTATAAAAATTCTAAAAAATAAATCCATTTTGTAAGAAAAAAATTGATTTATGATTAAAAGATAAGAAAAATTATTATTTTGCATTTTAACCTTAAGCCTATGAAATGAAGACTATTCCGACGGATAGAATCAAACTATAATAGAATTCCTTTCATTCTTAAAATTTTCTAGTTTCTTTCTGAGTTCATACAAGAAGGACAGTATTCTGTTTTCTCTCATTCTTTCTATTGTAATTGTTTAGCATCAAGTGCTTTACTTGTAATATGATAAGATTAATAACCTTCTGTAAATTGCTGATTTTTTCCGATTTTACAATGTTAAAATGAAGAGACAAACGAAAAAAAATTGACTGGTAGCTATCTAACTTTTGCACCTTATATGTTACTATTTCTGTATTTTATTTAAAGTATTTTTAAACTTTTCGTGAGTAAGGGTTTGTAAACCCAAAAAAAAAGGTTTAAGAAAAGATAACGCCACCTTAATAAAAAAAAAAACAGATCATTTATTAATAGAAAACTATGGTAATCGTTCCAATCGTTCATAACTTTTCAATTTAATATAAAATAAATTTAATTAAAATTCAAAAGAGATAATTTCGATATTTTCAACGTTTATGTTTAATGTGCAAAAAGTCAAATAAACAATATAATATAAATGTTGGAGAGTTGGGGGAGAAAATGTGAGAGCAATTTTCATGGCAATTCAAATAAATTCAGTGTGTGATCAAAGAGGTGGGATTCTTCACTCCTTTTTCGTCTCTCGCAAAAAAAAATAATATTTGAAAATATTAAAATTAATGTAAAATAATAGCGAACAATATGGGCGGATGTATCAAATTCAATTGTGATGAATGGTATTTTGTGGACCCCACAAAGCAATTTTCTTCATGGCAATGTTTTCCACTATGCAAATGAGATGTGTTTGTTTTTCCCCGAAAACATAACATATGCTCGAAAGTGCATCATTATGTTCACTTTCATGTTACACCCTGTCGCGAGGGGTGCTTTATTGTGACGATCGCACGATAAATCAGCGTGGCAAGTGAGTCTAAATCGAATTTGTTGGGCCTATGGAATGCCAGAGGGCAGAAGGAGGTGAAATAAATCTCCGTGACCCCAAAATTTCCCGCGCAGGAAAATTTGTTGAGTGCACCAGAAGACAAGTAAAGAAGAGAAGTGCCTTTGTGGAGCTCATTCGTTATATTCCTTTTTTCTGTGAGCTAACATTCACCTCATCCACAAATCCTTCTTTTATTGTTTGGAGTTTCTTTTATGACGTCATTTTTCCCGCACTTAAGATTTGTATCTCAATCCCCTCACCCCCCCCCCAAATCGTTTCGGTATGAGAGGGGTTGAAAGTTCTTTCAAGGGAGCTTTTCCATATAACATACTTCATCTACTAACCCAGCATCCTTTTAGGCGCGTCGGTTAAAGGATGAAAATGTAAAGCGAAAAAGCGAATGCGTGCAGAAACAAATTGTTCGATAATTTTTCGGGTTTATGTGAATGGGCAGTATGGTGGTCGCGCAGCATTGATGAGGGGCGATTTTATTAAAAGCTTTTATAGTCTCCTCTATGACCATACCGCTTAAAATGCACACAGATACAAAACTGCCGGTGAAATGGACAATAAAAGTGGCTTATCGAAATTCCCTAAATCATTTGATATCGCTTCGCTATTCCCTCATTATATCCACCCGGAAATTTTAAAGGGCACGAAAATTCGCGCTTTTTTGCGGTAGGTCCTCTTTTTGCATTGAGATATTTATCACGAAACGAGAGCACACCATTCTTCCGTACAGCACCCCTTTTGAATTCTAATTCCATGGCATTGTAATATGCCTTTTATGCTGAAAAGTTTGTCGTAAAATAATTAACCCGCAGGAAAGTGTTTTTCCTTTTTAACCGCGAATGCTCTTCGTTATAAAAACAGACTCAGACAACACTACGTAGTATAATGTAGGTACAAAATTTTGTGGGTGGATGGGAGATGGTAATACATACATCTTGCAAAGTTGCCCGGAAGTTTTGTACACAGAGAAGAGCCCCAGTGAATTAGCAAGTCATCACGGGAAATCGAAATGGAGTCTGTTGGAGAAATTGATGGCCTGAGGCGGAAAAGGACTTGCGAAGTCGATTAAAGATTAATCCACCGTATAGGAGAGTTGAGTTTACGGATAAATGGCTATGGCAATTATAGGTTTCTACTGTATCCATGTATGTATATGTATGCTATATATTTACCTACTGTACATTAATAGATATATAATTATTTATAGATATATTACCACAAAGGGTGTACCATGCATTTCATTTGATCTCAATTCATATTAAATATTTCTATAGGAAGAATTTATTTTGTAGTTAAAAAAAAAGAAAGAGAATAATTGTTTATATTTTACGACTTTTGAGAGGATATTTTTAAGGTATTAAAAACACTGACTAAATTGCTCGGTACACAAAAACACAGCTAAAAGTTTCACAGAGGACATATTTTCTTTAAACATTTGAATAAGTTTTGATAGGATACATAATTTTTGAAAAAAAAGCTTTGAAATTGAAATCAATCTTGAAAAATCAATCTTTCGCGTTCTTTGGGTCATCCTTGACCCTAACATGAAAATTATATTTTCCTGAATTTTAATTAATTTAAATCTTAGTCCAGGTTAAAATTGAACTGAATTTACGTAAATTAGGCTAAAGAAGACGTTCTGGTTGAGAAAAGTCTACTGGAAACTTCTATAGAATAACTATCGTTCTAAAAAGACAGCATGTTCCAATGTTTTATGCAGACGCGAAAGGGTTAAATTGAAAGGACTTTACCCATATTTATATAGCAAAACTCCTTATTCGACTTATTCGATCATGCATAACAACATTTTATAATAACAGTTTTTATAGGACTGTAAAAGTTTCAATAATTTTCGTTAATGTAACTACCTGAAGTCATTGAGAAGTACAGAATGAATGACTTTGTCGATTTCTAAAATTTAATAGGTATGTTTGTTCTCAGTGCATGGTAATTACATTCAATATTCTATTATCACATTTCAATCATTTTTTTTCTCAGAAAATCAATTTGAAACATTTGAAAGCCTTTCTAAGCTTTTGTAATAGTGCAAGTCATTGGGAAAATCTCTCAAAATCCTCAAGATAAATCCCTCATTTTTCCACCCTATTGTGCTATGTGAGAAGTTTTGTCTTTCACCACATGATCCCCTCAAGTGTTTCCCTATTTCTTTTTTCTGACCAAAAAATGTTGTACGTAACATGTCCTTCTTTCCTATTCTTACCGTGTCTGCCGTGCCTGCAGTGTATGGCCCCCAAAGACGTAAAAAAGAGCCACTGACCTGTACGTGAAAGTGTAAAGAATAAATAAAAGATGAAACATGATACGTGATGTGATTGACGAGGCTCTTGGCAAAATTGATTACAAATTGATGGTGATGGGATGGAATTTATTCAATCCGTGCCATTCCTCACTGACTCACTGAAACGAGAGGGCCACCTCTTGGGGATGTGATAAGATATTTAATTATGCAGTCAAATTGATTAATTTGTGACTTGCCTCGGGCCCTTATGTAGAATAATAACTCCACTCAAATGCAATTACATTCCTGACAGTATGCGTCTGGAGGAAGTTATTCTACATGCTGAAAATTTCGCGCCATGCAAAAGGGGTAAAGAAAGGATTTTGTATACTTCCCGCGTGTAGAGAAGCTGTTGTAGGTGGGAAGGATTGTGAGGAAATTAACTTCTCCAAGGCACCTGGAATGATGTGCGCCGAGACCTCTAACATCATTTATCCATTATGGATGGGCATGAGGGCTTTGGGGAGTGGAAAAGGGGCTTTTGGCGCCATTTAATCAAGACGACAATTGGGATTATCCTTTGTTGCGCGGTCGCTACTCAATAATTAAGACATGCCATGAGATGAAGCGAGAAATTCACTTAATATTTTATGCTCTATCATACGAGTACAACCCTCGGAAATTCCCAAATTTTCGCGCGCTTTCTCCGTATTTAACTCAATTTGTTTCAAAACCCACAAGATGAGCATTGCTCATGGTGCAAAATTCCATTACGACACTAATTGCTGAACGCTTCCTCCTATGCTAGTGACGACAAAAGGAATCTCTGCTTCAATTTCAGCTTGTGCATCGGAAGGGCGCACTTCGAGAAGCAACCACCGAGCAATTTGCGAAAATCCAACTTCTTCCACTTCGTTATTGCGCTGTATGATCAAGTTGGGCAACCCATTGAGATTGAGAGGACGGCATTTATTGGATTCATCGAGAAGGATCAGGTAAATTTACAAAAAAAAAAAGATTTTTTTTTCAAAAGGAGGAAAATTTGCCAAAAAAGGAATTTTTTATATAAAAAAAAAGAAGATTTAACAGGCAAAAATTACTTTAATGAATTAATCGGATTCCTTAATGATTAGCGAATATACTTTTTTTTTTTTGATATTTAATATTTAATATTAGCAAGAAAGATAATTGGCTCATGTTAATTTTCTTGGCACCGCCCTGAATATACAGCTTCATCTATAAAAAAAATAAATTTTGTATTTTAGTTAAGAACAGAATATTAAAGAAGAGAAAAGCAAAAATTCCTAAATAAATTACGAGGCTTTTTCCTTAATAATTTAGGTATCGCTACTCTTAACTTACAAAATCATGGTAAAAAATTTCCATTTAAAGATTAAATTTTGAGTATTAAAGAATAACATTAAGCCTCAAATTTGTTTAAAAAAATATTAAATTCGATTTTGGGAAACATTACACTGATCATCCGGATTATAGCAATTATGTGCCTCCAAAGTGCAAGGATTATAAAAAGTTTGTCGATATCCACTTTCATTTTGAGCACAAATCTCGTCTGGTGCAAATGGACAATTTGTTGGACAGCCTAAGACTAAAATAAACGGATAAAATTTATTTAGCATTATGTAAAACACAAAATAGAATGAAAATTTTTATTCTAAAATCTAATTCATTGAAATATTTCAACGTTAAGATATGTTAAGATTGCTCTACGCAGAAAAGTTATAAAATAAGCGTTTCATCTGATCTTTCTGATTTTTTCATACCAGTTTTAACGAAGACAAACGTGGTAAACAGAACAAAGATTTATTTCATTTTTACTTCACTTTCTTCTTCTTGAACACGCTACAAAAATTAAGAAATTACTAAAAATTATAACAAAATGTTTTTCCTTATAAATGATATCTCAAGCGTGACTGATAATGCTGAGAATGAGATCATGATATATTTAAACAAGTGATATTTTTTTTAAAATGTTTAACTTTATAAAACATTTTTGTCCTCGTGCTAAATAATTGTTGTTTTTGTTTAAGATATAAATATACCTTTACCTTTAAATATATTGGATTAAACCAGATCAGCGTCAATGTAACGAATTTTCTACTATTTTCCTCAAATTAAAATTGCAAAATATACATTTTTGAGCATTTTTCTGTGGTAGCTAATGCACCAAATTTCATATGAAAATTTCAAAAAGGATAAATGCTAATTTTTCCTGCTTTAATATATCAAATTTTCTATGTTGGTATCTTTTTACAAATTTAATCATTTCAAAGTGAACTCTGTGCAATATGTATGAGCACTCATAATGTGAGAGGGAATCCCAGAAACGACCCTCAATCTGTGATATCAGACAAGATAAAAATTTCGCCCTCAACTCATCATTTCTGAGACGCAATAAATCCCCTTTCCATATGCGGGATGGCAGAAAAAAAGAGAGAGGAAAATTAGATTTGGAATCATGCAGGGAAGTTAATTAGAAAAGGGTCAATTTCTCATGTGCAAGAGCGAAGGAAGTTTGAGAGAAAGAAGCAATTAATAAGTTGATTTGGCAACTTTTTCAACCCCTCAACCAGAGAATTTTCCTTCGAATTCGCAATAATTTTCTGATGAATTTTTCTCCGTGACTTTGCAGGAGGTGGACAGCACAAAAACCAACAATGGCATTCACTATAGACTGCAACTTCTCTATGCTGCCGGTAAGTTACAAAGACACGCCCACAATTTTCCATCATTTATCTTATACCTTTGGAAAATGGATTTTCGCAAGAGATATACCTCCACCAAGGATTGGCTGTAGAGAAAATTATGTTAGAACTTTTCTTAGTCGCCTTGTTTAATTTTCTAAAGATAGAAGATTTGTAAGAATTTTTTTTTTAAATTTATATTTAATACTAAAAATATTCCAAGAATTAGAATAAAGAAAAAACTAAAATATTAATTTCACTTAAATTAATTTTAATGCACTTGTGTGATTCTCTCAGGTGGCAGACAGGAGCAGGATATTTATGTGCGCCTCATAGATTCTGTGACGAAGCAAGTAAGTTAAATAAAACCCCTTCAGCAGAATAAATTATTAGCTTGTATTTACGGGTTGGGGGCATACCCTTTAGGAAAATGTGAAGCTTTAAAAGCATCTCATACTTGTAGAGTGATTATTTACAATTATACAAAAGTCACATATCGTCTCGTTTTCATGTGTGTGGCCTTTCGCACATATCATATGAACCTCTTCGCAAAGGGTTTGGCCCTTGTAATAATTCCAGAGACTTTAATCTCCTGCGCAAACACACAAACACATTAGGTTTAAAAACTTTTATTAATGAATGTAATTATACGGTCCCATAATATTCAAATGACAAAGAGGATCCACCATCGAGCCCCCAACTTTTCCACGGAGGGTGAAATGGAAAAAAAAACCAAAGGGTGAGTTGTATTGTGAAATGCCGTCGGTTATCGCGACTATACCCATGAACTCGCCACTCCAGAAGGACCCTCGAAGTTCAAGGGGTTTATAAATGAGTGTTTTAAAGGAAATTGTAAATCTTCTAATAATTCTATACATTTTTAAAGGAAAAAATATTATAATACAAAACCAATGATAATGTAATAAATATGAAAGTCTTATCATATTGAAACTTAGAGCACTTCATGTTTTACATTTTATATTAGGAACGAATGAACGAAAACACTTTCCTGGTGGAAATTGGTGGTGAACGAAAACACATTCATCAGGGCATTAAAGTATCTCAAGTCGTTTTACAAGTTTTTCTTGGTGTCGTGATAAATGAAAAGATAAGATTTAGTTGGGCTTAATAAATCATAAAAAGTTCCTAATATCCACAATCATCAGAAATATTTTCGTATTCTATACAAAGATTATTTTTTGTTGATCCGGTCTTCGTCAGTAGGAGCTTTTCTTTTTAACCAGGGGATAAATTCTCTAAGAGTGAAAAACTCCCGTGATAAACTCCTGAAGGCTTTAGCGCTAAAAGAAACGTGAAAACCGGGAAAATCGTACTAGAGTTTATCAAGGATGCATTATTTTTCTTAGAGGATCATGTTCACGTGAACATGTTCCTCACTTTTTCCCTGCAAAAAGCTTTCGGGAGTTTATCACGATAGTTTCTCTCTTAGAGAATACAGCCCCAGGAGTTAAAAGGAAAACTCAATTCTTCTTCTAGAGCTTTCGGCTCCCTTTGAGCCATTCTCAATGGATCAAATTGCACAATTGGACGTTTCCAGGAGTTTTCATAAGGAATGTGCAATTTGATCCATTGATTGAGAAAGGCTCGGAGGGAGCCGAAAGCTCTGGAAGAAGAATTGAGTTTTCCTTTTAACTCCTGGTTAAAAAGAAAAGCCCCTACTGATGAAAACCGGATCAACAAAAAAATAATAAACACCCACGTCATAATTTAAAATATTCTACAAATATGTATAAAAATCTTTAAAAATTATCATTATTCCTCGATGGAGTACAGAAAGAGCAACCTTTAACTAAAATTGAATTGATTTGAATTTTCTACCTTAAACCACGATAACGGACTATAAGGACATTTCATTACATATAAAATGTTCATTGCGACATTGTGGCCACTTATTAGCCTCTCTACACATCTAACCGACCACCCTCCACCCACGCACCACCCATCCACAAGGTAATGTGTGAGTTAACTGCGAGTGAACTCCTCGGGCCCCTAAGGGTGCATCGCACCCATTTGCTTCTACATATTTTATTCGCAGTGCCATCAAACGCTGAAATATCGGGGGGTCCGCCAACGCACTCGACCACCGCCACACTTTCAATCTAGTTATCCGGAATGACATAATTTCCACCCCCTCATGCATTTCGTGCTTTTCGCGTGGCACGAATTGAATTTAGATGGGATGCGCCGCGCCCAAAGTCCATGGGCCCGCGTCAAGTAAATGGCAGAGAGACCCACCAAACGAGCCACTATCCGCGTCGCATTTACCGCTGAATTTAGCTAATTGGCAAGTTGTGTGGGTGGTTAGATAGAAGAGAGAAAAAAAATGTGTCAAGCTCATATAAATGCCGCTTTTTTATATTTATGACGTGTGGAATGTTCCAACTTGTTTCGCATCGTTAAGAGGAACTTTATTTACGCAGCACGAGGGCGTGATATTAAGTGTTGAATGGCGTTGAATTCTTTTACACCTACTACTCTTCGCTATATATACAACGCAAGCACACCCCTCATTCTCACCCCGCAGGGATAAAAAAAAGAAGTCAAGAGACGTCTTGAATTGCCTCGTAATCTTTTATCACAGAACTTACTTTTAAAATTGAAATGACGTCGCGTTGGGTGCAGCAATTGAATTTCAAGCTCTCTCCTCACTCTTGATCTCATATCAAATTTACTTCATTGTTTTTCTACGTTCTTTTCTTCTTTTATCTTGTAGTTTTGGGTGTTATATATTTTTTTCTGGTAAAATTACAAGAGCAATAAATATTGAATACCTTTTGGAAAATTGTATGAAGATTTTTCCAAAAACTTCGATCCCTAAAATTGATTTCTTTGTAGAGGAACCTGGGGTAAAATGGTGAATTTTTGGGAGATAATTTTTCCTGAGTTCCGTGGAAATATTTGAGTTTTCCCATGACAACAATTTCGCTAATTTTCCGGCCTACAACTTTGTCTTAGACTATTTCTCTCTAACTTAACGGGAAAATGCATTTTCAGGGGGTGTATTTTCTAAGAGTGAACAACTCTCGTGATAAACTCCCGAAGGCTTTGTACAGGAAAAAAAGTGAGGAAAATAAACATGATCCTCTAAGAAAAATAATGCATACGTGATAAACTCTCATAAGATTTTCCCGGTTTTCACGTTTCTTTTAAAGCACTAAATCCTTCAGGAGTTTATCACGGGACTTTTTCACTCTTAGAGAATTCATGCCCAGGCCATTTTCTTAACCCTCACACTTTCACCATTTTGCCCCAGTTACCCCTACCTATCTTTAAAAAAGCACCAATTAATAATGATAAATCCCATTGTAAAGCATCCTATCTCTTACTCGAACCATTTCATCTTAATGCTTTATAAAGCATAAAGCATTTTTCATAATTCTTGAAACAAAAAAAATGTTGATCAATTTCCCAACAAATTGCCAGCAGAAGCATCATCTCAACGATAGCTGTCTGCGCTGTTAAGTATTGAGGGAATGGGGAAGTGATTGAAAGAATTGCGAATATACTAATGTCTGTCCTTTCATCTTCATTGCTGGGCTTCTTTCCGCGCGAAGAATCGTGGGAGGAGGTTTGAATTTCCTTAATGGAAATCTCCTGTCGGGGATTGCATTGAGGTTTCTTGACACGGGGGTGGACTTTTCGTCGCGCGCACACTCACCGCAATGCTAAATACTCTTGACTACGGTGTCAGGGTGTTGCACAATAAAGCACCGCTTTTGCCTAATTAATCACTCCGCCAAAATTTGTACAAGTTACGCGCATGCCACCCTCTTCTATGGAATGTTCTATCCTCAATATTGCAAAAGGGGCCAATACTTGCCACCCTCCTGTTTGTATATTTGCAATTAATACTCCCTGCAATTGCTACTTTTTGGCACTTTTTTTTTTATTCTTACTTGCCTCCCATACAAATTTGTTTATGTTTAGGTGTACCTTCTCCCGTCCGAGAATTGAGAGGGAAAAAAGAATTTATCGTCCATGTAAGGATTTGTGGGAACAGAGCACGGAAAGGGAATACAAACGAGCGTGAAGAAAGTAATGAACTTCCGTGGGTGGAAGGAGAATTCGAGAGATTTAATTGCCGTCTGTCGAGTAAAGCTTTTAATCACTTGATATCTTGCTATTTACTCTTAGCACAGAGTAATAAAATGAAAAAGCATAAAAGTTTCATGCATCAAAAAGTATGTTTAAAAATCACGATGATGACGTCATTGTTTGCATTTTTTGCCAAAATGAGGAACATTTTTACAAAATTACGCGTTTTCTTTGTTTCTCTGACGATCTTTCATTAACCCTTTAAGGTTTTTTGGGTCATACGCTGACCCAAACGTGAAACATTTTATTTTTTCAATTATTTATGAATGTAATTGTTTTTCCATGTTACAAATGCATCAAATTCACGCATAAGGGGTCAAAGAAGACGTTCTGAGTGAGAAAAGTCCTCTAAAAAAATTCATAGAATAAAAATCGCGATAAAAGAGCGCATGTTTCAATGTTTTTATGTTTCACGTTGGACGTTAAAGGGTTAAAAATAAAACGCATAAACTCCTTCCATATAATTTTCGCATTTCAAATGGAAAACCCATCTAAAGTAAACAGTATGGTTCATAAAAGCATTAAAAAATTCGCTATCTATCTTCAATTTTTTTGGATTAGCATTATTTTGCAATAATTGTGCAGAATATGAAAATTATCAGCCATGCACCCCTCGATTGTGCTATGTACAGAATTTCTTCGATGCTTAATCAATAGTTATCAGTCATGTGAAATTCTGGTGCGCCAGCGTATCCTCCTGAGACCATTTCACTGAGGGGGGTGGAAACGATTGAATGGTGTTTATTCAGGAGATTATTTGATGCGATTAATGCGATTTCCGTTAGCGCTTTCCGCGTGCATTTGCCATTCCTTTCGTGCGAAAAATTTGCATAATCCTCACATTTTGCTCAAGTTACTGCCTCATTAATCATATCCCACGCACATATTCATCGTACAAGTTGCAATTCAATCTTGTGTGACACACTTGAGTGTAATTTTCTTTTTTATTTGATTGCGGCTCCTTTTCTAAAAGGGGATGAAGCACTTGTTGGGTGGTGATTTTTCTCGTCAAAATGCAAATTGCGTGGGTGAAGGTGTGCGGTCAGAGAAAAGTTTCTTTTTGTGGAAATTTTTGCGAAACTCCCACCAATCATTCTGGGGGATCTTATGTCGACATGGAACCCTCCATGCACCTTTTTCCCACCCGGACCTTCCATCTTCATTTGATATTCAAACAAATTTTCTTCCCATATGGACGTCTAATGCTATTTCAGGGGGCATAAACATCGAAAGTATTTTAAATCTACATATGGACATGAAGGAATACGATGTGCACCCTGAAGTTTCGCCCCTCTCCGCAGAGGGCTGTTAAAAAGGTGAATTTTCTATGGGCTTTTTAGTCATCTTTTGTATATATACCATCAACTTGTTCACCGCACAACACAACACAAAGCCAAGGGGTCCGCAATCGCACCCTAACGAGTAGCCTATTCATCTCCTTGCTATATATCTACATATGTATGTATAATGGGAGGAAAGTGCAGTGGGCACATTGGGTGGGAGAGGGTGCAAAAACAAGAGGCAGTTCGGGAAAAAATAACGCATATGGTCCTGTCTTGTAATGTGATTACTAATCTTTTCCACCATGCAATGCATTTCGCCTGTAAAGGCACATAAAAGAACAGTTGCCAATCAGATTAAATTTCCATCGAGTGTGGTGCGAGAAAATGCCTCATTCTCCCTTGAATTTTTCCATCTTCTCCCACAAGCTCCTCAGTGAAAGGTTTTCTCACTCAGAGCTAAAAGAAAAAAAAAAGTGTAGTACATACACTGCAAGAGGAACCTCAAATGTGATATGCGATAGAATATCAATAGGAAAGATTTACTGATATGCCACTTTCCACTCCATCTCAGTATTCATACGACACTTTTGCATTAGCATCTCTTGAACGCTACCCTACTCAAAGATACATTCACTTTCCCAACCTTCTACATTATAAAAGAAATCAAGAAAAAAAATTCTTTTACATTTTTTGTGAGGGAAACTTTTTTGTAAGGAATTCGTAAAAGAAATTGTTATTTCGTAGATGAATTTGTTTCTTCATCAGGCGTACAAAAAAAAAAGAATTTTCCTTAAAATGTTGAAGATTTTTCAAAAGGAATTAGTGACATAGCTATAGGAGTATAGACTGTGTCTTATTAATCCCTAAAGTTTAAACAGTTAAAGATTTTTCTTTTAGTGTTTATTTATGTTTTTATTAACCCCAACTTTCTAGGTAAAAAATTACTAAAAATCATATAGGAAAGGAGGATAAGCCTCTTTGTTTCCTGAGTGAAAACGCTTTAAATTCAAATCCATTATTTTTTTTTCAAAATTTTATTTTTATTTTAATATTAATTTTTTTAAGGAGAAACAAACAAATAAACTTCAAGAAATAACTCTGGAACAGATTAAGCTAATAAGGAATTTTTAAATTTTAAGAATTTTTGTTAAATATTTTGTAGTGAAAATTCACTGCTTGAGGGAATAGAAATTTTCAATCAAAAACAAAATATAATTATGTCCGGCAGTGTTTTTTAAGATGTCCGGCATGGAAATTTCATTTTTCTTAATTATAATTTTTGAGAAATGCCAATTTCTTGTTGTAGGACTTTCGAATCTCGGACATCTCTGAAAAGGACAAAAATTTAATAAATAACAATTAAAAAGAATATATGAATTCTTTTACTTCGCTCATCAAGCTTCTCCTTTTCCAATGAGTCAATGTAGGCCTTCACCTTCCTCTCAAATGCTCGCACTCTAGCCTCATAAGGACGTTTCTTCTTCAAAACTTCGTTTGCTGCATCCATCGCCCTATCTCGTTCATCGAAAAATTCACTGGCATTCATTTTATTTTGGGATAATTTTCACTTTGAATTCTTTTCGATCCGCACTATTTTCTTTCTTGATGACAAAATGGCAAAATTTTATTAAATGACCCCTAATAAACAGTCAAACACTGTTTAATAAGGGGCACTTAATGGAATTTAAAAATTTTCCGGTTATTTAGAAAACTTCTACAACGTTGATTTTTTGTGAAGTTCAATGATTTAGTGTATAAAAATTATCATATAAGTTTTTAACATTTTGTGACATCAAGGAATGGTCCTAGATGTTATTGTTGTTCTAAAAAGTTGTAGATTTTTCCAAGGCCTTTAATTTGATACCAATTTGAGCAAAATCGGTAAAATTCTTCAAGAGATGACTCTTAGAACTTTTCAAATTCAAGACTTTTCAAACAATCCGTGATTTTTCCTTCAATGAAAAACGCAAATCAAATTATTTTATTTCACCAAAATCAATAAAAGAACTTTTTTCAGAGATAAAAGCTTTGAGAAAACTATAAGCACGTTTTGCTGAATATTATGCATACTGCTTGTCTATTCAACATTGCTCTAGTTGCCTAGTTCTTTTTTTCTCACTGCTCCTTGGAAAAATGTCTCAAATTTTCTTAAGATGGTAGGAAATGTAGTCAACTACATACAATGCATAAAATACGTTTCAAAGGAATGTGTTATGAAAATTTCATGAAACTATACCAATATGTTGTTCAAAGCAAATAACATTTTCAGTTCACAAGAAGGCATACTTATATAGTCAAAGCAAGCATTGGAAATGGGGGAAAAGTACCATCGTTCAGACCCCTATTTTATTGAGGTTTACTACCTCCCTCCTTGCAAAAAGTGCCACCCACTGTCGCATTTACATAAATTTCTCTCGTTGGAACAGAACGAAAATACCATAAGTTTCTATTTCTTTTTACATTTCTCGCCACCTTCACGCATACGGGGGGTGCTAAAGGAAAAGCCATGTGAGAAAAAAAGGGTGGCATGACCGTTGGGGGGTAGCAAAAAAAAGAAAAGAGGAATGAGATTTCGAGGATATAAAAACGCATATAGAATTGAGAAGAGAAAGAGAGATTGATGGATTGAATTGACAAGACTCGACCTACCCTGTAGGTTGCCTCTTAAAATAATTATATTCTCCATGTCTCGGGGATCATCCCTAAAACTGATGATGTTATCACGAATGGTCACGAGACCCCCTCACGTGGCCTTTTTTCCACCAGTCACGTGTGTTCTCTGCATAAATCGGAGGCTTGTTATATCCAAATTGCCCAGGAATTAATGCAACAATGCCCAATCGATAAATGACGCCAGACCATCCCTTACCGAACCCACAAATTTTTTTTTTGCTCTCTTGCCCACTCGACATTAATAAAACTTCTCAAAAGTGCCACCTCTTCAAAATATTGCCCACCACGAACTTTGCACGTCAATCATGAAAAAAAAAACAGGAGGAGGATGAAAAAAAAATTGTAACCAAAAATACAAAGTTGGACAAACCTCCTCATCCCCAGGGGATGAACTGAAAAAAAAAAACTGTCCAAGAAATATGTCACGAATTCCACCCTCTCAACTTGGCAAAAAATAGAAAATATTCAAGCCGGCAAGCCCCTGCAATTTTTCAACCATTGCGGCTTTTTGAGCTGATTGCAAAATGTTCGGGCATCATCCCCTAAATCGTGGGGTTAATGAGGGATTATTGAAAAATTATAGCTCTAATTATCGTGAGAGTAGATTTGCAATTTTGCTCCCTTCCGCAAGAGATGTATTTTCAATTTAGCCCGGATTTACTCTTTTCAGGCCATCATCTACGAGGGTCAGGATAAGAATCCCGAAATGTGCAGAGTCCTCCTAACACACGAAGTTATGTGCAGGTTTGTGCCTAAATCATTTTTTTTCTCTGTAATAAAATATTAATTGTTCTAACGAAGAGAATTGAATATTTAAGTTATATTTTCAAATTATTTTTTTTAAACAGTCGGTGCTGCGACAAGAAGAGTTGTGGTAATCGCAATGAGACACCATCTGATCCAGTCATAATTGATCGGTGAGTAAATCAAAAGGATATCCCTCTCGAAAAGTGACTTTTAGAGTGCCATTGAGTCCGTATGTCGCACTCGCGGCGGTATTATCAAGTGATCATCCGGCCAATTTGAGAATCTCCCTCCTGCAGTGCCCCTGAACAATGAAAGGGGCCTTCAGGAGGAAATATCAAGTGCTGGTGGCCGGTGAATGAGGCAAATTGCACTCGCCCTCGGAGGAGGAAAAAAAACTACACATATAACATACATAGGGGGAAGACATGGGTGAGAATTGTATTGTGAAAAGGGGTGGTGCGCCCCTTTTTTTTCCCCCAGAAAAGCCAACACTGAATATAATAACTTTGTGCAGACTGCAAGATAATCAATATTGTGGCACGAGATGTGTTTGTTACCTCCCCAGGATGATTGTGAGCTTGACTTTTTGATGAAATATTGTTTGAAAGTTTGCGGGAAATGAAAAAAAATGTACCATAATTTTGAGGATTAAAATTTTAAATCAAGCTTAATTTTGCTATAAAGTACTACCCTTTCGAAAAATTTACCCCAGAGACGATTGCGAAAAAACGGTGCTATTTGTCGATTTTATAGCATTTGCTATAAAGTATTAGATTTAAGTAAAGATCTGCTCCTAATTGCTATAAAAATTGACAAGCAGTGCCTTGTAGTGATGTATTCCGTAAGCTAAGCATTTTATAGCTATTGGAGGTTGACTTTAACTATATGAGTAATACAGGTTAACTTAATTTGAAATTTAGCCCCTATTCCATTTTATAGCTATCTTCAATTTTTTGATCTGACCGAATTGGGGATCTTCAATAAGATTTTATAGCAACTATAAAAAACAATTAATATAAATTTTCTAGTTTATAACGGATTTATAAAACTAAATCAACAATGGTTCTATAATATAAAGATCTCACTCCCTTCCCACAAAAACCACAATGATATAAATGGAATAATTTTAACTCTGAAAGTTTCAATGAAATTAATCCGAGTTAAAGTTTAATATGGAAGGGAAACAACCATAAGAAAGCCACATTTGAATGAGGGGTTGAGACAAGGAATCCCGCACCAATACACCCAGCCATTTCCAATTATTCTTTGCTGAAAATTCATCCCGAAAAAGGGGGTGATTCCCCGGTAATGCGATCTCATCCACCCTCCCCTAATTCCACATCATATATACCGGCATCATCATCCATTTATTGGACTTGTTCAACACACAACCACCCTTCGTCTTCATCGCAATGATGCAATTTCTGCGTGTGAGGCAATTCCCCAGAGATTCTCACCAGCTCTGCTTCCTCATTGGCATGTCTTTGCGCTCTTGCTTCCAGAATCAGGGATTTGTTGTCTTTTTTTTTTCATCCAAACCCACCATTATTGCGGATTGTTGTGTATACGAGCAATTGTACACAACAACACAAAAATCACCACGTGAATGAAAAGGAGATGTGTTGTGGAAGGATTTTTGCGTCATTTACCGCGCCAAAACATCCTTTCACAACACCCATTGGAGTGTGATTGGAATTTTTGCCACCGATTGCGTAAACATTAATTTCTATAAGTGTCCTCCTCATGGATGCGATGTGATTTTCAAAAATGGGGGTGGGAGGAGTTTGTGTGCGTGGTAGCAGATGTCCAAGCTTTAAAATTAATGAATCTCACATTGCGATTTTGCGGATTTTATTTTATCCTGATTCAAGGATAATAGGCAGAGTGTTTTATACTGATTTGTGGTTTATTCTATTTTGGCTTGTAATTCAAAGGACTTATTATTTAAGATCATTCTTTCGATTTGATTTTAAAAATTTCACGAATAACGGTCATAATGTGACAATTCGATTATATTTTATATCCTTCATCAGGCTATCTAATGCTCTTTTCTACTTCCTACAGGTTCTTCTTGAAATTCTTTCTGAAGTGCAATCAAAATTGCTTGAAAAATGCGGGAAACCCTCGTGATATGCGTCGCTTTCAGGTGACCATTCATCAAAATGCCAATTACCTTTCTTTGCCCCCTAATTGTTCTGTTTGTGCTCTTTGTAAACCGGAAAGCAGGTTGTAATCGCTACTCAAGTGTCAGTGGATGGTCCACTCCTGGCCATTTCTGACAACATGTTCGTGCACAACAACTCCAAGCATGGACGTCGCGCGAAGCGTCTCGACGTGTCAGAAGGTAAAACGTGAATGACATCCATGTTAAGAATGTTACAAAAAAAAACTCACACGCACACCACAAGCGTCCACTTTAGTGAATTTGTTGAACAATGTAATCCCCCCTTGCGTATAGGTATTTATCCGCCCCTTCCTATCGCCACTCCCTGCATCAAGGCCGTGTGCCCGAGTGAAGGATGGACAAGCGGTGGTGCACAGGTCATCATTATCGGTGATAACTTCTTCGACGGGCTGCAAGTTGTTTTCGGGACAATGGTCATTTGGAGTGAGGTGAAGCCCCTTTAAAAATGATTTTTTTTTCAAATGTTTTAAATTAAACGACTCGCAATGAAATGATCTGATTAAAGATAAAATGTGGATACGCATGAGAATTTATCTGCAATCTTTTTATGAAAACTTTTAAATAAAGCAACTCTCCCCCGAGACACGGGGAGGAATGATTTATAGGAAGCAACATAACACACACACGACTTTGTTTGACCATTCACCCTAACTTTGTATTTCTTTTTTTCACCCAAAAGCTAATCACTTCCCACGCGATCCGGGTCCAAACACCCCCGAGGCATATTCCGGGCGTCGTAGAAGTAACGCTGTCCTATAAAAGTAAGCAGTTCTGCAAGGGATCGCCCGGACGATTTGTCTACATCTGTACGTATTTGCACCCATATATACACAATATAATAATTAATAATTTAACATTTGAACAACGGGGGATGTATTATTTTATACTTTTTTTTCCCTCATAACGTGCAAGGAGAATAAAATGCGCACAGCTTTGATTAGTGGCTTTCTTATTCAATTTCTACCCCGAGGACTTCTTTTCTTTTAATTTAATTTCATTTCCCTCCACACACATTTCATTTTATTTTAGTTAGATAAACTTTATGCCGTACATTACGACCACGAAGAAACTCCGGAATAAGACAATAAAAAGAAATTTTATTTTGAGAGTCGCTTTTAAATATGTAAAAGTTGAATGTAAATTCTCTTGATAAAAACTGGATTAAAATGTTCCTAAAAGATTTAGAATTATCCGTTTAAACGTCTTGGAAATCCTCACATTGAATTATGTAAATCCTTTTAATAGAGAATTTATAGGATTTTGCGTGGGAGCAAAATGAGAGATACTCACAGGTCCACAATATTTTGAACACAGCGGTAGAATCTGATACAAATCTTTTCTTTTCTTGCCTTACAATTCGCCAATTAAAAGATTTTTGGTATTCTGGGAAAAATCTTAAAAGATTTTGACATTTTATTTGTTTATTTAAACGAGTTTTTGAAGGAAAATTACTTTTCCAAAAGTCATTTAAAATCTTTCTGTTTTCTGGAACAACTAATTCTTTGTTTATCTTTTATCAAACGCCAATAGAACGATTTAAAAAATCCATCTGTCAAAATCTTACAACAAACTTTAAATTTGTTAGAAACGAAAAGAAAAGATTTTTAGCAGAATCTACCCCAAATATTTTAGTTTTTGTTTTTCCTTTATTTTCGTTTTAAGAAACAATTAAAAATTTTCTAGAAAAAAATCATTCCGAAAATCTTAGATTTTTAGAAAATAAGGATATACAATTAATTTAATAAAATGAATTTGGAATTGATGATATTTTAAAGATTTTTCTGATTGCTAATTTCATTGCAAAGATTAAACCGAAGAGAGCTTTTTCATCAGTTGGGATAAATAATCAAAAATTTACCATAAATGTAAATAATGACGCGTTGATATTTCGTTGATGATTTTTGAGAAAGTATTTTTATGTTTCATGCATTTATGATTAAAAAAGAACAATAGTGACGTCATTTTCTTACGGATTCTTAATTCTATGAGTTTACACGTGTCTCTATTCTTCCCTTAATAAATGAGGTTTCTTTCCATAAAAAGAGGAATGAGTAAACTCTTTTACTTTCTTGAAATAAATTAAACTGAAATCCTATGAAAAAAAATCCCATCATTTTCTTCCCGAAAAATTCTTCAAGCATAGAATTTACAATGTAGCATTTAATGTTTTTATATCATGTGAAAAATATGTGGAGCATCGGTAAGTTATTTACCGAACAACAAAAAAAGCCTCCACTTGGTGTGGCATTAAATTGAAATTTACATATTTTTCCCATTTATTTTAATGGCAAAGAGCATACATTTTTGTTATATTGAGTATGTGGGGGAGGTATCTACATAATATGTATGTATATGTGGGAAAAGTTGTGCAAGATAAGAAGTCCCCGTAGGAAAGTCAAATGATGTTAAAAGTCATCTTCTTTTCCAATCCCCATCGAATAATTGTGACAATTTTTCTTTTTTTTTCTTTGAAACCCACCAAAAAAAGCTCTGTGTGAACCAACCATTGAGAATGGTTTTCAGCGACTACAGAAACTGATACCACGCCATCCGGGTGATCCTGAGAAGCTCCCCAAAGAAATAATCCTGAAACGTGCGGCAGATCTTGCGGAAGCCCTCTACTCTATGCCACGGTAATTAACCATCATGAATTTTCTCTTTGTAATGCAGCAATTTGGCTTTGAATCCCATGCAAAAATGTCATTTAATGGCAAAGAATTTCTCTGTGAACCTATCACTCACGATAGATCATCTAATAATAGTTCAAGCAGTTTTCACTCGTACACCGGCCAACTGGCAGTCGCCGTCCAAGACGGAAATTCCCAGTGGACTGAAGGTAAAAGCCCCCTTGTGCTACCCACCACACTCCTTCCAATGAAGCTTTTCCTGCTTTTCCCAAAATACACATACATTGCCAATATGCCTAACATATCTATGTATTTACCTACATTATGTACGAAACATTTTGGGCCGGTGCAGTGCGTGATTCTGCATTTGGCGCAGGGCTCTTTTGTGGGGCGGAAGGGGATGATTTTGGGGGGTGATTTGATGACTGTTCTATTGTCTGCAAAGAGACTTTGTGGGGTATTCCGCACAGTTATGGTCAATTGACAGCTTTCACGGTAAATAAACTTTTCATTCAATGCAATAAAAGGGGAGACTCTGCCACTTTGCATTTTCTTCATACATCCCCGAGATTTAAAATGAACGTGACGTGACGATGCTATGCCGGTATATTATAAATTGAAAGATTAAACTTTATGCAATTTCTTTTCAACAATTTGCATTTCAAATTTAACAGTTCAGAGAGAATTTTCAAGTTTTAATTTGATATAATTTCTGAGGGGAGACATGGATGGATAGGTTTTTAAAAAAAATTGGGGTAGATTCTGGTAAAAATCTTTTCTTTCATAAAAACTTAAAAGTTGTAAGATTTTGACAGATGGAGTTTTTAAATCGTTCTATTGGCGTTCTATAAAAGAAAAACAAAGAATCAGTTTTTCCATAAAACAGAAAGATTTTAAATGACCTCTGGAAAAGTAATTTTCCTTCAAAAATCCATTTAAAGAATGGAATTAAATGTCAAAATCTTATAAGATTACCAAAAATCTTATATCTTACAATTCAATTCTATTAGAATCTATACCCGATTATTTTATGAAAAAATATCTTTTCATGTTTTTTTTTCTGAATTCTGATTATAAAATTTTCCCTCTTTCATTTAATTTTTTTCCATACAACGTGTATAATGTCCTTCATCCTTCCCTTTATCTTAAGGTCTTTGGGGATCATTTATTCATATTTCCAACAATTTAATGGAAAAATGTCAAGGGATTCTGAATAAGGAGAAGGGGAAATTTGTATGTAGTTCCTGTAAATGTTATGTATTGGATTTAATTAAGACTACCATTCAACGGAAAATTAAGACGTTTAAATGAAGATGGACAAGTTTTAGGTGGGATTAACTATATATCCACTAATAAATTAATTTAATATGAATACAAATGAACTCATCGAGGGGTGTAGTTGGAATTCTATTCAAAAATCTGTTTAAATTTTATTTATTTATTTTAAAATATTTTTAAGAGGTTGAAAATATATTAAAAATCAATTTGATACGGTTGATTCGAATAAATGGCAAAAGAGTGACGTTTTGAATGTTACTTTCAGTCTTCTTCAGGCTTCAAATAAAAAAAAGAATATCGTGTAGGACGATATTCCTACATGGGTTAATAACTACCCTTATTTGAAGAGCTAACGGGTCCCGAACTGAATCGGACGAGCAACAGTGGGCTACTGATACCTATGAGTGCCTGATGAGCGGCATAGAGCTAACGACTCATCTCACTCTTTCACCCAGAGCAGTCCAACCCTAGACACACATAGTGCCACAGCTCAACGTATTATTACGGTAGAAGGGTTTCTCTACCGGGGCACATAGCATTGTTCTACATCTCGGCCTTCCTGATATGATCAATGTCCTCATTGATGAAGTGAATGGTCAATCCAGTGTACTGATTTCTTCCGCTATAATTCATCATTGTCATCCTGTTTCTTTAATTTCTTGTTTCTTTCTTTTTCCATGATGGAGTACACATAGTACTATGAGCTCTGTGAAGCAACTAAGCCTGGGGCTCAGCAGGTGAAGACGAAGTCTTCTTGCTTCGGCTCTCGACTTGGCCAATGATTTTATCTTCCTTCTATCCAGTTTTCAATTCCTTTTATATGCGTCAGGTTGCTTTTCTTCATTGCATCTACTTGATCTTGAATCCTTGGTTTAGCGCACTCAGCTTTCAAGCGGCACATAGCCATTGCTTGACTTTGGCACATAGCCTTCTTTAACCTCAATCCAGTCCTCATTTCCGGTCGTAGGCTTAAGATTCTCTTCCTTCATTGTACCTAGCTCGTGTCTGAGCGGGGCATATATTTGATATTTTAAATTCTTAATATTTCTTTGTTGCTTCCTCGTTGTATGGCCATTCTCTAAAATGACAAAGAAATTATTCTCCATTTATATTTAGTAGGCTTACCTTGTGATCTTAATTTCACTTTTCTGTCCTGAAAAACAACTAATTAAAATCTCGAATAAATAACAAGGCATTTCTGTAATTTCTTTTTATTCGACTTCACACTTGACTACACTCAGTAGGCTTAGCTTCTTTATTTCCTCGAAATTCAATTTAATTATCCCTACATTGGAATTCATCGGAATTATTGTGGGCACTGAGCAATCAAATGTCCGGGCTTCTTGCATCTGTAGCAGAGTTTCTCAGAGCTTCGTCGCTCTTTGGTGGTTTTCTGCTCTTTCTCCTTATTGGCTTCCTTGTGTGCTTCACGCTGAGATTCTCGACTGTCATTCGTCTTGCCATGGCGGTACGGATGGTAGCGCCCGGAATTGCGCTTGGAATAGCGCCTGTCTTGCTTGGAATCATCTGCGTTTTCATTGCCTTGTTCCGCATCAATTAGCACGCGGAGAAGTTTCGGGAGAGATTCGAAAGTTTGTGTCAACAATGATGTCCTTAGCGACTCGGATGGAAGGCCCTTTATTATGTACTTCATGGTGGTTTTGTCATCGATCTTAGCCTTTGTAGCTAGCGCCATCATGCTGTGGAAATAGGATGTGGTTGTTTCATTTCCTGTCTTGCGTCGGGTGTCAAGTTGTTTGTGTATCTTCGCGCAATCCACCACGGTAGGAAAGAATTGCAACAATTCATCGCGAAATTTTGCCCACGTATCCAGCCTCGCTTTGGCAGTATGGAACCATTTTTCAGCGGGTCCCCTCAACCGCATGGACGCATAAAGAATTGTCACTCTCTCTTCCCAATGATACATCAAACGCGCATTTTCAACTTCTGCAAGCCAATCCTCTGTGTCAATGCAGTCCGTCACATCTGGATCAAATCGCTGGATTATTGCGCGTAGTTCCTGTGGCCCCATGGGCATGGCAACCGTGGAGTTTTGCCTTCTCGACATTGTGTTTTTCTGCAGTTAAAAGAATTAAATTTACACATAGCATCTTCAACTTTTTACCTTTGAAAATCCTTCTTGTCCCTCTTTTTTATGTTCTAACTTACTCTGCTGTGATTTCTTTGCGCAATTTATTGAAATTTTCTTTGAATTTCCTCGCAACACACCTTGAACACTCAAATGACTTGCATAAAATGACAATAATATGACGCAATACCCGAGCATTCAATCGGCACGACCGAAATGTCACGATGTGGTCAAATTCCAGCAAAAACATTTCGTGTTTCATCAATCTTGTCAAAACTTGTTTCATGAAACACGGCTAATTTCACTTTCGTATGAAACACTTCTACAAATTCGCATTTTTTCTCATGAATTTTTCTATGTAATTTCACATGAAATATATTCAAACTTTATCATGAATTGCCTGAAAAGGAATTCCTGTTAAGACATGTTTATGCAAGACAAGACAATTATTTTGTGCGGGTGGCCACCATTCACACAGAGAATACACAAAAGGGTTAACACAAAGAAATTTCTGGAATTGCCAAAAAATTCTTGGAATTTTATCATAAATGTCATCAATCAAGAAACATATTCTTTTTCACTTTTCTTTCTTTATTTCTCTTTCCTGGGGGGCACTTAGGGGTACTTGCGGTATTTCCATCGCCGGGTGTTCCTCTACACAGTTGCTGGGGCGCTTCTCGATGGTCTTCGCAGTCCCATCTAGCCGCTTTTCGCTGCTTCTACGCCGCATTTTTTTCCTCCACGCGGTGGCGGCCATGTTGCTCTCGCTGCCTTTTTTCGTCGTCGTCTCTGCATTTTCACTTTTCTTTTCACTCGCGCCGTGATTTTCACGGTTTTCCACACGCAGTGGCACACGCGGACCCTATCCCACTTCTGATATGTAGGACGATATTCCTACATGGGTTAATAACTACCCTTATTTGAAGAGCTAACGGGTCCCGAACTGAATCGGACGAGCAACAGTGGGCTACTGATACCTATGAGTGCCTGATGAGCGGCATAGAGCTAACGACTCATCTCACTCTTTCACCCAGAGCAGTCCAACCCTAGACACACATAGTGCCACAGCTCAACGTATTATTACGGTAGAAGGGTTTCTCTACCGGGGCACATAGCATTGTTCTACAATCGAGTAACATTCCAATTTAAAGAAGTTTTCTGATCATTCTTAAATCAAAACTTATTTTGGGTTTTTTCATAACCTAATATTTTGTACGTAAAACGAAAATCTATTTAACTTATCAAGCAGAAAGGCCACAAATTGAGCAAAATAAATCAAATTTCAACTCAGTTCCTTCCTAATTCTTCATTCCCAAAATTCCCAATTCCTGGCACATTAATTTCCGCGCGAAAAAAAGCGCTAAAGTGGAACATTTATGAGCTTCCCAATTCACAGATGAGTACCAAAGGGGTCAGAGTGTGAGTCCACGGACGGGCTTCTGTAGCAATTCATCTACACCCCATTCCACAGGCGGTGGGGGCGGAAGTTCATACAGCGGAACCGGAAACGGATACGTTCACGCCAGTAACATGAGCAACCTGCCCTCGTCGTCGCCACCGAGCGTTTTTGGCGCAACGTCCAACGTTTGAGGGGTTAAAAGAGTTTTTGCGGGGAACTCTCAAGAAATTGAGAATTTTTTTTGTGTGCAAAAATGGGGCCAAATGGCAACCCATTGAAGGAAAATCATTGATAAAAAAAACTATTGTGTAATATTGTAATAATTGTTATAGAGAGAAGGAAGGAAGAAAAGGGATGATATGATGATATAAATTAATGCTATAGGTCCTATTTGAGTTTCTGTTAAGCAAAAAAAAAAGAAATCTCCTTTAATTGTCAACTCCATTTTTTAAACGTAAAAAAAATAAATTCCTAAATGTGTAATTTATTGTCATTCGCAGCATTTTAAAAGAGCACACAGATCATTGATTTTTTTGTCGCCTATTATGGAGCAAAAAACCCGAGAATAAAAAAAAAGAATTATTCAAATTATTAAACATTGTTATATTGGATTTATAAATAATAAACTATTGAATGATAGACGATGTAAAAGTCACTAATAAAACATATCGACATTAACGTATACGCAAAAGGCGATTAAAATTGAGTGAAAATAGGCAGGAAAATTTATTCCCAACAAAAGAACTCAATTTAAGAAAAAAAAATGTGGGAGAAAAATCTATAAAAATTCATTAAAAATGTATTATCAAAAAAAATTCTCACACACAACATTTACACACAAAAAAATGCTGAAACTTCTCCTCCAGAGTGGAGGTCTTTTCGTCAATCTTCACACACACAAAAAATAAAAGCAAAGTGTTTAATTAAAAAAAAATCAAATGAGAATCTTTTAATAAATAAAACTAATCATTCAGATAAGAAATGTTTTTTTTCTTACTTTAAGAAATCTTTTTTGCAAGGTTTGTGGATTCGGACGTTTATCCGTTTCTTCCGTCTATAGCTGCCTCTTAAACAATACAGATTTTGCGTGTAAGAGAGCCTTTCTTGAAATCTTTCAGACAAGAGCTGAAATCTATCCAAGGAGGTATACTTTTTATTGCTTTTTTTCTTTAATTAAAAGATGTTGAAAATGGAATAAAAAACGACTACAAGAGGTATTTTAATGTTTTATGTTCCTTTTCCTTTGACGTTGGTTTAACCATCTAACGTTACTTTTCTAACGTTTGACCCAGGGGTGTTTATCCGGCGAATATTTTGGTTTTTAAAGCGAATTATCCTAATATTTCCGAAGATCGAAATATTTTACTCAACAGGAACATCTTTTGCCTAAAAACCGAACAACTCCAAAACGAAAAATCGAAAAAACGAATTTAGGACTTTTCGGCTAGAGTTTAGTGGTTTTTAAGCTAGAATTTATTACTTTTTGGCTTTAATTTATAGGTAGGTACTATTTTCGTTTTGAATTTAGTCTTTTTTAGTATTCAATATTTTCCTTAATCTGTGCTGTTTTAGGTCTGAAAACGAAATATTTTACGGCTTTATTTAAAACTTTTTATATTGGAATTAAACATTTTTCGGCTTAGACTAATATATTTGGATTTCCTTGATGAATCATCCAAATATTTTCGAAAATCTGAATAATTTCGTTCAGATAAACTCCCCTTGTGGGTTTTAAATAATTTCTATCTATAATGTTTTGTCCAGACTTATGCTCTAATCTTTAAAGATTCGGATTCTTCGTCGACAGTGGAAAAAATCTTACCCAGAGAACGTCTAGTTTGTCCGGGAGTTAAAAGATACTTTTTATTAGTTGGTGTTCCACTTCGTGGCCAACACCAAGTATTGTAATCGTCGGAAAAACCGACCACCTCAGATCGGGCTCAAACTTGGTATGAGCACGTTTTAGACAACCCACATTCCAAAAATGGTGGTGGAAAATTTTTGATCCGGCCGGCCTGCCTTCCGGCCTGCCTTCCGGCCTGCCGTCCGGGACTCTAAACTTTGCCTTATAGCTCGAGAACGGTAACAGATAGAGACTTCGGGTTTGAAGTTTTCTATAGAAATATGGGTGTAAAATTTCATTTTTTCGCATTTTCAAAATTTAAGATGGCCGCCGTCCGCCATTTTGATATACAATCAATCAGTTCCCTTATAGCTAGAGGTCTGAAATTTTAGTATGTTGTAGTGCTCAGTGAGACGTTTTCATCAATAATTTATACTTGAAAATCGGTCAAGCCGTTTAGCAAATATGGCGACCTAAAGCAAAAAGTGTTTTTTCGATATAACTCGAGAACGGCTTGACCGATTTTAATCATCTTGGTATCAATTGAAAGGTTTCAAGAAGCCCTACAACTGTCTAGAACATTCCAAGTTCCAAAAACATCCGCAAGAGGCGCTAAAATCAAAAACAAAAATTGCCTAAATTTAAGGGGCAATATCTCCGAACATCTGTTATAGATTTCCTTTAAATTTTGATATGTTATAGCCTGACTCAATATATTTCACCAGTCCAAAAATGAAGAAAATCTATGTCGCCGTTTAGAAGATATAGCCATTTGAAAAATTCTTGAATTTGAAAAGTTCTAAGAATCATATCTCCTGAACTGCTTAATCGATTTTGTTCAACTTGGTATCAAATTAAAGGTTTTGCAAAACTCTACAATTTTCTAGAACATCAGAAACCTCTAGAACCATTTCTTGAGGACGAAATATGCGAAAAACTGTTTTGGTAAAACAAAAAACCCCCATTTTGTGTTCTAGAGGTGACCTTCAAAAGTATCAAAATTTATTCCATATTCTAGCTTATTTTAAGACCTTTCCATAACTACTCAAGAAGTTTCTGTAGGTGTTATAGAACCTGAGATATGACCATTTTTATGCATCAAATTACTGAATTTCACAAAAAAAAATCAACTTTGCCTACTAATTCTGTTCACAAATCGCATTACAACGCATAAACAAACTTCTACACGTTGTGGGACACCAACTCTTATAACTGGACGCGTTATGATTGACTTATTTGAAGTTTCTTTTTAACGTTTTATGTTCCTTTTCTAACGTTTAACATAAGTTTTAACATAACTATATGATATTTATTTTCTATTATTTGATATTTTTCTTTGAATGTTCGTCGTTTTCTTTTTCTAACGATGTTAAATCTTTGATGAGTTAAAAACAAGAATTCACAGCAAATATTTTTATTTTTTTTTATATTTAATTCCTACAGATTATCTTCTAATTTTAAGACAAAAAAAATGCTTTCCTTACAGAAATGGATCACCAGAATGCTCAAAACATAATGAGTCCAACTTTATTATTAGGTATCCGTGTTTGCAGTTAATTAAAACATTTTGGACTTGGTTGTGACAATTTTTTTCTATTTGGATTAATTATCTCGGACACGACAAGTAACGAATGTACGAGAAAATTATGCAAATTAATCCAATTTTCTGTGAGGGGGTGGAATTATTCCCTTCCCGCATTATCTCATCCTTCAGCCACTTTCACAGCCCAATGTCTGTAACTTTTGACCTCTGGCTTGGCATTTAATTTCCACAAAACCCATCAATCTTACATGGTGAGAAGAAGCTGCGAAAACTTATGATGAATGAACCTAGCGGAGGGATCTCTTTTTTTTTTATTCGCGCGTGAAATTCCCCGACTTTTTGCGGCTTTCCCAATCATTCTATTTTCATTCTTTACTGTTTTTCTTCTTCCCCAATCACGTGGAATGTCCTGCTTGGGGTTGAATTTAAAGGAGGGATTTTGCTCTGCTGCGAGAAAACAAAGGAGATGAGAAGGAACAAAAAAAAAACGAAGAACAAGTGCAGAATGATAATGTCCGAAGAAAAGTATTTCCAAGATGAAATAAATCATTATTCTCGACATTTTTTCCATCCTTTGGGAATTTAAAGTTTCTCTGGATTGCGAAAACGAAAAAAAAATATTAATTTGCCCTCTACAAAGGCCGTTGTTTTCCATCTTGACGTGATAACCGAAAAAATATGTTGCTGGAAATCCAACAAATTAAATTTACTTTGCCAAGGGAAAGGGGAGGGATTTTCTTTTGGATTATTTTCCCTAAAAGCACAATGATTTCTTCAAGGAAATTTTGCTTTTTTTTCATTTCAATTTACTTTATTTTTAGCCATAAAAAATTATAATTGGAGCAGAAATGGGATTACCTTGTAGTGATCCTACGCTGCGGCAATCTGTGCAGGAGTCTTTGAAGTAATATTATCTAGGTAGCGCATCCCATTCTTGTCTACAACAGCCACATTGAAGGTGGACAGATTGATGACGAGTCTCTTTTGAATTTCCGCCACGCACTTCTTGAGGATCTCATACGCATCCTCCTGGGAGATGTTGGCATTGTAGTACCGATCGAAAATACTGGCGCAGAACATCCCACCGTAGCCGTGTCCAGCATAATTCACGGACTTTGCATTGGCCAGGTAATCAATGAAGTGCAATTCTGAGCCCTCTTTCTCATCGTACCCCGCAACGAGAAGATTTACAAAGTACGGCGAACGCGACCTGAGGCAGTCAGCGAGGTTCTTCCTTGTGAAGTGGGCAGCAGATTTGGGGCCCAATTCGTAGCCATTGCGCATCTTATAGAGGGCAATGTTCTTCCCAATGTACTCCGTGAACTGCACTGTATCCCCGGATTCTCCAGTTGTGGCTATCATGAGATTATCCGAGATTTTGGTGATCTTATTCTCATCTGGAAGCACCAGAAAGGACAATTGGTCAGGAGGAAATAGACAAAATTTTCATGGAACGTCCACGAAAACATGCCCGGTCATTCTAAGCTATGATTTCTCCTAGTTTTTACCTTCTTTCAGCATAATAATTGAGCGTGCGTTGGTACAGTCACCGGCCACCATCACAAAATCCTTTCCTTTAAGCCCAATTATGGTCTCCATGATTTATTTTTAAGTCAATTTCTGGATTTAGCTGGGAAAACAAACCAAGAAAATGCAAGTAACGATTGAGGTTAGAAAAAATGTCATCACAACTTTGTGTGGTATCGGCGATTGAACGAAAGAACCCATCAACGCACCCTGCTATTTCCCCTTTCGTTCGGAAATCCGGATATTTCGAATTTTTTAACGTTTTTTTTTTGGAGAATTTATGCAAAGAATAGACCTGAAACCCTCAAGAATTAATGTTTCCTGTTTATATGAGTCTCTTTGTTACAGGAAAAGCGGAAATTGCGGGAAATTGTGTCTTGATAGCAAGAAAACAGAAAAATCAAAAAAGCCGCCTATAATTTTTGGCACAAACCTCTAATGTTTTCCTATTTGACTTTTACGTTTTTATTAAAGAGTTTTCATCCAAGTTAAAATCTCATAAAAATGCAATTTAACGCAATCCGACTAGGAAGTAGGATATTCCATCGTATTCGTAGTACTTTAGAGTGTATTTCTACACGCAGATCTGTGGATGTCAGATGGGGATTCCCGCGAAAATCTCACTTTGTTCCTGCCCTTCAATTCCCCACAGCTGGCTACAGAGGACATATCCTTTTGGGGAGTTTCTACTTCTGGAACATCTTCAAGACACGCGAAGAGCGCGAGGAGACCCCAGAGGACAAGCTCATAATGACTATTAAGCGATCAATTCTGTGTGTTCAGCGTGGGGAGCACAATAAGGCAGAACAGATGCTTCACGTTGCTCTCCGGATGGCTCAGGAGTTGCAGAGCAAAGATGGAATTACCTACATTTACGACGTGATGGCTAATTTGGCATTGGAACGCGGAGACTTCGAGAAGGCTGAGAAGCTCTTTGTGAATGTTATGCAACGTCTCTTTGGCGATGGTTTCCAGGAGAATCACATAAAAATGCTCCATATTAGCTCCAAAATTGCCCATATGGCTGGTTTGCAGGGGAATCTCGAGAAGGCACGACAGGGCTTCGATTGGACACTACAGAAGCTCGAGGAGAAGCTTCGTGTCCCGAATGTGGAGGAGGATTTGCGGGATCTCCGTGAATTGTGGGGAATGACGAAAAATTGGTACGGACAGACATTGCTGGAGCTTAATAGGCTCACGGAGGCTAAGCAATGCTTTCAGGCAGCATGGGAGGTGTACAGTGAGCTACACGACAAGGTGACAGAGGAATCACTAATGCTACTCAATAGCCTTGGTGTGGTCTGTATGCGCCTCGGGGAGGTTTCCATTGCTGAAGAACATCTCCAGAAAGCCATTGAATTATCCAAAGAAATCCCAGATTTTGTCGAAGCAAATGTCTTTCGGGCAAATCTCGGGCTTGTCTACCTTCAGCAGGGACTCCTGAAGAAAGCCACCGAGATTTGCAGCCTCTCATGGCGTCTCAGCAAGAAAGCCGAAAATGAAACATCCCTGGAGCAGGCAAACTACTGTCTTGAGCAAATTCGCAGCCACCGCGAAGGGAAAACCAAAAACAAATAAAAGATTTTTCATTAAAAAAGAAAAAAAGAATTTTTATTACAATTGTTTTCACTTGTCTCAACTCAAATGCCGGGGATTAGTGCATTTTCCCAGCAATAAAATTCTCCGCTGCGGGATTTTCTCTCTAGTTTTTTTTCTTTACTTTACCTCTAGTATAATGTTTTCTCATTTTAAATGTATATATATAATTTTCTTATATGTTTTTTCTTCCTTTTTCTTCTCACTGTAGAACATCCTTTTAAAAGAGCAATCCATTATCGTCTTTCTAATCTTATTGTATATTAGATTATTTCCTTTTTTTCCCTTTAACTTCTCATCAGTGATTTTTCTGCTCCTTAAATAGCTCCACGCCTTTTACTCCCCCCCCAAAAAAAAACGACATTCCTCCCAGTCGCATGTCCCAAAGAATATAATTTTTTTTTGCACCTTCTCGTCACAAACTGAAATGAAAAATTAAATTAAATTTTATTTTACTTCTTTTCTCTATTTATAACAAGGGGTGTTTAATTGCAGAATATTTAGGTTTTTTATTGCGGATCATTTGAATAGTTCCAGAGATCTCAATATTTTGATTTGAATGAACATGTTTTTCTAAAAAAAAAAAAACGAATAACTCGAAATGGAATAAAAAATTAGCCCTTTAATGGTTGAATTTACTAAATTTCGTCTTGAATTTAGTCCTTTTCAGGCTTCATTTAAATATATTTTTAAACCTCTTCTTCCTCAATCTCTTCCTTTTTAGGACTACAAATTAAATAATAAAATTCGACTTGAATTTATTCTTTTTTTTTTAAGAGTTGAATTTACTACTTTTTGACTTGAATTTACTTGATTTTTATTCCTTTTTTAGGCTCTAATTAAATATTTTTGCCTTATCATCAATAATTGTGCAATATTGGGTTTAATCAGTGTGCTAAAATCCAATATTGCTCAGTTATTGATCATAAGGCAACCAGGACGGTTGAACAATTTTGTGCAAAAGAGAATAAAAAAACCACATATAAAAACATGGAAGACCGCATTACAATCATGAAGGAACAGACGGAATTGGAGCAGCGCTGCAGGGATTTTATGAGGAGGAAGAAAGCCTATGGAGTCTTGGTGGAACGTCTGGAGACGTCTATGCGGACATATGTCCAAAAGATGGATACCCCACTCCAAGGTAACAAATATTTTATACTACTACTACTACTACTGGAACTAAGAAGGCTTCTTTAATATCGCCTTAGTGTTTGTGTGTTCAGTGTTTGTGTGAAAAACGATTTGTGTGGCATTTGAGTGTTTGTGGCTGCAAGGTTTTGATTGAAGGATGCGTGTGGTGTGGAGGCTTGTGATAGAGGATATTGTGGGTAGAAAATATGAGTGAAAGTGGTTGAGGAAAAATAAAGTAAGAGAAAAAATAATTGAGTGCAATTGGGAAAGGCGGGTCCAGGTCTGCACCCAGTCAACCTGTCGGAGTGCAGCCTGGAATTTCCCTACTCATATTTCAGCGGAGAGCGCCATGGCTTCTATAAGCTTTATTATTTTAATGTGGTGGCCAGGCTCTTTTAGGCATGTTGTGTAGTCCAGGTTGCCGAGGATCCTGCTTCTGTGGTCGGAATATTTTCTGCACACGTTTAGGAGGTGCATAACGTCCAGGACGTCGTTGCAAATTTCGCATTGGGGAGGTTGTCCTCCTCTCACCATTTTGAAGCTGTGGGTGAGGCGTGTGTGTCCGATCCTCAGTCTCCCGATGATCGTCTGCTCTCTCCTCGACAATTCAGGTGCAGTTTCTAGACCCTCATTGGTGTATCCCATCAAGGACCCCATTCCTTGTGTGTTTTCCATGATCCACTCTTGGTGGATACGGGAGGTGTGGGAGAATATCTTTGAGAGGAGCCCACTGAGGGGAATTTCGCTGAGATCCTGTGAGATTTTGTTTGCTGCTTCTTTTGCCTCCTGGTCAGCTTTAGTGTTTCCTGCAATTCCCTTATGACTGGGGATCCAGGCCAGCTTAATCCTCCCGCCTGAGGATATTAGTGAGGATCTAATTTTGGTGATTGTGGGGTGGCAGTTTTTGATGTTAAGAATTCCGAGAAGACATGATAGTGAATCAGAAAAGATTACCCAGACCAAATCAGGGATTTCGCTGCAGTGTTCGACGGCCAGACTGATGGCTTTGGATTCTAGCTCAAATATGTTGTACTCATCATCACATTTGCAGTTTACTATATTGGTGTTCATGGAGGTAACAGCAAGGCCTTTCTTTTTGTCATCTGCCGATCCATCGGTGAAAACCATCTGGGAGTGGGTAACATTGAGTTTAGAGCAAAGCTCATCAAAGAGTCCCTTCACCTCTATTTCTGGAGCCGTTTTTAGGTGGAAAGCGGTAAGGGATAGGTCTACCCATTCTTCTTCGAGGAGCCATGGAGCTTCACTGGATACTAGTTTTGGAATTAATGGGTTTTCTCTTAGGAGATTGTTGTGGATGGTATTTACTGCTTCACCAAAGTACCCTCTGAAGTGTAGGGCTTCTTCCGGATTTTTTATCTCATTGTGGCCCAATGTACCAGGAGAACTCAGGATTCGTGCAGCTGTTTTGAAGCATTGGATTTTCCATTGTAGGTCTACAGGAGGAGCACCAATATCGGCCAAGATATTGGGCACCCGTGAAGTTCGAAAAGCTCCAGAAGCTAATCGGAAGCCTTCATTGTAGGATCCTATAAGGGGTTTTATTGAAGTATGACATGCTACAGAGTAGATCTCAGCTCCATAGTTTAGCTTCGGGATGATCCAAGCCTTATGAACGGTTTTAAGGGATTTCCTATGCCCTCCCCATTTTAAACCCGATAGACATCTGAGAATATTTAACTTGTGGCTGCATGCAGTTTTAATATCCTTAATATGTTTTTTGAATTTTAGTTTTCGGTCTAGAGTAACTCCCAAAAATTTATATGATTCTTCATACGGGATGGCGGTGTTTCCAAAGTGGAGTGATTGTCCTAAGCATTTCATCGGGTTTTTCTTACAAAAGTGGACAGCAGCAGTTTTTCTTTTTGAGAATTTAAACCCATTTATTTTTGCCCAATTTTCTATTTCATCAATTTTTGTTTGAAGCTTTTCGTCTATTAAGGATCTATCTTTCCCACTACAGTAGATTGCTATATCATCAGCATATAAAAGGAGATTCACATTAGAGTTGACCGGAAAAAGGTCCTGGATGCTATTTATGCCTATTAAGAATAGGATAACAGATAGAACTCCTCCTTGTGGGGTTCCATTTTCGAACGAGTGTGGGTCTGAGGGTTTTCCATTTACAAAAACCCTAGCTTCCCTCCTTTCCAAATAGAACTCGATAAAAGAAAGTAGATTGCCTCCAATATTCCACTTGATGAGCTGCTTCATAATTGTTGGCTTCCAGATTTTGTCATAGGCTTTTTCTAAGTCGAAAAACACACATGTAGTATGGTGATTTTTGTCCCAGCTTTTGTAGATAGTGTATGTGAGTTTTAGGAGAGAATTTATAGTAGATCTACCCTTTCGGAATCCAGATTGTGATGGAGATAAAAGGCCATGTGACTCGAGTACCCAATTTAATCGAAAGCTTGCCATCCTTTCGAAAACCTTTAATTCACAATTTGTGAGGGATATCGGACGATATTCAGGATTAATTGGTGTTTGGTCCTTGAATTTTGGAATAGGGATAATATTTGCTGAGGTCCAATTGTTAGGGTAAGTTCCTTGAATCCACATTTGATTGAAGAAGTATAGAATACTTTCTTTAGTTTCTTTTGAGAGATTTCTCAGCATATTGTAGGATATATTGTTTGGCCCAGTTGATTTTCCTTTGCTTTTTGTTAGAGCCCCGTCGAACTCTTTTGTGGTGAATGGAAGGTCAAGTTCGGGGTAGTGGTTTCTTTTCGGCAAAGTTGTGATTTCCTGTGAGATAATATTTTTGTTGTGTTTTTGATCAGAAGAGAGTATTGAATCTGAAGAGTGTATAGTGAATCTTCTCCCAAGTGCATCCGCCATTTCTTTCGTGTCTGTGATGATAGCATTGTTTTCTCTAAGAAATTTTATTTGTTGATTGTGGTTGCTTTTTATGGACCTCACTCGTCTCCACATCTCTGCAGTTGAAGTTTCCGGGTTTATCTCCTGAAGAAATTCATGCCAAGATTCTTTCTTTGCATCATTTATAAGATTATCTACTTCCTCTACAGCTCGGAGATATTCATCCCGTTGTGTTGTCATGGGGTGCCTTTTAAAGCGCCTTAGAGCTCTTTTCCTTTCCTTAATAGCATTTTTGATGTCGTTGTTCCACCACGGGACTTTCCTCCTTCTATCATTTCCAGAAATTCTAGGGATTGATTCACAGGCTGCACTGTATATCTTATTGACAATAAATTGATATTGATCTTCTATGCTGGAGTCTAAATCCATCTCATTTAGATTTGAAAGTGATGTAAATCTATCCCAATCTGCTCCTTTCTCGTTCCATTTTTCTACAGGGGAGGGTAGTTGTGGTGCATGTGTTATATCTGAGATGATAATTGGGATATGGTCGCTCCCACAGAGATCACTATGAGTAGTCCAAGTGATATTTCCGGCAAAAGAGTTGTCAGCGATTGATATATCAACTGCATTAAATGTATCATGTGCTAAGGAAAGATTAGTGAATGTACCATTATTCAGGACGACAAGATTTTCCTCTTCTAGGATTTCCTGGATAGCTTTACCCTTTTGGTCGAGCCTGTTACTCCCCCATAAGGGATTTGAGGCATTAAAGTCTCCCATAATTATGAATGGGCGAGGGAGTTGTCGTATTAGGTGGCTAAGTTGATTTTTGGGGAGGTTGTCTTGAGGTCGATTGTAAAATGAAACCAGAGTTAATTTATGAAACCAATTAATTTTTATTGCAATGAATTCTAGAGGGGAATTTATAGTAATTTCTTCATAGTGCCACCCATCTTGAATAAGTAGAGCAACACCGCTGCTTCTTGTCGGGTTCTCAGCAGAGTTGTAAAAGACTCCTGAATAACCTTTGAGGAAGGGTATATTTCCATTATCATTAAGATGTGTTTCTTGCAGGGCGATTGCAACTGGTGAATATTCTTTGATGAGTAGTTCCAGTTCTGGTTTTCTTCTCCAGTAGCCTCGGCAATTCCATTGGATGAAATTGTTGGCCAATTGAGTTCGGGCTGTTGTGATGTTGTTTGAGTTCTGTGATGCGGCAATTGGACTTTGTTGTGTGTTTGTGGATCCATTGTTATCAACTAGATCCATTATAATTGTGATTGGTCAATTGGAGGCCCCTCTCCTGGTCCTGAAGAGTTATGGCCTTCCAAAATGTTTTGTGCGGGGATTGCTAAAATTTTTCGTGGTTGTCGTCTCCCGGGGGAGGTTGGACATTCATTGCAGGAGCCAGAAGAAGATTCTGGACGCCCCCTTTTAAAACCTCTCAGTGGGCTTATCTCCATGGAGGTTGAGGACTCTGTATGAGATGGGGAGGTGCACCTCCCATCCTCAGAGCTCACTTCATAGGGAATTTCTCGAGAGATTTTGTGTTTGTGCGAAATTTTTTCAATTTCATTATTTTGTGTGGTGTTTGAAACATTTTCTGTTTCTGTATTTTGTGTGGTGGGGGTTGGTACCTCCTGTTGTTCATTTGGAGGTGTAGAGGTTTCGTTGATCTCCTCAGCCGACTCAGATGAATCAGCAAATCCTTTGAAACCGCGAGCCTCCAAATCTGCAATATATTTTTTCTGGGATTTGGCCAGGTGGGTGCTTGCTGGGTTAATTGTTTTTGGTGTCTTGTTTTTTGATTTTGGGGATGAGTTTTTCTGGGTGTGTGATTCTGCATTTTTTGTGTGTTTGGATGTTTTCGCCTCATGTGTGTTTTGTGCATCTGATTGTGTGATATTGTCATTATGAGATTGTAATTCTTGTGGATTTTCCGGATTGGATTGATGTGCAGATGTATCAGTGTGGTGTTTGGAGTTTGTTGCATTAGGGCCTTTGTGTGTGAGTGGAGGGGATTGCTTAACAACTTCAGCGAAAGATTTCAAACCCAACTGGTTTATTCTGTCGATAACCGTAGGTTTGGATCCATACTTCTGGAAGAAGAGCTTTCTTGCTGTACCAAGTGATACTTTTTCAGTGACTTTAATAGTGTTGATACCCTCGAGGAGTATGTATTCGGGGCATAGACGATCATAGCTCGGGTGCGAACCGTGGCAATTTACGCAAGACGGGGGATTTTTGCATGGTTGTTCAGAGTGAGCACTCAATTTTAATCCGCACCGACCGCATACTGGTTCTTCAATTTTGCACCACTTTTTTGTGTGGCCCAACACAAAGCATGTGGGGCATCTCATTGGTGATGGGACGTGTAACCGGACGGGAACACGCAAAAAACCGACATCAATTGTTTCAGGGACCTCATCAAGATCAAAAGTGAGCAAGTGTACAGGGGAGTCCACAAGTTTCCCGCATGCATCGCGAGTCTTCATGCATTCGATGTCGGTGATCTTTTGGGACGCGAGGCGCTCCAAGATCTCCTTCTTCTCGATGCCAATTAAATATTTGCAATGGATCCTACCTTGAACAGCATTTTTCTTGTCCTCCTTTACCTCGACCTTGATACCAGCCATGGATGTTGTCTTCTTGATTGAGTCATAATCCTCTTGGGATTTTGGAGTGATTAAAAAGTCGCCACTCGGGAGCCAAGACACGTGGGCAATCCCCGTAGGGGAGAGCACCTGAAGAGCATCATAGGCTTGGAACACATTCAGTTTCTTTAGCTCTTTGTTACCATTGGTAACCAACAGGTGTTTCCCAAATTTTTGGGTATTAAAGAAAGTTTTTGTTGTAAGGGAGGGAAAACCTCCCTTATGAATGTCCGTTAATACATCCATTGGGGGGAGCCCCCCCAAGGGCAAGATATATTATTTATTTATTTAGAAAAATTATTTTTGAATTTAGAGAAAAGGAAGGATTTATTGAGGAATTTGAGTAAGGTTTGTGGGGTTTGCACTTTGCAGCCACTTCACAATTTTTCACTTTTATTCACTTTAGCGCGGACTGATTTTTATATACGCCCGATAGCGACCGAGGTCTAATAGGGACTGAAAATATTTTATAATAAAAATTAATTTTTGTGTTCCTAATTTATTTTAATTTTAATATTTCAGAAAAAGAGGCGATGCGACAGGAGCACCAACGCAAGTTGGTGTGGCTCCGGGACCTAACCCGAGAGCCCCGAGAGCCCTTTATGTTTCTGTGCTCCTCAATCTGAACTATTTTGAGACAAAAAACTAATATTTGGATTTCTTTAGCGAAGCATGTGAATATTAACAAATATTCCGAATATTTCCAAAGATTCGAATAATTAAAATCAGGATAAAAACCCATTTGCTTTAAAACGACAAAAATTCTAAAAATGAATAGACTCCTTTTGTTGAATAAATAAAATGTAATTTTCTAATTAAATATTGTGGAATTTTTTTCCAATCATAAGTTTGCTTTAAGTTTTCTTAAGTAAAATTTAAGATTTCTTAAGATTATAGAGATTTTTTAAAGAATTTCTTAAGTTTTCTTAAGCAAAAGTTAAGATTAAAAATTTTAAAATTTCTAAAGATTTATTTATTTATGTCTTAAGAATTCTCAATTTTTCTTAAGAAAAATTTAAGATTTTTTAAGTAGGTATTCTTGGATGAAAGTTAGGATTTCTTAAGTAAAGCTGAATCGGGCTAAATTTCATATGAATGGCTACATTGAGCCCATACAAAGTTAGCCGACTTAGCCGTTTTTATTTTACAATGTAGTCCTCGATATTTTTCTTGATCATCTTTGGGCATTGAAAAAAAATGCGTTTAGCCCGATTGAGTTAGACTTAAGAAATCTTAAACTTTCGTCTAGGAATCCTTTTAAAAAATCTTGAGGTTTTCTTAAGGACACATAAATAGTCTTTAGAAAATTAAAAGTCGGGCTTAAAATTTATGTCGGACCTTAGGTTCTAAGTCAGTTTTTTCAAGTCTTACTTACAAATTTGTAAATAGGTCTTAAATTTGTAAGTCGATCTTGATATTTTTAAGTCAGATTAAGTGTAATCAGCAAACTTTTCAATTTTTTAAGTTTTAATAAGTGCATCTGACAATCTCTAAACATAAAAATTTGTAAAATTTATTGAAAAATATGCAATTTGTTAATCTGACTCAAAAATTTTAGGACCGACTTACAAACTTTAGGACTGACTTAAAATTTTCAAGTCAGACTTAAAAAAACTGACTGAAAACCTTAAGATCGAATTAAAAACCGACGTAAATTTTTAAATCCGACTGATTAGTGAATTCCGCCCTGAAATCTCAAAATTTCTTAAGAACTCTTTACTTTCGCTTAAAAAAACTTAAAACATCTTAAGTTATCCTTAAAAAAAAAACTTGAGAAATCTTAAGAAGTCAAGATTGTCTGAGAAATTGAGGAAAATCAGCATAGTTATGCTTTCCAGCATCAATAATAATTCCATCAGGCTGCTGCACAATCTAATTGATTTTCTCTATGGCAACATTTTGTCTTTATCAGCAACAAGGGAGGAGGAGTTTCTTATCATGATTTTTTTCTCCTAAACTGACTTTGATGTTGTAAATATTTATGTGCATTATCAGCATTACATAATGATCACACAAATTAGCAAAATTTGCTTGCAAATTGCATGAAAAAAATGATAAATAAAAAAAATATTGTCATTCAACTTACGGATCTTTGTGATGAATCCCCCCCCAGTCCACATTCTTCCTCTGCTTGCTTCTTCTTCTTTTTTTCTTCATTTAGCGCGGAAGCCCCCAGGCCGAGGAGAGAGTTGGAGTATCATTGGTGGCGGGGGTATTGGCTCCCAGTCCAAAATCCGGGAAATCCTCATGTGAGGACGTATTGGGTGCCTTCTTTTGCCATGGGGCCCCCTTCACCACGAAACCCTTGGGCGGCTGACCAGCAGACTCGCCGCCGGAGCGATGATTAAGGCCACTTTTCGTGAGCGCCTCCTCAAACACGTCACTCACACTCATTGGCTGATAGGCCGGCTGTGCATCTGCCACATCCTGCAGATACTCCTCCTCAAGATTAAGTATGTAATCCTTGCACTCAGCCACTGCATCCTCATTGCCAACAATTGTGACAACATTCGGATTTGCATCACCTGTCTTGGGGAATTTCACCTCAACCTTAAATTCATCCATTATGCGCCGAATATTGCGTCCACGTTGCCCAATGAGACGCGGATAGATGCGTACGTCAACTTCTACAGTCTCCTTGGCGAGGTTATTCAGTGCATTTGCAATTTTCATTATTGCATCGCGAGCTGCATACGCAGCGTGCTCATACCTTTACGCGGGAAAGAAAAAATCAAAACTTTTGTTAGAAAACAAACAAATAAAAAGAAAAGAATTTGCGTGAAACTAACCCCTGGATGGTGATAATATTGTCAGCTGCATCATCTTTCTTAGGGAAGGAAATCTGTACACCGTGATCAGCACGAATTTGATTGATGACATTCCCTTTGCGTCCAATAATCTTGGGATGGTAGTCTGAATCAATTTCAATCTTTAGCTCAAATGATCGCAGCTCACGATCCTTCCTATCTTGCTCCAGCTCCTCAACACGCTTCAGTACGGCCTCCTTGGCATCCTCCACATTTGCAGCCGCCCCAGTGATCTTAATCACATCGGACTTCTGATCAGGCGGTGAAAGTTCAATGTGTACATCATACTGATGCATTAGCTCACGCACATTCTGCCCCTTTTGCCCAATAATTGACCGATGCAAATCGAAGGGAACATTAATTTCCTGCGTGATGGGAATTAAATCAAATAGTGCCTGCTTGGCGGCTTCGCACTTCTCACTATTGCCCGTAATCTTGATCACATCGCACGTACGGACACCAGCCTCCTCAGCTGGAGCACCACCAGTGGCACCCCCATCGCCACCATTGAGCTCCGTCATTGATTCAGCACTATTGAGCTCACGATCGGGGAATTTAATTTGCACATCATACCGTGCCGTGATCTCTTGCACCTTTCGCCCTCGTGATCCCATAACAGTACGATGATGACGCTGTGGGATTACGCATTCAATTGTCACCTACACAGCGCGAAAGGATTCAATGAGAAAGACAAGAAAAATATAATTTAGTTTAGAAGAAAATGCTTTTCATGAGCTTCATCATTGTAGCCCATTAAGTTCTCGCCCCTAGATCCCTTTGTAAATTAATAAAATGTTTTAAGATAGTCAAAGAGGATTCATTTCTGTGATCTCTGAACTATTTTTAGATAATTTTTTGGACTTGATGTTCTCGAAATATTCAACTCCCGGAAAAAACCTATTTTGACCTCTTACGAATGTCCTGGGCACAAATTCTCTAAGAGGGAAAAACTCCCGTGATAAACTCCTGAAGGATTTAGCGCTTTAAAAGAAACGTGAAAACCGGGAAAATCTTACGAGAGTTTATCACGGATGTATTATTTTTCTTAGAGAATCAAGATCACGTAGTTTTCCTCACTTTTTCCTGCAAAAAACCTTCGGGAGTTTATCACGAGAGTTTTTCACTCTTAGAGAATACAGCTCCTGTAAAGGATCACGTCCAAATTTTTGTATATTTCGAGAGCTACAGTGGTGCCAAATAAGAATTCATTGTAGAAATATTTTAAAAAATTTACAAGTTTCCATAATTTCACTCCCGGAATTTAACACAAAAACTCCCGGACAAAAAAATTAACCAAAAAAGTTTAGAGGTTAGGTAATTGCGGAAAAATTGCATCTTTTTTGCAAGATATCCCATTTTCCATGGTCGAATGTGAAACTAGGATAACTATAGAATCTTAAAAGTCACACCCGGAGAGCAACTTGAAGTTTGTACACTTTTCTTCCAGGAATGGTTTGATGTGTTCCCGGAAAGTGCCATAAGTGGATGGAAGTTGTGCAGTGATCCTGACCATTGCATCAGGAAGGTTCTAAGGAATCTTAAGAACTTCCTTTTCAACACCCGGCTGATCCTTGATTCCATTTAGGGATCAAAATCTGAGTCTATAAAAATGCTTCACGCAATTGCAAAGATGACTTCCTAAATGGACAAATTTGGACCCCAAAATGACATCAAAGATCAGCTGAGTGTTGAAAAGGAGATTCCTAAGATCCCTTAGAAACTTCCTAATGCATTGGGCAGGATGACTACACAACTTCCAGCCACTTATGGCACTTTCCGGGAACATATCAAATCGTTCCAGGAAGAAAAGTGTACAAACTTCAAATTGCTTTGTATATTTCGGGAGCTACAGTGGTACCAAATAAGAATTCATTGTAGAAATATTTTAAAAAATTTACAATTTTCCATAATTTCACTCCCGGAATTTAACACAAAAACTCCCGGACAAAAAAGTTAATCGGGGAAATCATCTAAACGGATGGAACCCGTAATAAAATTAAATAAAAAAAAAAGTTAACCAAAACAAATTTAGAGGTTAGGTAATTGCGGAAAAATTGCATCCTTTTTGCAAGATATCCCATTTTTTTCATGATCAAATGTGAATCTAGGATAATTGTAGAATCTTAAAAGCCACACCCGGATAGAATTTGAAAAGAATCTTGTCCAGGAAAATTCGTGAAAAGTTAAGTAAGATTCCTACTTTACCTGATTTTCCAAATTATGGATGAGCTCCTGAATGCGCTGCTTGGCTGCATCAATGCAATTTCGTGCCCCTTTGAGTGTCACACGATCACTATCGACACCCGGACGCGGGAAGGAGATGAGCAAACCACCGCATTCCTCAGCAATACGATGTAACACCTCACCGCGTTTTGCCACAAAGTACCGATGATGCTTGGGATCCACAGTGATCTCATCCTCAACAATATTATCAATATCCTTGATAATAAGCTCAAGTTGCTGCCGTGCCGCCTCTACGCTATCCTTGCGCCCAATAATGGTGATCACCTCCTTATCCTCATCGGTGCTTGTTGGGAAGACAATACGTGCCCCCGTATTGTCACGAATCTTCCTAATTGATGCCCCATTCTTACCAATGAGAAATTTATGATGTTGCTGCTTTGCACGCACTTCGGCCGTAAAGGAGCTCTGCTGACGTTCGTTGCTCATCTCAATTAGTTGTTGCTTCGCCTTCTGCACATCCTCCTTTGGCCCGCGAATTGTGACTTTGTCACTCTTCGATTCGGGACTTGGGAATTTTATTGACACATTCCCACATTCCTCCATGATGGAAGAGATGAGCTTACCACCAGCACCAATGATAAAGTTATAATATTCTGGCGGAATTACAATTTCCTCAGTCACAATATCACTCAGCTCATCCTGAATCTTCTTGATGCGATCACGTGCCTCCAGAACATTCTCCTTCTTTCCCGTAATCATGATCACCTGTATTCGTTTAGAGAATAATAGAAATCAAAGCTTTCCCATTAGGTAGGATTTTATGGGGATTTTTATTCAATATCGCCCGCAGTTTTTGTGTGGAGTGAAGTTCTATTGATCTCACTTTGATTTTGTGTGATTGTTTTTTGTGCGATTTTATTTTTTGTGTGTGTGCACTTCTCTGTGCACACATTATTTTGTGCGAAAGAGAGGAATGGGAAGGAAACCGGTATTAGGAAACGCTTGGCCAAGGAAAGGTAGAAAATCTACCCAGCAGGGAATCGAACCCGCTTCGTAGCGATATTGGGTATGATCAAATCGGAGCGTTAGCCGATTGACCTATCGCCACCCTAGCTTTCCCATTAAAGCTTCACAAAAAAAAGGAAAGAAAAGATCTCACCTCATTCTCATCCCCTTCGGCTGGCAAGTCAATTTTCGTGTGTGTCTCATCGCGAATCTTCTTGATGTTGGCACCACCTTTCCCAATGATAAACTTGTGGAATTGCTTGAAAATTGGCAATTCCATAATGAATGATGACTCCTGAAGATCCTTGACAATTTTGAGCAAATGCTTACTGCACCGATCAACGTCATCCTTGGGCCCACGGAGTTTCACGATGTCTGTCTTATCATTGAGATTGGGAAACATAATTTGCACCTGCTTAAAGCGCTCGCGAATCTCCTTGATATTCTCCCCCTTTGCACCGATAATTGTGCGGAAGAGACGATGATCAATTATTACGTCTTTTTCCTTTTCATTCTCCAACTTTTCAATCTTCTCCGTTAGCTCCTTCTCCGCCTTGAGCACCCCATCAATGGGACCCTCAATCCGGATGCGATTCAACCCATCCTTCTCCTCAATATTAATCACCACATCCAGCTCATCCTTCAAACGATTAATATTCGTACCAGCCTTACCAATGATGTGCTTGTAGTGCTTCGGATTGACAGTCATATCGCGGTATGTGAGCTTATTCACGTAATCATCGACAATTGCGGACAACTGCTCACTAGCCTTGTTCACCTGTTTCAAGGACAAATGTTATCGCAAAATCTTCAAGTATAGTAAATCATTTTTGTAGTTTTTTACCTGATCAGGTGGACCTTCGATCTTGATACGATTGTCCCCAAATTCAACGTGAACATTGACAAATTCCGCACTGAGCTCCTTAATGTTTGCCCCTTTGCGTCCAATGATGTACTTGTGGATCCATGCTGGTGCATTAATCTGCACACTCTTGACGCTATTGGCTTTAGCACAAACCGTACTCAGGGCATCTCCCAGATGCTCCTGCGGTCCACGCAGAATAATGGTGTTCGTGGTGGAATCATTGGGTGGAATTTCAACGGACACACCGGTGAGTTGGAGAATTTCCTGAATGGTCGATCCACGATTTCCCGACACATATTTATGCTGCTCTCGTGGCACCTCCATGCTCACCGTTGTGCACTTGCTCTCCATCTCCTTGTAGATCGCCTCAATGCGAGACTTGGCCTCAAAAACGCCCTCCTTCTCACCCGTAATGATGATCTCATCCTTCATCACGGACTGCGGTGGAACGTTAATACGTGCCCCAGTCTCCTCAATCATCTTATTGAGGTTCTCATTGAAGGGACCAAGAATAAAGGGATGATAGACCTTCGGCACAACAATCTTCTCCATTGCCTTGCGACTCTGCTCATCACTAATGGTCTTTATCTCATGTTCTGCCTTCTCGATGCCCTCCTTTGTGCCAGCAATTGTAATGAGGTCACTATCTTCGGAGATATTGGGTACGGAAATCTTAGTAGACGTCACCTTCTCCAGCTCCTTGAGACGTTCACCCTTCTTCCCCAAAATCCACCGATGATGCTCCTTCGGGATGGGAATTTGCTTACTCGCTTGCGTTTGGAAGTGAACGAGAATCTTGCGACGTGCATCAAGAACCTCCGAATGCTTGCCCGAAATCAAGAAAGTCAACGAGAGATCCTTTCCACTTGAAATCTCAATATGTGCCCCAGTGTCCTTCATGATGTTCTGACACGTGCGCAGAGATTCACCTTCACCAAATTTCTCCGAATCAAACTTGCGCTCGCTATACGGGACACGAAACACCTGTCGAGAATTTTTTTCTCACATTACAAAAAAGTCTTCTAACATTCTAATTTTTCTTTGTGTGTGGTTAGTTCTCGCCCCTAGATCCCTTTGTAAATTAGCAAAATATTTTTGGATAGTCAAAGAGGATTCATTTCTGTGATCTCTGAACTATTTTTGGATAATTTTTTGGACTTGATGTTCTCGAGATATTTAACTCCCGGAAAAAAGTTATTTTGATCTCTAACGGATGTCCTGGAAAGGATCATATCCAAATTTTTGTATAGTTCGGAAACTACGGTGGTAACAAATAAGATTTCATTGAAGAAATATTTAAAAAATTTTCACAATTTTCCATAATTTTACTCCCGGAATTTAACACAAAAACTTCCGGACAAAAAAAATTTAGAGGTTAGGTAATTGTGGAAAAAACGTATCCTTTTTGCAAGATATCCCATTTTCCATGATCAAATATGAAACTATGATAACTATTGTGGCGCCCTGCATGGGAAGGGCGCCACAAGGGACTCTGGTCAACTCCCCCAGTAACCTCAACCCTCGTCATCACTTGAAATTACAGAGCACTTCACACTCACAGCTATCTCCGAACAAGGCTGAGCTACGACTAACTCTACTCTCATCATCACTCTCTACTATTCTCTCATATAATTATTCTCTCTGTGCTCTCCTACATTCTCTTGTGGATTCTTATACTCTTTCGCCTATTTCTAGGTTTGTAACCTGAGGGCAGAAGATCGTCGTCAAGGGGTGGGCAGCCGTTACAGTTACTGCCAATCTAAGGGTACTCACTCTATGAGCATGTTAATATTTGCTGGATAGTGAGTCGGGCGCTACAATATAAGGCGGAATTCACTACTCAGTCGGGCTTAAAATTTTAAGTCGGTCTTAAGGTTTTAATAAAATAAAATAAATAAAATAAACAATTAAAATAAAATAAAATAAAAAAAATAAAATGAAATAAAAATATTATAATAAAGTCCTTTTCAGTCCTTTACCTTAATGGGGTCATTTTCAGTTAATTCTACTGCGCTATCAAGTCTAGGACTTCCTTATAATATTTTTATTGTATTTTTTTTTTATTTTTTCTTTAGTTTTATTTAATTTTTTTATTTATTGTTTTATTAATTTTATTTATTTTTTATTTTATAAAAATTTTAAGACCGACTTAAAAAAATCTGACTTAAAACCTTAAGACCGACTTAAAATTTTAAGTCCGACTGAGTAGTGAATTCCGCCCTAGAATCTAAAAAGTCACACTCGGTCAAAATTTAAAAGAATATCTGTCCAGGAAAATTCAATGAAAATCATCAATTTTTTGCTTAGAAAAGTAAGCTCTGCTTAATGGGTTAGTAAGTTCCTAGAGTCGGAAATCATCAAGGAGGTGCTCTGAAAATTAATTCACTTACTTGAGTCACAACGCTGCTTCCAACTCTCATGGTTGTTGCATTATGGATTGGCGGTGCCGGGGTTGAACTCTCGGGGAGAGCCGGGAATAAATCGTCGTAGTTAAAACCAGCTGCCGAATGTTCGGCAATCGGTAAAGTACCTAAAATATTTTATTTATTTATTTATTTTTTAAAACAAAATTCTAACTTAGAAAACTCCAAAAATTGAGAAATAATTAATTAAAAAAAGAAAAAAGAAATGTAAAACATACCAGAAATTTCCTCCATCCTTGCTAATGTTTAGTCTGAATTCAGAAGAGTAGAGTCCTATTCCAATCCAAGTCGTTACAGTAGCACTAGAAGAAAAAATAAATAAATAAAATATCTTTAGGCATTTTTTCAACTAATATAATTTATTTCTGGAAAATGTAAAATTTACTCGCGAAAATGCGTGGTAAAGACACGAAAAAGAAATGGCAAAAGTAGAAGTAAAACCGTACAGACAGCAGGTAGACTTGGGACTTTAGGTCAAGGGCCACGTGGAGAGAGAATAAAACACATTTTGAACTTCCGTCGCGTTTTTTTCTGTTTTTATTACTCAAAAAAGAAAAATTAAAAAAAAAGCACACACACCGGGAGGACAATGCACATCCACAGTGGGGCAAGTAAAAACAGCTTTGCAATTTTTTTTTATTTCCTTTTAAATCATTTCTCTTTTTCTTGCCATTTACTTTTTTTTAAAGAAATTTATTCATGATTTTTCTTCTCTTTTTTTTTTGCTATTTAAAGACCACTCAACGCTTCTTTTTTTTACATTTCCTTTTTGTTTAAATGATTCTGCAGTTATGGCATTGCTTTGCTATATAGGAAGAAGAGGTTGATGAACTCTCGAAAACTCCTTTCAATTTGCCACCCATTGCATTGAGGGTCTATAACATTGTGCATTATGTACTTGTATGTAAATTTCTTTCTTATAATCTACATGCCAAACCAAACAACTAATAATTTTGCTTTCTCGCGTAATTTGAGAGATTTTTTTCAGAAGTTTCTTTCAAAAATATTTCTCAATGGTATCTTCCAACACATAGGGATGAACATTTGGATTGAGACGTTCCACAGGATACCCATTGCGATCAATTACAAATATAGTGAAATTGCAATTAATGAATCCACCCATATTCCCCGGACGTTCTGCTTTGAGGAATTTATACAGTGTTGACACCTTTGACCCGTTGACCTGTTGCAAAGAGTTTAAAAAAAATCTGTATCAGAGATGATCCAAAAGGAAAAAAGGATAAAAAAAGAGAATTAAGAATAAGAGAACTAACATCAATTTCTTGGAATAAATCACCAACACGGAGGTGCTCTCTTTCGATCATATTCACGATTTCACTCATGGAATTCCTTGGGCCAAATTGCGAGCACGGGAACAGGAGAATGGCAAAATCGTGATCCTCGTACTTTCGATTGAGTGTATCCAATTGTTTGAATTTACCCAATGTGCCAGCATCATTTGACGATATGTTCACAATCAGACACACTTTCCCCTTGTACACCTCCAACGGAACTGCATTCCCATTCGCATCGATCTCGCGAAAGTCAAAGATGGATTTTGGTGTTGGCATTGACGTCATTTGATCCGCAATATCCATTTCTTTTTCTTCTCTATCTGCTCTCTATCTTCCTCAAAGGTAACTTCTCTTCAATAGGTGAATCCTCTTTTTTTCTCTTTTATTAATCGTCTTCTTCTATGTGCTAATTCACCACCAAATAAAACACTTTTTCTCTTCTTTTTTTTTTAAGAATAAAAGAGCACAAGACACCAACTTTTCACGACAAATGCACTTATTCGACTGTGAGTCCACAAAAGACAAGACATGTATTTTATAATGGCAACGCCAATTGCTTGGATGTGCCACTAATTCACCAGAATAAATTTAATTACAATTAGTATAGAGACATGTTTTTTTTAATTTAAATTTATTCTAGTTATTCTATTCGTGGTTGTTTTAGCACTTCCTGGCTTTTGTTACCTTTCCCACACCCTGGTCTTGCAATAGATTTCTTTCTAATTTCATCTTTTTCTCTTTTATTTAGAACTTTATTCTTTATATTTCAAAATATTTTACAGGTCAGCGTATGACCCAATAGACCTTAAAGGGTTAACGGGTAGATTCTGATAAAAATCTTTTCTTTTCCTTTCTTTTTTTATTTACAATTCGTCAGTTATAGGATTTTAGGTATTCTGGGAAAAATCTTAAAAGATTTTAACATTTTATTTCTTTCTTCAATCAACTTTTCAAAATAAAATTTCTTTTCCAGTGATCTTTAAAGATCTTTCTGTTTTCTTGAAAAACAATAATTAATTGTTTAACTTTTATTAAACGACATTAGAACGATTTAAAAACATAAACTGTCAAAATCTTAGAACATCTTTTAACTTGTTAGAAAATAAAAGAAAAGATTTTTATCAGAATGAACCCTTTTTGAGTTTTTTCTACAAGAACAAAGAAAAAATATCCCAATAAGGGAAAAAGAATAAAAAATGACTATTGGCCAGCCGGGTAAACATTAATGACACGATCAACTATTTTACTATACGTCGCGTAAAAAAACGATTTTATAACTTTTTTTTCGCATTTAGAGAGATATTTCAATTAGAGGATGTATTATGTAACTCTACGAGCTGCTCTGTGGCTAAAAAAAATGTTCGTACAGCTCTCTAGCACCTCGGAAAGTTGTATAATACACCCTAAGAATAGAAGCATAGACCAGCTGGGTAATTTATTTTTTACATGACTAAAAATTTTCTACACGTTATTACTTTTTAACGTGTTAATGATTTTGGTTTTGAAATAATTAAAAACCAAAAAAAATCAATTAAAAATCAAGATTTTGAAACCTTGTCTCAGTGATACCAGTCAATTAATTAATTGACTTTTATACGTAAAAAAAAAAAACAAAATCACCAAAAAATATTTTAAAAAAAAAAGTGTTTTAGTAGTAAAATATTATTAGATTTTTGCTGCTAAAAATTGTCCAAAGAACTAGACTTTAATATGATTTTCTTTCGAGTTCGAATCTCTTTAATTACTAAATTGCCCCAGTCTCCTCTATATAGCAGTTTTAACTGACTATGTATTGGGACAGGCAATTCGTTTATTTTATCGAATTATTTAACTGAATTTACGAATAGTATTTTTATCAATGAGTTTTACAAATTGTCGTTAATTTATTGTGTGCAAGCATGACTTGCAATATGATTTATCGTTTAAGTAATTGTCGCAGAACAGTGGTTTTTATTTTATATAATCGACATTATTTAACACCGAAAAAATACAATTTTATGATAACAATTATGTGGTTAAGATAAGATTGTGCATCTGAGAAAATAAAAAAGAGCTTTCTTTCTTTTATTTTGCTTATAAACACACAATAACTGATTTTTGCAATCTTAAGGTGTTAACAATTTTAGAGGCATTATGTACCTTCCTTCTCAGTTTAAGTGTCTACTATGTATTCTAAATATTTAGAAGATTCAATTGATTCAATAATGATTTATGATTTAAAAATAATTTTCTTAAATTGAACAAAATAAATCATTTATAAAAGTAGGGAAGATGAAAATTTCTTTCAGATTTTCTTTAAAGAAAAAAAAATGAATATTTTAATGCAAAACAAGAAATCAAATTATTAGCAAAAAATATATATTTATTATCTTAGTTTTTGACTAAAGATTGATCAATCAAAAATGGTACAGAGTTTAAAAATTTTAATTTTAATTTTTCTTTATATTACATTCTCTAAAATAAAAACAAAGAACAATTTAAAAAAAAAATCCTATTAAAGCAGTACGTTCATAATAATGAAAATACGTACAGGATTAAGGTCCTGAAGGACTTGGCTCTGCGTATCCCTTTAAATATTTCCTTATAAGTCAAATAATAAAAAATTAAATTGAAAATCAAAAACTTTCTTCGAAAAATAAAAATAAAACAAAAAGAACCTCACACAATCTTTAAAAAAATAAATCATAGAATATCCTTAAATTTTTTTTCCATTACAGTGGGACCCCAGTACAACGACCACTCGGATGTACTCTTCACACTCATTATTTTCAATGCGCGAGAGTAGTTCAACCAAGCCGTCGTTGTACTGGGGTCCCACTGTAGTTATTAGAAAAAAATTAATAAATAGCCACACATTATACAGGGTTCAATCACTTCAATCCTAAACCTCAAAATTAATTCAAAAGAAAAGTTCTGAAAATGTTTACAATAAAAAAGGATAAAGGAGGAGGGTATTGCACTCCTGCCACCTCAAGTGTGATGAGAAATAAAACTAGGAGAGAGATAAGGACGACAATGAGATGAGATCTGGGAGCAGTAGCAGAGTAATATTGAGAGTCTGGTGAATGTCCGATACACGTGGCAACAGAGGCAGGCAGGCACACAAGATAAGAAAACTCCGAATGTCTTTCTTTTGCCATTTTACGCAACCTCCGGTCCGCGATTTTTCACCTCTCTCGTTCACTTTTCCTCCTGCCTTTGTACCCAAAAGTCCCCCACATAGCGTCCCGGAAACCACGACGACACATCCTCTGACCACAATGGGACGTTCCCCGGGGGAACTTTGTGGTCTCTTCGTGGTGCTAACGCGAAGAAATTTCTCGTGACGTGGTCATGGAGAAAAGGCAAGTTTTTTCTTTGGGCACCTCACGCACACATAAAATGCTATTTTGAGATGCTCACGAAGCCCGGGGAATGCCAATTGTTGCCCCAAAATGCCCCACAGGTGGAAAATATGTTGCAAAAAACATAAAATACTCACTCTACTGCCTCCAGTAAGTCCGGTTTAGAATAAGATCAAGTTCACAAATCCAGCTTGAATTCCACCTACGTGTCAAAGTCCTGAAAGCACGTCGTACAATTATTGCATTAAAACCTGATGAAATAGTCACAGTTTCATGGCAAAGGGTACACAAATACAATAAATGATCAATGGGGAATGGAATTAATTATGTAAGTGATGGGAAACGCACCGGGAGATTGAGAAAATTCCTCAAATATGCGATGCAATGAGAAAAAAATTCCTCATAGACAAGACCACCCTGAGACACTTTACAAAATGGATGTTTGTAGTACTTTTGAAAAAAACGTTAGTACACTTTCAAATATTATTCCGGAATTTTCCTTATATGTCTGCATGTTTGAACATTTCCTCGCTGAATGAGCATAAATTGGTAACGTATGATTAGAATAATATGCTAATAACGTTCTAAAGTAAAATCGGACGCAAATAGGATTAATTTAATTGTAAATCAGAATGGTGCAAGAAGTAGCATTTTTCTTTAATTTGTCTCCTTTATCTTGATGTTTGGGTTCTCCTCTTTTGCCTCTTTTGTAAACAATTCATGCCATGAGTTGCTCAAAATAATATTGAAACAGAAATAAAAATTAAAACTTTTCCTCCAAACGGTTTTTTTCCGTGTTGACTAGAAGGATGTGTAAATTTTTAGTAAATTCTTTGGTAAAGTATGATTTTTTGACATTATTGGTTGCATGAAGTTTAATTAATTCCATTCGACTTAATTTCCGTTATGTTCCGATGCTTTCCGAACTTAAAAAATTAGGAATTCGATTTTTTTGAATGATCTTCACAAATCGATTGTTTTTGGAAATCTATCGTAATCGGTTAACCTCGGGTTAACCGATCGATGTTCAAAGGACAACAGTGGCAAATAATGTCATCAAAGCAAAAATAGAATAATTAGCAATACGCTATCCACACTTTTATTAAATTCTTAAAAAAATATCTTTCCCACCCTCTACTACTTTTTTTTCTTGCAGGGATAACCACAACGATTATTTATACAGTTATCGATTCTGTAATGACTATCGATATCGGTAATACTCGCGCTGTCAGATTCATTGAAACTATCGATAGTTTGTGCAGCCCTGCACAATTTGTCAGAACAACGAGGGGAGAGCAACCTTCACCTTCATTTCACCTTCAGTGAATAAAAAAGTTCTGTTAGCTCCAGTGATCTTTCTCACTTCCGTGGAAGAATATCGCAGAAATTCCTCATCTTCTCAGCCTCATTGCCATTTCACCTGTTGTACGGTCAATCCATCAACTGTGAGTATCTCATCTTTTTGTGAAAATTTATTGATTTTCCTCCATATCGACTTGCCCCGTTTTGAGCAGCCGGAAAGGCAGAGGTGAAAAACCTCCGTGTGAATTTTGTTTTTACTCCCAAAATTATTGCTTCACATTCCACTAAAATTGCTTGAAAAATAGAATAATTGAGCTATTAGATAGGTGTAGGTAGAATTACTCAACGTAGCGCTACATTGGGTAACCTTGAAAGGTCTCCTCTCCAGGCTAACCTCACCCCATTTTGAGCACATCCGGGGACTTCAGATGCATTATTTGTATTTTATTTTCTCTATTTTCTAGTTTTTCCATTAAAAATTTAATTTAAGTAAATTTTGTGATATATTTCTCATAATTAAAAGCGAATTAGACTTGTTTTATAAATTATTTTTGCATGGAAAATTCCTACAGAGAAATTATGTCACCTTTAGCTTAAAAATTAATTACTTAATTTCTTTGAATAATTTTAAATTAATAGCATTCAACGTCAATTTATTGTCTTGTGAAAAATTGGGATGGGTCTCAATTCCTTTTTTTGAGTGAAAGTTTTATTGACGTTTCGATTCTTATAGGGCCTTCATCAGGTCATCTAATCATTACAATTTATTCAGTTTTGCGTTATTACTCAGAATTTGTCACTCTCAGAGAGTTAATTTGATGAGATTTTTTTTTAATTTGTAATAGATCGCTTTTATTGAGAATCTTCCAATATGGGGGATTTCATCCCCAGCACCAACAAGAACACCCTTCATCCTCTTCCTCATAGTGTTGAACACCAACCACTGAAGCTCGAACTGCTTCGTAAATGACTAATTGAATATTCCGTTGTGCCTTTGCGGAACACTCAATGAAGACATTTGCTTTTATCCTCCTGCTAAGAGCTTGACCTTCCTCCGTTGTTACCGAATGAGCATTCCTTGCATCCTCTTTGGTACCCACCAAGACAATTGGGACATTTTGTTGTGATTTTCTGAGTTCCGGAATCCATTTGAGTTCAATATTATCGAAGGATGTACGCTCGGGAATTGAGTAGCACAGCAGGAAAGCATTTGCCTAAATAAAATCCATTTTCGTTAAAATCCTTTTGACTGATGAGATGAGTAATGAAACTACATATTTACCCGTTTGTAGAACTGTTGGCGAATTTTATCAAAATCCTCCTGACCAGCTGTATCGTACAGTTTCACAAAGTACAAAATATTATCCACAGTCAATTCAAATTCCTCCTTTTCGTAGCTTTGGTTATCAAAGAGAGAGAGAAAATCTTTTAGGTATTTCTTAGAAAGATCATGATACTTAAATTGGAATTGATTAGAAGTTTATCTTACATTGTTGCCTGATAGTCCTCCTTGAAGGATCCATCGGTGTAGGCAAAGAGGAGAGATGTTTTACCAACTTGTCCATCACCAACTACCACAATATGCTTCACATTTTCCCCAAAGGACATTTTTTTTCTTTTTTGAAAATTTTCTGTGAATTCCAAGAATCACAGGCAACAAGTTGTACGAACTTTCAGTGACTAACATGTCTCCCAATAAAATTCAACCAGATAGAGCCTCATATCTTATCACAAACCATCTCTTTCTCACCATACTTTTGTCTCGCTCTCGAGTTATTGATAACAATGGAAAATACAGTCTCTTAAATAATCCAAATTCAATTTTCTTGTGTTAAATAATTTCTCGGGCATATAAGTAGGTAATTCAAGTGAGAAAGATTTCTGAGTGAAAATACACTATCAGACTGTTCCAAGAGGTGTTTATCTGGATGAAAATCTTCGTATTATTCGTTGTTATTAGGTAGTGTGGGAAGGGGATGGTTTACGACCTATAGCACTAAAAACTATAACCCGAACGCAATCCACCCGTAACAATTAGGATTACCTATTTGTTAAGATTCAGATTGTTCGAAGAGAATTTGATTATTCGTCAAGATTCAGACTATACGTCAAGAATATTCAGAATCTATTTTTTTGTATTTTCAAAATCCAAAATGGCCGCCCTCCGCCATTTTGAAATATCGTCAACTAGTTCTTTTAAAGCTAAATGTCTGAAGTTTTAGTATGTTGTAGAGTTCAGTGAGACATTTATATCGATAACTCATATTTGAAAATCGGTCAAGCCGTTTAGCAAATATGACGACTTAAGGCTCCAACAGATGGACGAGAAATTCCTCGTGCGGTGCGGCGCGGCGAGGTTTTCGGCCAATCAGAAGCGAGAGATTGCTCACAGACTCTCACCGCACCGTACGAGAACGTTTTTCGGCCAATCAGAAGCGACGAAGGGCCACGAAATCCTCGCCGCACTGCACCGCACGAGGAATTTCTCGTCCATCTGTTGGAGCCTTTAAAGCAAAAAGTGTTGATCGATTTTGACCATCTTGGTATCAAATGAAAGGTTTCAAGAAGCCCTAAAACTGCCTAGAACATTCCAAGTTCCAACAATGACCGTAAGGGTGAATTCACAGCTCAATACCGCAAGTTCCACGGCCTTATAATACCGTGAAGAGCTTTGAGCTTTGAAAACTTTGAAAGTTTTGCATTTTTTAATCTCTTCTAACGCATTCATTTTTCGTATTGCGCCTTCTCCCTCTCTCGTAAACGACACTCGAGCGACATCAGAACTCTAGCGCTAGATGGGTATTTCTTCCTCGCCCATTTATGTCCAGAACGCTTAATTGCACAATCCTGGCCACTATTTCTCCTCATTCCTGTTCCGGGAATGGGATGAACATTGCCGGATGAGTGCTTCCTGCCTCGAGATTATCACAATTTGGCCACAACTCTACATCCCGATGATGGGGATGCTGATGAAAAATGTTGGTATTTCTGCCGGATTTGTGATCATCCTCATTGGTAATGATGGGATGACCTCCGGATTGAGGAAGTCATCCCAGGATTACCAAGTACAGGAAAATTAGGGGAGGCTGGGGCAAAAAAATTTATTTTTCGCCAGTTTTGTGGTCACTCCTTATTGGTAATGATGGAGTGACCTCCGGATTGAGGAAGTCATCCCAGGATTACCAAGTACTGGAAAATTAGGGGAGGCTGGGGCAAAAAAATTTATTTTTCGCCGGAATTGTGGTCACTCCTTATTGGTAATGATGGGATGACCTCCGGATTGAGGAAGTCATCCCAGGATTACCAAGTACTGGAAAAATAGGGGAGGCTGGGGCAAAAAAATTTATTTTTCGCCAGTTTTGTGGTCACTCCTTATTGGTAATGATGGAGTGACCTCCGGATTGAGGAAGTCATCCCAGGATTACCAAGTACTGGAAAATTAGGGGAGGCTGGGGCAAAAAATTTTATTTTTCGCCAGTTTTGTGGTCACTCCTCATAAGTAATGATGGGATGACCTCCGGATTGAGGAAGTCATCCCAGGATTACCAAGTACTGGAAAAATAGGGGAGGCTGGAGCAAAAATTTTTATTTTTCGCCAGTTTTGTGGTCACTCCTCATAAGTAATGATGGAGTGACCTCCGGATTGAGGAAGTCATCCCAGGATTACCAAGTACTGGAAAAATAGGGGAGGCTGGGGCAAAAATTTTTATTTTTCGTCAGTTTTGTGGTCACTCCTCATAAGTAATGATGGAGTGACCTCCGGATTGTGGAAGTCATCCCAGGAATATCATATTCTGGAAAATTAGGGGAGGCTGGGGCAAAAAATTTTATTTTTCGCCAGTTTTGTGGTCACTCCTCATAAGTAATGATGGGATGACCTCCGGATTGAGGAAGTCATCCCAGGATTACCAAGTACTGGAAAAATAGGGGAGACTGGGGCAAAAAAATTTATTTTTCGCCAGTTTTGTGGTCACTCCTTATTGGTAATGATGGAGTGACCTCCGGATTGAGGAAGTCATCCCAGGATTACCAAGTACTGGAAAATTAGGGGAGGCTGGGGCAAAAAAATTTATTTTTCGTCAGTTTTGTGGTCACTCCTTATTGGTAATGATGGAGTGACCTCCGGATTGAGGAAGTCATCCCAGGATTACCAAGTACTGGAAAATTAGGGGAGGCTGGGGCAAAAAAATTTATTTTTCGTCAGTTTTGTGGTCACTCCTCATAAGTAATGATGGAGTGACCTCCGGATTGAGGAAGTCATCCCAGGATTACCAAGTACTGGAAAATTAGGGGAGGCTGGGGCAAAAAAATTTATTTTTCGTCAGTTTTGTGGTCACTCCTCATAAGTAATGATGGAGTGACCTCCGGATTGTGGAAGTCATCCCAGGAATATCATATTCTGGAAAATTAGGGGAGGCTGGGGCAAAAAATTTTATTTTTCGCCAGTTTTGTGGTCACTCCTCATAAGTAATGATGGGATGACCTCCGGATTGAGGAAGTCATCCCAGGATTACCAAGTACTGGAAAAATAGGGGAGGCTGGAGCAAAAATTTTTATTTTTCGCCAGTTTTGTGGTCACTCCTCATAAGTAATGATGGAGTGACCTCCGGATTGAGGAAGTCATCCCAGGATTACCAAGTACTGGAAAAATAGGGGAGGCTGGGGCAAAAATTTTTATTTTTCGTCAGTTTTGTGGTCACTCCTCATAAGTAATGATGGAGTGACCTCCGGATTGTGGAAGTCATCCCAGGAATATCATATTCTGGAAAATTAGGGGAGGCTGGGGCAAAAAATTTTATTTTTCGCCAGTTTTGTGGTCACTCCTCATAAGTAATGATGGGATGACCTCCGGATTGAGGAAGTCATCCCAGGATTACCAAGTACTGGAAAAATAGGGGAGACTGGGGCAAAAATTTTTATTTTTCGCCAGTTTTGTGGTCACTCCTCATAAGTAATGATGGAGTGACCTCCGGATTGAGGAAGTCATCCCAGGATTACCAAGTACTGGAAAAATAGGGGAGGCTGGGGCAAAAATTT